>NC_142788.1:10872500-11207500 GCF_988280905.1 Pimephales promelas
CACAAAGGGGCCATGGGGGCATTTATAATGGCCCCGGGGCCCGGCGTGACGACATAATCCCCCCCGGGAGGCAGCAGCTAAAGGGGGCATCCCATATCGCTCACTGCGCTCTCCATTAAACTCAATCAGAGTAAGATTAAGACAGGGACATCGTGGCTCAAAGTAAAGGGGATGTGTATCTCTGTGGGGCTCTGAAGTACAAAGCTGATCCACCAATAATATTTTAGTGAGGCACACTTTGAGATCATGAGATTTCCTTTCTAAAAGGATGTAAGCCTATAAAAGCTAAGAGTTTGTAACATCAGGAAAAGGGTTGTAGATATTTTTTAATCAAAACTTGAATTTATTGCCACAGGTTTAACAGGCGAGTTAGTGCTGACTTTGAACTCGCACACAGGCAGAAAACACACACACACACAAGGCACATCGTCATGATAATGTCACGCATCCGCACACACACAATGTCCCTCCATCCCCGCGGCTCAAGAGAGGCCCTGCGTGGAGAGAGAGGAGCCAGCCGTGTGAAGAGACATGCACTGAAACCCCTGAGCACAGGAAACACATTGTTCCTCAGAGCATGAAGCTAGCATGTGCAAACACGCTTTATCTGTGTCTCTGGCCGGACTGAATAATCATGGCACGTAAAAAGAGCAACATTCTATCTATCTATCTATCTATCTATCTATCTATCTATCTATCTGTCTGTCTGTCCGTCCGTCCGTCCGTCCGTCCGTCCGTCCGTCCGTCCGTCCGTCCGTCCGTCCGTCCATCCATCCATCCATCCATCCATCCATCCATCCATCCATCTATCTATCTATCTATCTATCTATCTGCCCATCTGTCCATTTACATTTACATTTAGTCATTCAGCAGACGCTTTTATCCAAAGCGACTTACATCTGACTAAATCAAACAAGTCATCGTGAAGAGGCAATAACAACACAAGAAGTGCTCAAAATACAAAGTTCAAACATTGCTCAGGGTAGTATAAACCAGACAAGTAAGGATTTAAAGTTTTGTTTATTTTATTCATTTTTTTGTCATTACTGTAAGTGCTCACGGAAGAGAAGAGTTTTCAGTTGTCTTTTGAATGCTGTCAGGGATCCTCCATTCCGGATGATGATGGGAAGATCATTCCACCAGCATGGACCCGTGAATGAGAATGTTCTGGAGAGTGATTTTGTGGCTCTACCACGAGCTCATTGATCGATCATAGGCTTCTAGTAGGGATGTAGACTCGTAGGAGCGAGTGAAAGTAAGAGGGAGCTGAGCCAGTGGTCAATCTGTAAGCAAGTGACAACGCCTTGAACTTGATGCGAGCAGCGAGTGGCAGCCAGTGCAGAGAGATGAACAGAGTGAAGGGGCCCTTTTGGGCTCGTTGGATCCATCCATCTATCCATCTATCCATCTATCTATCTATCTATCTATCTATACATCTGTCTGTACATCTGTCTGCCTGTGTATATAAAATCCATTAGGACTTTTTTTTATGCCACTGTAAACACAATGGTATAGATGAACTTATAAAAATGATTTTCTTTAAAACATCAGTGCAGTTTATGGAGATATGGTGGAATGATGCCGGTGGTTCTGGTTGGTTCAGGGCAGAAGTGATTATACAGAGGTTTGTATTGTGTGAGGAGCAGATCGGTTTTGTTGGGGCGGGTGGGGGGGCTTCGTAGCCGGATAAAGCCCTGGAAAATCCCTCTGTTAGAAGAGCTCATGGTGAATTAGGATCGCTGATCTCATCTGTTTTACTCCCTCACTTACACACACACACACACACATACACATGCATGCTGAACAAAACAAAATGCTGGCTGGCACTGTGTGGATGTTCTTCATTGTTTATGTGCATGTGTGTGTAATTAATAGCTGCTGTGTATGATGTATGCATGTATACTCAAGTGTAAGTGTGAAACACAACACGCTATCTCGGTGTGTGTGTGTGTGTAATGTGGAAATGTTCAACATGCTTTCTGTAAGAACACAGAGAATCAAGTTTATTAAATTATGCTACAAGTACAAGTTGAAATATGGATCAGAGTAATTTGTAGCAGAGCAAATCTATGAGAGAAAACAAATGCTTTTTGTGTCATGCCAGGAAATGTATTATAGTTCTAGTTTAAATAATTTATAAATGACAGTTTGATATCAAGTAGTAAGGGTTGAAGTATCCCATTATTCATAAACCTGAAAGTGACACTATCAACAATCCACCTGACACAATAGTGATAAAAAAGCAATAAAATTAAATTTACACTGGTTTTGGTTAACAGTGGATTTAAAAAAAAAAGTATTTATGGTCTTTATGGTATTTATACACTTTATTTCGATGGTCCACTTTAGACATTCTACTGACTATAAGTAACTTGTCATCTACATGTCAACTAACTCTCATAGATGTATCAGTAGACTGTTAAAGGGACACTTCACCCATTTGCATTAAACTTTATGTCTTTAGAAACCCAGTCATATTTTTGAATGGTCATAGTTTATTCCCTTATTTTCCCCTGAGATGGCAGAAATAAGGATTTAAGTGTTTTACTTCCTGCTTATTATAACGTAAATATCGTCATTTTCCGCCATAATAAGCAGGAAGTCACATTTCATTAAAAAGTCTAGAAACTACAAACATTAGCTCATTATTATTCAAGGGTGTGGGACCCACTCACCCTACAGGACTATTACACATCAGTGGGTGGGACTTCACTTGCAGAGACTGAATCAATATCCGCCATCTTGTTTGGAAGCTAAGATAACAAGCGCTGTGGAGAAGGGAAGAATGATAATGACGGAAGAAACTAAACATGATATGGAAGACGAGGATTTTGAAATTCTGCTGCTCGAATCCGATGTTCGTGGCTATCTTTACGAGCCGCAGTATAGTGGAGAGCAGCTGAGGCTGATGGAGGAACCGGAGGCGGCTGCTTGTCGCGGTCGAGGAGCCCGGACTGACTCGAGCTGAGGCGGACTGCTGGTACCCGTGCTCTCGTGTGCACTACAAACACAGAAAGAGTCCGTCTGCTGCAGAGAATTTCAACAATGGCAATTTCTCCTGGACGAAATCTCTGAATCAGACGAGCACACGGACGATTGTGTAGCGATGTGAACCATCCTAGTTTCGCTTGACTGAACATCCAGGTATCATGCAGTAATTCACCGTAGAAATAAATACAAACGAGGAGTAATTCACTAATGAGTTTGCCAATGTAACGTTAATGGGGTTTGTTGTGGTGGGAAGAAGGAGGCGGGAATCAGCGAACATTTAAACATTTTAATAGTAAAATGAACAAATACAAAACGAAAGTATAAGCCAACAGCCCCTCATTGACGACTGATGTCCGCACACAACATAAAATCAAGCCTGTTTCTCTCTCGATCTGCCGTTTATGCTCCCGCTCCTCTGTGAGAGATGCGAGACCAGTCGGTGCGTCTCTTGTCTTTCATTATCACTCACGCCACCGGCCTCGCGCCGTCCTCTCGCGCCGATCTCACGTCCCTCGTCCTGCTCGCCACAGCCAACTAACTACACATTTTGTGTGAAATGATTTTCAAACTCTGGTGGCAGCTAACGTTAGCCTTGTTGACAAAAGAATGATTTCTCTGACGTGTGCGCAGTTCCGGATTAGTGGGTGTGGCTTGCGGAGCTGTGCATTGTGGGAGTTGTAGTCTTTCATACAAATGTGCCCTTCAGTATTTTCTCGGTCAAGAGGACACCAAATTCAAAAATTCTTTTACATTTCGACTACAAATATGATCCACCTTCAATAAAGATTAATGTTGAAATGGGTGAAATGCTCCTTTAAAGTCTGTTGGGGAGCAAAAAAAAAAAATAGCAAGCTCGAGACACATAGGCAAACGTTTGGCACTTTTATAACTATCCATGTTCAAGCTGAGCGTCAAAGACTACTTAAGACAGTACAGCTTCTGATCCACAATAGAATATTCTATGAAAATATTTTCACTCAATATTTACAGATTTTAAAGGAAATATGTGGTAACATTTTCCACTTGCTCTTCCTCATTTGTGAAACACGAGCAGGACAAACTCCTGTGTGAATGATTCTTAAATCTGTTCTCAATAACTTGCATGGTGCAATTTATGTAAGAATGGTTATAAAGAAATGACACACAATTTGTTCTGGTCATGTTTCACGAATAACACCCTTTGTGACATTGACGAAATATAAAAAAAAAAGAATTGAATTGTTGGTCAGTTGAATTTGAGCTTAGCTGTGCTCCAGTTTGTTGCTTTGCTTGTTTCTCATGGCGCTCTGTGTGACGGTGGACAGGGACGATCGAGACACGCTGGCCGTCTCCACAATCTCAATGTCCTTACAGGTCAAACAAGCCACCAACTTCTGTCTGGACGCACTGGGGGCAAAAATAAACTCGTGGGACAGTCCAGCCAGGACTGCACCTAATATTGGCCCGATCCAGTAGACCTGAACACAAGAGGAAGCAGAGACTTGCTCCAAACTCACTTTTTTTTTGTAAGAAAACGTTTTCTAGATGTTAATTGCAGAACTGTGTCATTTCCGTTTGTATTAATTAGCACTAACTAGTCAGCAGAGCTGCTTCAAATAGCTGTTTAACTTACCCAGTGATGTTCCCAATAGCCAAGGATTATAGCGGGGCCGAGGGAGCGAGCCGGATTCAAGCTGGCACCAGAAAACCTCCCCTGAAATCCACAAACAAACATTTAAAAATGTATACAATAATCATTATTCGTAAAAAAAAAAATAGTTAAAAATAGCTGTCAAATGAACAATAGATTGTGTAGTTTGACTGGTAGTTCACTATGTTTAAGTCATAAGAGATGTACATACACTACCGTTCAAAAGATTGGGGTTGATGAGGTTTTTTTATGTTTTAAGTGTCTTCTCACCGAGGCTTCATTTAATTGATCAAAAAATACAGTAAAAATAGCAATATTGTGAAAAATTATTTCATTTTAACTTGGATCAAAACTGAATTGTCAGCATTATTACTCCAGACTTCAGAGTCATTCTAATATGATGCTCAAGAAACATTTTTTAATTTTCATCAATTTTGAAAACAGTATTTTTGTGTAAAACTGTGATCCTTTTTATTCAGGGTTCTTTGATAAATGGAAAGTTCAAAAGAACAGCATTTATTTGAAATAGATATCTTTTGTAACATTATAAATGTCTATACTGTGAATTTGTATCAATTGAACGCATCCTTGCAGAATAAAAGTATCGATTTCTTACAGCAATGAAGATTGCAGTGATTACAGCAAACCCAATGGCTAAGTTCCCAGGTTCGTTTATTTCTCTCCTGCGTTGATCTTCCACAGAAAATACGGTGAAGCCCAGGACAAACGTGGCAAGCATCTCCATCACAAGAGCTTGGCCTGCGTTCATGTCCACCGGGACCTTCAGAGAAGGAAACGAGACGGGCGTTTTAGATTTGTTTTGTAACATGAAGTGTCATGTTGATTCACTGTGGACTAGAAAGTAAGTGCAAAACATCTTTAAACAGTACATTTCTAAACACAACCATTGAAATATTAATAACAATATAAAATGCATTCTTAAAATCAATCATAACATTTCACAGCTGTAAAACACACACGTATCACAACCTGAAGGGGGCTTTTTACAATAATATTAAAAGGCCTTTTACATTCCAATGAAGAATAAACTATAAATCAGACAACAGAAGTTATAATAGTTCGTGTACAAGAAGTTTTGATCATCTGCAGGCGTTAGAAACACATGTATCAAATATGTTACGGTAGGCTTTGTAGTAAGCCCTAAAATCGGTGGATGTGAATGTTGTTTCAGGACCAACTGGTTCAGTATGTGTGTGTGAACGCGTCCTCTGCACCTTGTTGATGTAGTTCTGTGCGGTGGACTTCAGGGGCAGCGACAGGTACATGAGGCCAGTGGCGAGGATCCCCCCCAAACACTGGGCCAGCAGATACACCAGTGCCCTGAACACATCCACCTTACGCGTGGCCAAGAGCGCCACAGTCACTGCAGGATTGACCTAAAAACAACAGCACACTCTTACTTAAACTCAAATCAACATCCCACGGATCATTGTACTTGCGCTCACCAATTCCCGTAGCCTACTATGGGATGAATGTAGTCTCACAATAATGAACACTTGCATCCATGAACTTGATAAATGTTGCAGTTGTTTTACTATCCACAACCAAATGCCTTTCAAATTGCGTGAGCAAAATTCAGAATTAAATTTGTTGCAATTTGTACAAATAGACATTTTTGTGAATACATATGCTTTCTTTTGTATTAGTGTCTCATAATTTGCATATGCAACAACCCACATAGCAACACTGTTTTGGCCCAGATCCAGCCTGCATCTGGCACTTGTGGAAAACTGATCTAGCCCACATGCAGCGTGGAATGACGGTCCTTGGGCGGACCGCTTCTGTTTGCCAGATCTGGGCCACAAGCTGGCCATAGCAATGCCACATGTCAGCCAAGAGCAAATAAATAAACCAGAACTGGCCCTTATCTGAGCCACAATAAAATCTGTGTCTATTAAATAAGGAGTCATCTCATCCTTAAGAAGCCTGTTACCAAGCACAATCACTGAAGGAAAGAAGAGAACAGAAAAAAAGACGACCAGAAACAAAAGATGGCTTTATAATCATCATGAAATAACCTGATTTTCTGATTTCATTTTATTCTACTCAAGCCAAACAAATTTATTGAATAATAAGTACATGTATAGTCTTTTCCAACAGTTCTACAGCAATAAGATTGACAATGAGTACAACAAATTAGCCTATAGTGAAAACACAGATTTCAACAATCAGTGTGTGAATCTCAACAATGGTGACAATCAAAAGTGCCTTGCAGCATTTCATGCTGCGTAGCAGTATTACAAAGCTCCCAGCATGCACCGCATGAACAAATTATACAGCTGAATTGTCCTATTATTGTCCAATATTTTTTAACCCTAAATATTTGCTGTTGTTTTTGTTGTGACATTTAGTAGCTTTTTTATGATGTCCAGAGTTGATCTGATTATCTGAATATTTTGTTGATTGTTACCATTGTTGAGATTCATACGCTGATTGTTGATGTCTGTGCAGTTCACTATAGACTAATTTGTTGTACGCATTGTCAATCTTATTGCTGTAGAACTGCTGAAAACACATTACACATGTTTTTGTAGCTCAATGAAATTGTTTGGCTTGATAAGAATCAAATGAAATCAGAATATCAGGTTATTTCATGATGAAAATTAGGCCATGATTTACTCACCCTGAAGCCTAGGTGTACATGACATTCTTCTTTCAGACGAAAACAATCAGAGTTATGTTCAAAAATGTTTATTCATGTCCCCTCATAATCTTTAATCAAAACAACTTCCTCTTGCAGCGAATATCTCTTCTCTCTGTTTACTGGCGTGAGGGTGGGGCAACCTGTCACTCACAGGAGATCCACCAATAGCAAACCACAACCATCCAATCAATTTCCCATCGACGAATCAAGTCCTGCCCCACATTTGTTCAGATATGCCACAATAGGGAAGAAAAAACTATCAAAACTTCTGCCTCAAGCTGACTTTGTGCTATTATTATGTATGTGATTTCTGGGAATCACATGACCTGCCATTGTTAACACTATTATTAACCAGTTGAGTTAGCAAATAAATAAATCAATCAGTTATTTACCTGAGCCCCACTGATTTCACCAAAGCAATATCCCAGGACAACAGTTGCCATACCGGCAGCCAGTGCGGGGTAGATGGGCCCCGGGGAGGCCCCGTCCGGCCCCGGCACCAAAGAACCCAACACAGCAGATACAAAGATCAGGGAACCAAGAAGCTCTGCAAGAATCCCCTGCCAAAACTGGCGGCTCCTCAGCTCCTGGTGTGAATCAAAAAAAATAACTTTACGTTAAACCTGTGATGAATGAGTAACCAGTAAATCGTTTTTTAAACACCTCTTTTATTTATTTATTTATTTATTTATTTTTTACAAAATGTTACAAAAATAAGATGACAGTAATATACATGATTAACACATCTATGCACGGAGAAAAATACTAACTTTTTAGTTCAAATTAAAGTGAACCTAAAATTGAATGACAATATCTTGATGAAACACAAACTACTGAAAACTACTGAATAAAACAAGACAGTAATTAACTAAACTCAGAAAATAAATAAAGAAAAAAAGTCATCAATTCAAATTTATACACAGTAAAAAATAATATGATCCATAAGTTGACAACATAGTTTTTACATTGCTTTAACTTTTTTTATAAGTAACACAAGATTTAACAACTCATTTAATGTAATTTAAGTTGAAATAACAAACATCCAAGTTGATTGTACTTAAAAAATGAAGGCAGCAACTTTTTACAGTAATGATTTTATAATTATACATATATATTTAGATTTACATATAAATTGTAATATCATTTGTTTTGTGACGATGCAAGCAAGTCAATAGATAGAAGTATTTTTATAGTCACAATACATTTATTGCATAGTTAAAAGTGGAAAGACATTGACAACTAAAATCAACTGACACAATAGATGTCACCGGAAATCTTTAGCTTGCATTTCATCATAAGTTCACCCTAAAACCTGATCTTTTACGGAACTGGATCCACAGCAAATTGGACGCAAATTGAACTGAATCTCCAACCAATCAATGACTGTGTTTTATTTGTCCTTACCTCTTTTATTGCCATTCCAAGTCTGATCTTATACAATCCGTCCGTCAGTCAGTCAGTCTGTCCTGATGTGTGTGTGTGTGTGTGTGTGTTTGAGGGCACGGGCTGCGATGGAAGGGTGTCTTCTGTGAGAAAGAGGCTAATTAATTCCAGTGGAGGAGACTACAGGAGGCCCGGCACAATGGGATCACCCCTCCCTTCCTCCTGCTAAATGCTTAGCAGTGCTGACAAACCTTCACGGCTGCTCAGCATGCATCATAAACATCAGCTTCAATCGGGCACGGGGAGCTTTAATGCCCTCGGCCGCTCGCATTCGCCTGCCCCGCAGACCCATTGAGCAACTTCAACCCCTAGTGCAAGGACTGAGGGTTTGAGTCTTGGCCAATAAGACTGTTTTGGTTTATCTGCCACTGTTGGGTTTCGGCGGCAACGTCCTTTAATTATAAACGAGTGAAAGTGCACACATATATTATCCATTGTTTCTCGCCTTTCATCATCCTACTTGTGATGATTGCCATGGCGACAGTCTGATTTAGTTGCCATGACACCTATTATGATGCGGCAGAGGTAGACGGCGCTTTAAATTGGCCAGTTTTAGATGAGCTAAACATGGAATCGGGACCTTTTATTGGCCTTTAAACACTGTGGAAAAAAAAGGTACAGCGCTGTCACTGGGGCAGTACTCTGGTACAAAAGCACTAATATGTGCTTTTTAAGTACTAACATGTACATTTACCATTTAGGTAAAGTTCAAAGATAAGGTCCAAATTTTAGGTAAGGTACAAATATGTACCTTTTTACTCTTGTACTGCCCCAGTGACAGCAGCGGATACACGTTCAATTTAGGCCCATTCGCACTGGATATGCCTAATACAGCTTCAGTGAAATGTTTAATTTCTAGCATCCTATTGCAGACACACAAGAAACATGCAATTAAATATGACTAATTGATATCTGCGGTCTTTAGCCTCCTTGAAAACAAATGCTGCGCTGCCAAAACACTTTAGTCTCTTTGTTATAGTGCTCGCCTCGCACGCCAGAGACGCACATTTTGTTGGCCAACATGTATGTTAGCAATTAGCATCACATTGGTTTCCTAGGCAAAAACCCAATAAGATATTTCCATTGGCACACAGAAAATAAGCTCCAAAACCAACAAAAGTTCATGATTCTTGCACGTTTTGTTTATTATGATAATCTCCACAAATGAACACGACTTTTCTTAAGGGGTTAGTTCACCCAAAAATGAAAAATTAAGTCATTAATTACTCACCCCCATGCTGTACCAACCCCGTAAGACCTTCGTTCATCTTCGGAACACAAATGAAGATATTTTTGATTAAATTTGAGAGCTGTCTCACTACCACATTGGCTGCCTAAGGGACTGCCTCTTGACGGCCCAGAAAGTCAATCAAGAAAATGTTTAAATATCCCAAGTGACTACCGTGGCTCAACTATGAGTTTATCAAGCGACGTATTGTTGTATTTCCACGACACATGCGCGAGAATTGCGATCTCCTTTAGCTACTTCAGTTCAGTTCTCGCGCATGTGTCGTGGAAATCTAAGGAAGTCTCGTTTCAGGCCAACAAGGAAGAAAAAGTCGAATAAAGTTGTTATTTTTGTTTGTTTTTTCGCACAAAAAGTATTCTCGTCGCTTGATAAACATATAGTTGAGTCACGGTAGTCACTTGGGATATTTAAACATTTTCTTCATTGACTTTCTGGGCCGTCAAGAGCCAGTCCCTTAGGCAGCCAATGTGGTAGTGAGACAGCTCTCAAATTTAATCAAAAATATCTTCATTTGTGTTCCGAAGATGAACGAAGGTCTTACGGGGTTGGTACAGCATGGGGGTGAGTAATTAATGACTTAATTTTCATTTTTGGGTGAACTAACCCTTAAAGCCAAAATACAATCGGCAGAGGCTATAAAATGAACTCCACCATGGTCACATGACTTGAACTTCACCATGATTAAGCTTCAAGTCTTCTTCATGTCTGGAGATTGTGATGGCCGTGACAGGGTCTTGATCTGGTGGTCCTTTATCCACACCTGGACAGAGCGTCATTCTGCAGGGGAAAACAATCCTTTTATTTGGGGAACATTGTGAGAGCAGAAGGAAGCATGTTTTCTTCCTGAATAACCTTGTATGTGGATTGAGTTGCGCGTCCTTCACAAAGACAGAGCGTGTCGTACATCACAATCTCCAGACCTGAAAACCTCTGGAATAAAAGCAAGAGGGTCACCAGCCATTACATTATTATTTTTGTTGTTGCCAGGAGTCGCCCGACAGCAATGTGACCGACTGATAGGGAACATGCCAACACACATGAAAGCTGTGATTGAAAATTGATTTCTGAACTGTTCCTAAGATAAAACAGTAGTATTGTGTTGTTTAATGAATTGACATCATAGTGTGACTTAAGTGTCCAGATATTTTGAGGCCAGTGTGGAAATCTCTTTTCCTGTATCCCAATTCAGATCCTTTCGAAGGACTGTGAAACCCCCCGGGATCAGGGATGAAGACCTCTACTCTAACTTTACCTTTCCTAACCCTGTTCTACACATTTCTGTCCTGCTCTTTTCTAGTAATCCTTAGCTGGCAGTTTGATGCTGTGTGATGCACTCTGTGCTGTTCCTGTGTGTGTGTGTGTGTGTACTGTTGGTGTCAGCATTCTCTGTGTGGAGAATGGAGAAAAAAAGGTTTCTACACTGTCAAGTCGACCTCCCCTCGCTGGCCTACGCCGGGTTTAGGTTCACAAAAGAGGGGATCACTGCTCCACAAATCACCAGCATGAGGTGGATTACAGGCGGGATACGCACACACACACAGACTCTTCCCCCCCCGACCTCTCCAAGTCAGTGTTGACCTTGATCTAGTCTCAGAAGTTGAACTTTCACTCCGACCTGTGATCAGCCTATAAGCAAACCATATCCAAATCTAGAGGTCCACCCCGCAAATGTTGACGCTGCAAATGATCTTTCTTTACACTTGATCACTGACCTTGAATCTCATTAAACCTGTCAAGGTCATTATTCAACCCAAAATCAAAAGAAATATACAGCTCTGGAAAAAATTAAGAGACCACTGTTTCTCTGGATTTATTGTTATGTGTCTGTTTGAGTGAAATGATCATTTTTATTTATTCTACAAACTAGTGACACATTCTTCCAAATTTCAAATAAAAATATTGTCATTTGGAGAATTTAGTTGCAGAAACGGAAAAAAACGACGCCATGTTTTCAGACAATAATGCAAAGAAAACAAGTTTATATTCATTTTTAAAGGGATAGTTCACCCAAAAATCGGAGAGCTGGATCACTCCTTCATACTAGTCCATAGGCTTCTTGAGGGATTGAAAATTGCCAGCTCCGAAAAGTTGTTAAAGACATTGTTAAAATAGTCCAAGTGACTACAGTGGCTCAATCTTAACTTTATCAAGCGACGAGAATACGTTTTGTTCGCAAAAACAAACAAAAATAACGACTTTATTCAACCGGAGCCATTTCAAAATGGCGGCTATGTGAAATCAGTATATTGTTGCATAGCAAGCAACATGACATAACAGAAGTGACATATAAGCCTATTTTATTAAAATATTAATATCATACTCGTAACGAGACGAGTGATATAGTGGCATACATCCATCCCTATGTTTTTTTTGTTTTTTCGCACGTTTGCCGCCTTCTTTTCCCCACTTCTCCCGCCCTTTCTACTGACGTCCCCTCGGGTCTCCCTACTGGAAGCCTGGCGTCAAAGGTGAAAGACGATTTTTTTTTCTCCAATTGAAATAAAGCAAACACAGTAATACTTCCAGAGACAGAAACATGGACGGTCCAGGCCCAGCTGGGACAGAGAGGTCAGGATACCTTCAGCATGTGCTGCAGACACACACACACGCCCCGGGGATCTGTGCGACACAAAGCGTGCAGATACACTCCGACCACCTGCTGCTCGAGCCTGTGATGCTGCGCTACCAACACAACACACGGGTTTCCATGCCACAGACTCTCCTCACAAAATACAACATTCCCACTCCGTCAAGCGCAGTTGCTGAAAAACGTGTCATGATGTTTATCCCGTGATATTGATAACTGTCCTAAAATCTCCACTCCAAAATATTAATAACAGATTTTCTTACCAACCTCGGTGGCTTATTCAATAGCAATCATAATACCAGCACGAAATAGGCTACTGTATTTCACTATTAAGATACTTATAGATGCTTACAAGTGTATAGCCTACCTATATAAAGCTAGGCTATAGACTAAGCATCTATAAAAGTCATGTTGATCAGAGGCATTAGAAATGTGCGTGTCAAATATGACACATTAGGGCTCATTCACACAGAATGTGTTAGAAAAACAAAAACATGATGCCGTGGCCCACGGGCAGCGGACTAGGGAGAAACATAAGGTCTTGGGACCTTAAAGTCCCCCTGTATTCAATCATTTTATCCCTTAAAACTCACCAAACTTTGACCACCAAAAGGACATATTTAAAAGTTTTTTCCTTGAAAAATATCTTGAATATCACTCACTCACACCAGCTCAGAGATCCATTAAGGAGACCAGATGTTCGTCTACTAGGTGTTTTATTTCTGTTACAGTACATTCTACAGATGCACGCGTGTTACATAACCTTGAAACAACATGGTCATTTAATGTCGCCTCTTAAAAACGATATATTGGTCCTAAAAATATAGAAAGGAACAAATTTAAAGTCACAAAAACTGTACATTATTAAAAATTCACTAACACCACATTTTGTTGAATGTTCTAGTACTGTCTTCAGGTTTTCCATCTGTTAAAAAAAAAAAAATTAGGAGAAGCAAATGTCCCTTTTTGTATGAGGAGGAACAGAGTGAATGGTGCATCTCCTGCTCAGTGTATGAATGACCATGGATAGTGTGCTCTACTGCGCTCCTCTACTCGGTGTGTATCCTGCTTTGGAATAATAAGGGGGAGCAATGAAAACACTCAGATTTCGCAAATCCTTATGGGTCAGTTCAACCACTAATGACGCAAGGCATTTTCATTTGAGAAAGCATGGTTACAATATCCTTTTTGATGGAGTTGGTCCAGGTTCAAACAATCACACACACACACATCATTAAAACACATAAAACAGTCTAAACATCTGAGGATGGATCAAGGGTTTATAACAAATCATCATGTTCATGAAAACCAATAGCAAAGCGGATACAGTCACACTGAAGAGACAGCGAAGATTTTGTTCCAATGAAAATAAGCGGCGCTAACGAACCTATACTGTCATAAGTACGTACATATCCCTTCCATATAAACCAATATATATATACGATCTAAAGTTTTGTTTTTTTTTCCCCACAGACAATAGTCATACACCAAGCAAAAGCTTTGAAAATGGCTATCTAGCTAGCGGAGCTTAAAAATCCAGTTAAAACCGGCCTAAATGATTCAGCTATTGGCATTACGTCAGATTTCATCATGAACGAACACTGATTTTCTGGGTTTAGGGGGCATGACAGAGAAAAAAAAAAAAAAAAAACGAATCCTTAGTAAAAGATGGCAAACCTCCAGTTCAAAAGACCAATATTCTACAAGCAAAAGACGTGATGAGTTACACGTGATATAGCATGTTTACTGGCCGTTTCATGAGTCACTTATACATCTCTCTACGACATGTCTGTACAGATTCACTACAGTCTATTGCTATTAAATAATCCCAACTATTTTTTTCTGTCTTTAAGTGTGTATATATAGTATATAATGAAAAATATACTGAGGAAATTGCTTCTAGTCTCGAAAGCACGTTACGTTACATTTTCAATCAAGGGGACACGCGTGGTCCACGAGCAGTACGTTAAGGAGCAGAAGGCGAAACAGTGAGAACGTCCTGATAGAGGTGTGTCTGCGACACGTGACATCAAGTGTGACCCAATCAAGTCCTGTAGAAGTACTTCAACCCCCAAAGGAGTGACGGATGAAAGCGAATTAAGATGAGAAGTTTGTACGCCGTAACACCAGGTGATTAAGAAATGTCTGAACCTTAAATCAAGGTGGGTTGGGGGGGAGGGGGGCAAAAACAGATACTCGTAAAACAAACAGAACAAATTTATACATATATCTACATGTGTATGCATACATAGGACTGGAGGGCTGTCCAGAAAGAGTTTTTAGTAGTAAAGGAGCGTGGCGTCCCTCCCATGCAGCAGAGGGCAGCGTCTCTATTGGTCCTTGTTCTCGTAAAACTCTGCCCAGCGGCTCTCGAAGAAGCGGCGCATGGAGTGGCCGGCCTTGCCCACTTCCGACGTGTCCTCGTTGAAGAGTTCGCAGTTGTTGAAAACCAGCTGAGCGTCGGCAGCAAACTCCTCGCAGCTGCAGTACCTGAGAGACACGGGCGTGTGTAAGCGGCTTACGACAGATTGTTGCTTTTTATTCAGTTGATGCCTTTACAAAACTTTGGAAATTGGACATTTAAGAACTGATAAATGTTTGAGGAACAGTTTGAATATTAGTTCACTAGAATTAATTTAATAATATTAATTTAATTTAAAAAAAATGTGAATACAATAAAATAATATAGCTGCGAGAAGCAATTGTCGGGGTTCAAGTGGTTTGAGGCCTTTAAGCACATGCGTATAAAGACAAGTTTTATTGAACAAGCCTGTTTCCATCTCCATCATAGATGGAACGACCATTTACAGCCAGAACAGTTTAAACAGTTATAGCGCCACCTATGGTCTGATCTTCATAAAAGTTTGCATGCTTGTTTAAAATCATGTTGCATGCTCTCACCTATTTTCGTGAAGTTTCAATGTTTAATTTAGGAACGATAGGCTTTTGGGTAGACTTGGGCACACTTGTTTTTTAAATTACCCTGCTATAGGCATCCAAAGTAAAACTTTTTTTGATAACTTTAATTGTGCCACAGAGATTTTATTTGAGGTTGATCCAAAAACCTAGGACTAATTCATTGGTTTTTGAAATAATCTCCCATATTTAATGAACGATTCTATGGACAGCAGCGGTCCTAGAGGCAAAGACACTCAGAAGGAGTAAAGTCAAATATTTTTATATATAGCGCTTTTCACAATACAGATTGTGACTCAGATATGAGTTATAGACATTCTAGTAAAAGTGGCTCCCCCCACTTCAAATATGTATTAAAGTAAAAAAAAATTGTAGATTTTAGCATGTCGTTTTTTTTTTGTTTTGTTTTTTTTGCTCCCCTCAATATCCTCCCTCGGTAGAAGGTTTCATGGGTCATTGAGGTTTACCCCAATATGTTTGTATAGTTCACTTTTTGTTTGTATTACATCTAAGACTGTTTATGAGTATGTAATGTAGAATCAAGGCCTATTGGGTCCTTGATTACTTTATCACTGGGTACCGAGTCTGTCATACTTTTCTTGTCAATTGTTTATTTTTATTTTTTATGTACATTGGCAGATGGATTAAGGAGATGTTTGACAGGCAGTACCATGTAAAGACTGTGATGTATGGACCTATAAAATAAACAAATAAATGTAAAAAAAACCAAAAACAACTATTGACAATCAGACTATCTAGCACTAGATCGCAAAAGTAGGTTTTTCAAAAAATCAGAAATACCAGAAAACTTCAAGGCATGCATTTTCTATCGCTTTGAGCAGATATAAGACATTCGAAGCTACGAACAGTTGAGGAGTTATGAGCCATTTTGAGCGGTGTAGCGCCCCCCTCAGGCCGAGTCTTGGTGACGTAGTAGACGGTGTGAATACAACAAGCCCCCAAAGTTTCAAGTCTCTATGAATAACGGTTTGGTCTTATCCTTGGGAAAATTGAACAATTACAATAGCGCTACACGCTTGAACTCCTAATAAATAAATTAAATTAAACAAATGGTCAAATTGATAATATTTTATCTTTAAACCCTCACGACTCAACAGTGCAGTAATGTTGTGATTGTTAGATTCCCTCTTACCCTCCCTGCAGAAGTCTTTCCCTCATCGTGAGGAAGTCCATGGGGGTTTTGATGATGCGTCGGTAGCCGGGCACCTGGCGAGGGTTGACCGGCTCCAGGAAAGGCCAGGCGTCCGAGTGAGCCTCCATTTCCATCAGAATGATCCTACAGCACATCAAACAGTCATTATTTAAATGTTGCATTTACAAATGAGTATTATGAGAACGTAATATTAGATGTATTGTTTTAATATTAAATTTAACTAACAATTTAATTATGAATTAAAGAATCTTTAAGTGCCACTATTATGTCATTTAGGTTTACATGCATCATAATATACATTGCACATCACCTCATTTCTCAAAGTGTCTGAAAAAGGCCCGATAAAAGATTAAGTCTCAAAATCCCTTCTTTACGAGAGCCTACTCTGCTCTGATTGGTCAGATGATCCAGTCTGTTGTGATTGGTCTACTCTGCTCTGAATGGTCAGATGGTCCAGTCTGTTGTGATTGGTCTACTCTGCTCTGATTGGTCAGATGGCCCAGTCTGTTGTGATTGGCCTACTCTGCTCTGATTGGTCAAATGATCCAGGTAGTTGTGATTTGTCGACTCTGCTCTGATTGGTCAGATGGCCCAGTCTGTTGTGATTGGTCTACTCTGCTCTGATTGGTCAGATGGCCCAGTCTGTTGTGATTGGTCTACTCTGCTCTGATTGGTCAGATGATCCAGTCTGTTGGGATTGGTCTACTCTGCTCTGATTGGTCAGATGGCCCAGTCTGTTGGGATTGGTCTACTCTGCTCTGATTGGTCAGATGGCCCAGTTTGTTGGGATTGGTCTACTCTGATTGGTCAGATGGCCCAGTCTGTTGTGATTGGTCAACTCTGCTCTGATTGGTCAGATGGTCCAGTCTGTTGTGATTGGTCTACTCTGATTGGTCAGATGGCCCAATCTGTTGTGATTGAAGACTCGTTTCAGGATGTTCAGAATCGATTCTTTCTTTTGAGAGACAATAACTCCCATTTATCGTGCACTATGACTTTTGAAACTTGCAGACCTTTTACATTCACAAACAAATACATTATACACTACATGAAAAAGCATATTAGAGGTACTTTGAATATAAACTTATTTGTCATGTTTTTAAAATGTCCCTGCTGGTTGATTGAAGAACTGTTGAAAGACTCACTCGCAGTAGGTGAGGTCAGGCTGGTTTCGTGTGGTCATCCTCCTGCGCTTTGAAGGGGAGATGCTCGTCCCACTTGAGGAAGCTGGAGTATCTTTTTGTCGTGTGGTCATGCCTCGTTTGTACCCATCATCCTCATCTGAACTATCTTCTCCAAGGCGCCGTTTCCGTGGCTTTGACCTCTGACGAGACGAACGCTGTGATCTCGGAGAGTCTCCGTTTTCCTGCAAAATTTAGTTTCATAAACATAGCTAAAGAAAAAGATATACAAAAACAAACCTCATGCTCATATCAAAACAACGTTAATTGGACGGAAGAAAAAACAAGACAAAAACAGCAGCTGAATGTTTCATATTTGACATACCTTGGCAACACAGGTGGGACAAAACCAATCGCCTTCTGGGACCTGCATGACCTTTGGCCTCAGGCAGAACATGTGACACCCACGATCACAGCCGTCACACAAGAGCAGGTACTCGTCGTCATCACCCTTACGGCAGACCTGACACGTCTGTGGACACACAAACATCAGTTTTTACATCTATTCGTGAAATCTTTTGACTTTCTTCTCAAAAGTAGTAGAAGTGACTGTTACACGGCACTACTGAAATACACCCGCATTTGGCAGGTGTTAGTCAAGCCCTATATGCATACATATATAAATATGATATCATAATAATCATACAGGCTCTGAAGCTGAGCTTATATGTGTGTGTTCCTCACCACTTTGATGATAGATCTCTCCCATGCGATGGCTTTCTCTAGCTGTAGTAGACAGAGCGAGACTTGAGACGCATTGCGGCAGCGGTCCAGGCCCTGCCGCCACGTCCTCAACCTGGGTGTGATCTCACTTTCCAAGCTATAAAGACAAACAAGCATGTTTGATATGCTTCGGGGCACATATAATGTACTGTATTGCTTGAAATATGATTCCTTTTGATGAAGGTTGAAAAATATGATTACATGGGATAATAATGAAGTTATGATATTTGATGGTAAAAAATAAAAATAACAACCCTCAACTCTGACCCACCTGACAGCATCTAACGGGACCTCCTCGCCGCCGGGCGGAGGGGTGAGAGGGGCCAAGCGGACCACCTCTGCCAGATTCCACAGCGGCTCCTTCAAATAACGCCGCTCAATGTTACGCTCAAGATTGGTCAAGCGGAGAACGGCCAGGTCCAGGGGGTTGCTGGGAACCCGCAGGAGGTCAGACCATTCCTTTTTAGTCTTGACCATCCAGTCGTCCTTGGGATCAACCTCATGCTCGTAATACTGCAGGTCGTCCCGCGAGGAGTCCGCCTCAGGAGGGGTATAGATCTGAAACAAGCACAAATGTCCCTTGTGGTAAACTTTCATTTTAAATTTGTTTGCCTAACTTTTCTTAAATGCCATGACAGTTTTGAAGGCTTTTTTGAAGTCGAAAACCAAGTAAAACCATAATAATAGAGCAAACAACTAGATGCCGCATAAGAAGAATCATTTTTCAATAATTTTCAGAAAAAAATTACAAATATATTTTCAATTCTAAAACTTAATATATATATATATATATATATAATATATATATATAATATATATATATAATATAAATATAAATTATATAATTTATAATTATGTAATTATAATTTTTAATAAATTTTATATATATATATAATTTTCAATAAATTATATATATATATATATATATATATATATATATATAATTTTCAATAAATTATATATATATATATATATATATATTTATAAAAAATTATAATTATAAATTAAATAATTCATATTTATTTTATATATATATATATATATATATATAATTTATTGAAAATTATATATATATATATATATATATATATATATATATATATATATATAATTTATTGAAAATTATATATATATATAAAATTTATTAAAAATTATAATTACATAATTATAAATTATATAATTTATATTTATATTATATATATATATTATATATATATAAATTCTAAAGTAAAAATTACAATTATAAATTATAAAAAAATTACATATTTAAATTATAAATTTTATATATATATATATATAAATATAATTTAAATATATAATTTCATAACTGTAATAATGAAATAATCTATTAGTTCATCTAATGAATTTAAATGTTTAATTTCATAACAGTAACAATGAATGAATAATGAAATAAAAGAAAATGTGAATATATCTTTACAAAAGTTTACTAAAATAACTTAAAATATTTTTAATTATTAAATTAATTAATTTTATTACTTCATAACATACATATTAAAATAATAGATATACAAATAATTTATTAAATGTATTTAATTTTTATATTTAATACATTTGTATTTAATTATTAAATGCATTTTATTTAATTTCATAATGAAACAATAGGTATATAATATTTATTATTCTATGAATTTATTTTTTATTATTTCATTTATAATAAAATAAATTAGGCGCAATCCTGACAATTTACATTTAATAAGCATGACAACCTTACGAATAGAGCGCTCAGATTAAGTGTAGTTTACGGAGCAGTTTTCTCTACTCGGGGTTCACAGACTGAGCACTCGAGTGTGTGGGCCGCTGGCTTTCACTACCTGAAACTGAGAGCTCGATGGTTCCTGACAATCCTCCGTTTCAGCCTCCGTTTTGGGAATAGGCACCTGCAAATAGACATTGTAGACGGTGATAAAGCGAAACGCAGTATAAACAAACAGCGCCACCCTGTGGTCACTATTGGAGCAAGACCTTACAGTAATGTGATTTCATCAATAAAGGAAGAATGCATTTCCTTTACCTTGAGCTGAAGGTCTGCACCGACTACCCTCTGTTCTAGGTCCTCCACCCACTGGAGAACACTGATGTCCAACCGCAAGGCTCTCTCCTGCTCACTCCACGCCTGTTTAGACACTTCCAGCAGGGCTTCACCATCCTCCACTGACATCTGAAAAATGGGATCTGGGAAGGAACAACGCCAAAGAACACACTAAACATGCTGCCATCAACCAAAGCCTGCAATCACACTGCGCACGCTCCTGCTCCTCACCGGTCACGGGACGTCTGCAGACCTCAGCCAGATACTCCATGTGTTTGGTGAGGTGTTTGTGGAGAACCTTCTCTCGAATGCCTCGTGGGTGGAGGGCGCTCAGTATGGCCGTCAGCTCCTCCGGTTCTTTGATCCACCACCAGCCCTTCACCATCTCTGTAGGAGAGCGAGAGAAAGACATTTAGGGGCTGTTTACACCACGCAATTTCCAAATAAAAAACAGAAAACGTATGCATTTTGGTCTTTCGTTTACAGGACAATGGCGTTTTGGGGGCCTGAAAAGGCAAACTTTTGAAAACGGGTTTTTATTAATTATTAGCTTTATCGACTCCTCTAAAAGCCTCTGGGTTAGATAAAGTTGACGTAGTGACAGATTCAAATATTATGAACATCCATTCATGGCAATTCCCATGTTCACTCTTTCAGAGAAAACTGGATGGTCAAGTTGGCAAGGCTTAGACAAGTGCTTATGTAAGGGGCTACGTAGGCCAGGCTTGTTGTGACTTATTTTGATGGCGTGGCAGACCTTTATTTTGGCAGAGTCAAAGTCTGGATGGCAAAGTCTGGCTCAAAGTCTGTTAGTCTGGCAAAGAGCTGATTCAAACCCATTTCCAGTCCGCAGAAATCGCGGCACCAATCAGAAACGTTGGGGCGGGCTTTACACGATGACGACAGCGCTGGGATTTTGAAGCAAATTTTGAAGCCTACATTACAAAGATGGACGCCGCCGTTGAACATCACTCGCTCGAATCAGCTATCGCGTCTGTTTTAAGCTGTTTTGAACGTTTCCTTTTTGTTAAAAACCGAGCAAAGAACAAGACTCGGAGATGTTTCTCCACACGTCATCTCCTTCATCGCTCTGATTGGCTTTAGGTCTACCCGCGACTAGGGTTGCAACGGTATGAGATTTTCACGGTATGATAATCGTCTCAGAAAATATCACGGTTTCACGGTTTCACGGTATACGATATTAAAACTATCATTATTATAATCAGCATCAGCTACAATGGCCCTTAAATGAATAAAAATAGATATTGTTTTTGGTTGAACATGGTTTATTGTAACAAAGGTTTTTTCAATAGAGTCTTTATGAAATGTATATTTATTTCCTCAAAAATTCTGGGTTGTCTGAAATAACTGATCTGGATTCTGTGATTGAATACAAAATGTATTTTTGAGAATGCAATCAGATAAAATGTAACAACTTAAGTTTGTCTACACAAGAGAAGTTTAATAAATTAAAACATGGACAAAAAAACTATACACAATAGTAATATATTTTAATAATAGGCTAAACCAAACTTTTTTTTTCCAGGTTGTAGGGGAGAGCGGGGCACAACCTAACGCTTTTTGCTTTTGGCTCAATTAATTAAAAAATAATAATTAGGTTAGATTAATACTTTTTTTTACACAAGGAACATGCACATCTCTGCTACAAATGAACACTTAAAGTTTTTTTCTAGGACCTACCATTTTCGTACAGTTGGACTGAAAGTGACAGAAGTGCAAATGTTACAACTTACCCCATATGCGGGGTTAATTGTAACAGATAGAGGGGTTAGTTGTAACACTTGTGTGTAACACACATAATTCAGTACTATTTTATTTGTATAGTTTGATATTGTTTGTGCATCTGTATAGACAGATATCCATACATATCCCTCATCCAATCATCCTTCTATTATGGATCAATATCATGGATAGAGACATAGAAAAGGGCTGCATAGTTTTGCAATAAATAATAATAAATAAAATTATAAATATTGTAATTGCAATTAAATTAGATTTGTGTGTGGCAGCTGCATGATGTACAATTATTATTATTATTAATAATAATAACAGTAATGATAATACAAATTAGCTTAAAATAAAAATTTAGAGGGTTTGTTGCATTAATAACAGGCCATATTTTTAATAAATAAACAAGTTATCATTACACTAAATTTTAAACATTTTAAATCCCAACATTGTTTGTGAACGTCTAACAAAGTTAAATGTATACTCAAACCTGAAAAGTTGTGTGGCTCCGTTTTCATTTGATTATCATTGTACACTTGGAGGCTTAATTGTACCACTCTGTTAGAATTAACCCCGCTGTGTATTACATATTTTAAACCTAGCTAACAGTCGCTAGGAATTGCTGACATGTTTCAAAACGGTGCTATGTTTGAGCCAACAAGACGGTGATTAAGGCAATATAAAGTTAGATTTGGAAACGTAGGCTATACACCCAACTCAGAAACCGAAAAAAAACCTATGATGAAAAAAATTACTTTCATGGTGTCAAAACACTCTTTGTCCAGTATCTTCACGAAATATAATCAAAACTTTCCGCAAATTCGCGGGAGACCGTCTTCTGGCAGCAAGAGAAAAATAGCGGAAAGACAGCCTGCTTGATCCTGACGAACTGTGTAAACGGTCCGTGTTACATTTAACCCCGCGTTAACACCTACTGAACACCTATGAGTTTCAGTCAGTGTATTTGATGATTATTCTTTAAAAAAAATAATTATAAAGTGCACATTAAGTGTTCTCTGTCTAGATATGTTCATGTGTTCACGTCTTCGTAGTGGCTGAGACAGCTTTAAAAACCATGAGCGTCATGCGTACTTGAGTGTGTACTAGATCTACTAGACGAAACGGCGCTGCTCATTCAGAGACACGCTGAAGGGGCTTGCACACCAGTCTTTTTGCGTTGTATATTCACAGACACACACATCGCGATTTGATTTAGGCTACTGCATTATTTATCCATCTATCTTTTTAAATCGCACATTTTACGTGGCATCTGTTTTGTAACGCAAAAAGACGCATGTGTGCGTCTTTTTGACAGACCGGGATTCCCTCAGCATGACAGAAATAATATGGCCTTAAGTTATAAAAGTTATGAATAACCTTTATCTTCACGGAGGGATGGTGTTCCTAAATATGGGAGAACATGTTCGACGTGTTTACTCCTTTTGCAGCCACTCTTCGTCCACATATCTTGCAAACTGGATATCCATCTTCAAGGACAACATCACGATCGTTTTTCGGATATAAGTTACAAAATATTCCCATACTGCAGATTTTATTTTATTTTTTTGGCAGAAGAAAGAGATTCGCAGCCTCTGTCTCGGACATTTTTAGCGCTGTATGGATATGGAGTAAGCAGTCAAGCTGAAAGAAGTTGCATGCGGCAGTGCAGGTGAAATCTTTTTTTTTTTTTTTTTTTTTTTTTTTTACCGCGGATAAGCAAATGTGCACGATATGATAATCGTACACGTCAATATCGCGATAAACCGTCATACCGGTATACCGTTACAACCCTACCCGCGACGTCCGTTGGTGACGCCCCTCTGTAAATGATTTGTCTATGATGCTTTGCCAGACCATAAGTCAGTTACAACGGAGAATGGTCTGGTTTTAACCAGGTTAGACCCGACTCAGAAGTAGGAGCTAAATTAGTTCCTCCAAAAGGAGTTCCTAGAACTAAAATCGTTCTTAGTTCCTGTGGTGAGAACACGCCCAAACCCGGGTACTTGCGCCACTAGTTCTAGGAAAAGGTGCGAAATATAATCTACAAAAGGAGGATGGACACGACACTCACCTAACGGAATAGGCTTCACCGTCAGTTGAGTGAAGTACTTCAGTTCGACCTCCTGGAAGAGATTGGAGGGAGGTCTGCCGCGCCTCTTGGCCGCACCGGATCGAGAGTGCACTCGGGACGGCCCGCTGCCTCTCCTGCGCCTCCTGCCGGCCCGGGGAGCCGGAGCAGGGGTGGAGCACACCTGAGGAGCCGCCTCCATCTGCACCTGAGGATGAGGAACACAGGGAGAAGCCATCAGAAGGAGAAGCCTTCAGCATTTAGGATATTCATTCACTGTTTCTGATCTCATTGAAGATGAACCTGGAGTGGAGGTGCGGTGAGCGGGTCACAGCCGAGGGGTGCCGGAGTGTCTTTCGCGGGGGATGAAGAGGCTGCAGGGATGTTCTCGCAGGGCTGCGCGAGAGACGCCTCGTCGCACGGCTCCTTAGGCAACAGATTGAACCACTGGCCTTGCTTTTCTGCCTGCTCCCTCATACTGTCCTCCGGTTGGCTGTTATCCTCCCCCTGACCGGCTCCTGACGCCGCGATCGGCGTGCTGTCGTCCGCCTCGGCGTCCCGCGGCTCGAGAGAGGGCTGAGCCGGATCCTGCACGGGGGAGTTGAGGGCCGAATCCTCACCTGTTGATCTGCTGCTACAGCGCCGTCGCCGCCGGCTCTTGGCGGCTCGAAGGTGGAGCTCCACTTCCGGCTTGATCTTGCGGGGGCGTCCCCGTCCTCTCGGGCTGCTCATCAGAGAGGCCTCGCCGGGGAGAGGATCCTCCTCCGTGGGGGAACGCAGGGACGCTCGAGGAGAAGAGGTGCCGAAACCCGGAGAGAGGGGAGGCTCCGCTTTAACCTCTGCTTTCACTGGGATGA
Organism: Pimephales promelas; assembly: GCF_988280905.1. Taxonomy (NCBI): domain Eukaryota; kingdom Metazoa; phylum Chordata; class Actinopteri; order Cypriniformes; family Leuciscidae; genus Pimephales; species Pimephales promelas. Next base: position 10,897,784 of record NC_142788.1, read on the forward strand.
CCTTCACATAAGTCACAGGCTCATCACTGACCGTCACTTCATCTGAAGCTGAACACAAGGAAGTAATAACTGGACATTAATGTGGGCAATTAGTAGGGCAGTCCAAGAAATTCATATTTATCATTTTATATATATATATATATATATATTTATTAGTCAAACGATTAAATCACATCCAAAATAAAAGTTTGTGTTTACATAATATATGTGGGTGCATCTATCTATCTATCTATCTATCTATCTATCTATCTACACATGCTTTTATGTATTTAAGAAATATTTTCATGTATACTGTACATAGATTTATATATAATTTATATTATATATAAATATTTCATATATAAATAATATTTTTTTGTGATCTGTCTGTGATGTACAAAATAATTACACACAGTGCACCCACATATATTATGTAAACACAAACTTTTAATTTGGATGCGATTAATCGTTTGACATAAACTGTATATGTGTATAACTGTATGAGTCTATATATACATATGTGTCCCCAAAATCATATGGCCATAGTAACAAGAAAACCAAGAAGAAATTAAACGTGCCGTGTTTTGCATGGTTTGCAATAAACCGATTTTGTTCGCAATAAACGAAAATTGTTGAATTTTTGTGACTCCACAGCAGGCGATTACCTGAATGTACAGTATATGGCATCGCATCAAGTACAGACTCTTAGGGGACCCTAAGTGTGATGTGTGTGACAAAGGCTATATCTCTAAGTGTTCGAGATACCAGACTAGATGCATGCTGGGAGTTTCCACTCACCCAAGATATCCTCGGCTCCCTCCACGAGGACACATCCCATATACGGCAGCAGCAAGTACCTGCGACGGTACCGGTCCTGCCCGAGAGACACGGCTCGCATGGAATGCGACGACTGTAGAAGCTTCTTGCGGAAAAACACTTGGCGCTGAACACACAGAACAAAATATTTTGACCAAAATAAAAATACAGATTTATTTTGACCGACACAATAAGAGTCGGCTTTTGAAAGACTCAAAAAGAGTTTATGAAAACTGCCTTTTGTGCAAAAAACTGCCTGAGTTGAATACAAAGATTTCAGTTTTTATTTGAGTGTAAATATTATATCCTAAAATCAATAGCAGTTGAATATAATGGGTTGGTCTTTGTCGGTAATTTTAACCTTTAATAATATAGCAATGTACCAAATAAGAGTTTACAGGATTAGTTGGGAGTAGGGAAAAAACGGTTAATCGATTATCGTATTACAATAATTTACTCGATTAAATTAAATTAATAGTCGGCCGATTGAACATTGCGAACGTGACACGTGCAGCTCTTAAAGGGGCCACACCTTATTTCCACCGGCTATCGGCTCAGCATCGATATAAGGAGATATCAATGACGGGCAATTCCATTAATATGAATAAATTATTATGTGAATATACAAACTTCATTCAGTTGGTCTAACTATACAATAATATTCATGCTCCAAGTTTAATCTTAAAACAATTACAGGACAAATATATACATAAAAAAGTGTGTACACAGACGATGTGCAGAATACAATGACTTTTAAAACAACTCTCAAAAAATGTCATTTTCAGAAGCTGAGATTAGATATTTTACCTTGGTCAGTTTATCAATCTGACGCTCTAGCTCTGCAACACTGCAGGTATTAGGGCTCTCAATCTGTGAGGGGAAGAACAAAAAAATGAATTTGAGACACTGTGTCCTTACAGCCATGGTCTTACATCTGACATGTAGTGCACTAAATAAAATAATTTAAACCATCATTTAATCACAGACAATATTGCAATTGAACTCCGTCAGCACAGCTCTGGTATCTGTACCTCAGTGTTTTTGGGTTCCTCTTTGGCTTTCCGGCGACTCCCTCTCTCCAACAAACAGTTCTCCTCGATGCTCTCCTCCTCGGCCACGCCAACACGAGCGCTGCGCCGGCGCTCCTCAAAGCACAGCTCCTCCTCTGGGCGGCCCGTCTTCCGCATCAGCGCAGCCTTCAGTCTGCTCACACACATTTATGAAAGATGAAGCCAACTACAGAAGAGTCTTGTGGCTAGTTTCCACCTAGCGATACAGTACAGTAAACCCTTGTATGCCGGAGAGCAGCGTTCAACATCATTCTCAAACGGAAATGAAAGTGGTACAGTACGATTTGATATTTTAGCACCATTCACAACTTCTGACAAATAATTGCGCACCGTACCTATCTACTCGGTGGAAAAGAGCCATTAGACTGCTTTCACACTTGGTCCAAACATGGGTTGTCAATAAGTACTAACACCTGACGTTTATTCGTAACATGCAATGGTCACTTAGAGGAGGCAATTTTTAGACGTGTTCACACTTATAGCTCAGTTCTCTTGGTCCGGACCAAAAAAGAAAATTCTACATTTAGTCCCGGCTCACTTAGCTTTCACAATGTCATTTTTAAGACCGGTTTTCTGAAGTCTGGTTCTTCGCTATCACAGCAACCAAATTTGCACAAAAAGCTTTGATAAGATGCAAGGGTCTTACTTGCGTAGTTTGCCTTCTATGATCCACTTGTTCTTCCTGTAGGTTGCCATATTCTCTAGCGTGTTATCAATCTCCCTGCAGAACAGATGGAAAATGAAAATCTTTAAATATATGGATCAAGAAAACTTCCAAATGATGATGATGATATGAATTGAATTGTTGCTGACCTGGTGACTATGTTGCTACTGTTGAGTTCCTCCACCAGGAAGGCCAGTATGGAGGCTTTGGCGTCGGTTTTGAGGGTCTGGAAGCTCTTTGTACGGAGACTGTTACACACCTCCAAGTCAAAGCCATGGGCTTCCAGAAAGATCCGCAGCACTTCAGACACAGTGTTGTGGCTCAGCTCCAGATCCACCAGCTTCTCTCCCAGGATCTTCACAGACTGAGACACGAAAGAGAAACAAACCAACCTTTATGTGCTGTTAAACGATTAAAATATTTAATTGCGATTAATCGCATTAACGTCATAGTTAACTCGCGATTAATCACACATTTCTTTTTCCTCACATTATTTTTTTTTCTCATCTTAATGCTCTTATCAACATGGAAAAGATCAGCTTGCTTTGTGCAAATGTTTTTTATATTGAAAACAACACTGCCATATACTGTGTTCAATTTCACACTAATTTTCTCACTTGGAGCAAATAATCTCTCACACAATGCAACACTGTCCATCAATAAAAGGGTGAAAGAAATACTGACGAGGTCCTGATATTGACGAGGGGGCGGAGAATTCGCATCATTGTGTGTGTGCTTGGCAATCAAGTGGTATTTCAGACTGGACGTGCTGCGATGATGATAGCGCAGTTCACAAGACAAAACACACAGATCGCTTTGGTCTTGTCAATGGAACCGTTTGGCAACTTTTTCAAAGTAACGTTAAACTTTCCATTCAGAATCTTTTTGGCATCCATTTCGGTGTCTCGCGCTCGTCATCCACTCAAAACGCAATGTTAACCAACTATTTGGCCGGCTCGCATGCCCAATCAAGTGTGTGCGGTATACCTGTTGTTTTGTTTCCGGTCAAGCTAGATCCGCTTGCGCTTTGGTCGACGAAGCAAAAAAACGTCCTTGTGCGGCGCAAGCCATTGAAATGAATGGGTTTCATAGCGCAGCGCCGCGCATACCTTGTCCTGTTGCAAAAGCATATGAAAAAACTACAAAGTTTGCTAGGCCAAAAAGACTGGATTCGCGCTAACGCCGTTAATAACACGTTTAACTGACAGTCCTAATATATATATATGATTTCTCAAAAAATGTAGGTGAGCAGAAGAGAATTTTACCATTTTATTAAGAAAATAGAAAACAGTTATTTTAAATTGTCAATATTGAACTATTATATGTAAATATAATAAATATCATTTATCAAATAAATGAGCAGATGACCATTTTATTAATTCTTAATCAAATTCTTAATTGCTTTTTAACTTCTTTTCCAACATTTAAAAATCATTTAGTTCAACATCTTCAGAATACATGTAATTGTTTTTGATTAGTATTACCGGTATTTTATTTTATTATATTTATATAACAAATTTTTTTGTCTGTATATGAGTTTACTTGTGTTTTGATGTTGTCTTGGTACAAATGATATGGTTTACTCCGTTTAGGGAGGAGTGCGTCACCTTTAGGGAGTCTTGCATAAATGAATGTCTTGTTTGTATGGTTTTGGTTTATAAATTTAGCTATATAGTACTACTGTAAAGCATGTTTTTTTTTTTTTTTTCTTGTGTATTTGTTATTTGCTTTTTGTTTTTGCTATTTGTTATGTTAATTTCCAGCTGCTGTAAGGTCTTTTTTTTATATACATCTTGAATCGAGGACCCCCTCGAAAACGAGATGGCTCATCTCAAGGGGCTATTCCTCTTTAATAAAATAAATGTCAAACAACAAATCTTTTTGACTGGTAGAGTACACAAAAATACAGAAGACAAATATGTTGTAGATGTGGTTGTTTTCAATTAACTAAAATAATGAAACCTATAAAAGTTACTCAAGTTACACTTCTGGTGAAAAGGATTATCAAAGTTATCAAAACATTTACAACTATAACAACTTGAAAGATAAACGTAACATACTGATATCACAATAAAAAAAGACAAACCTGGTAATACGAGGGCAGTCCAGGATCGTGCAGAGCGGCGTCCACCAGTTTAATGAGCAGATCCAGCAGCTCGCCCTGGCTCTTTCCTACCCCGAGGAGCCCTTCCTGCAGGGTGCTCAGGCTGGGAATATCCTTAGGCACCTGGAGGCCCAGAACCTTTCCGTAACCATGCAGGAACTCCACCACCCTCAAACAATTGGAGAAGGCCACACCGGACAGCACCAGTCCTGGAATCCGTGACAGCGCTGGGAGGAGCTGCACACGGAGACAGATCAAAACATGAGTGATTTTACTCACTTAATTTACTCGACATTATAGTAGGCTACTAGGGGCTGTCAAAATAGCCGACAAGCTAAATCTAAATTATTATTGAAATATTCGAATTCTAAAGGCAATTAAAGGAAGAAAGTAGTGTATTGTCTCCTATGCCTACAAGAGGGCGCAAGCGAGCACAAAAAGCAAATAAAGCATTGCATCTTTTATTGAAATGAAATGACATTCACCCTCATCATCATCTCTAGACTGACACAATGCTTTTGTTTCCAGATATGAGATTAACAAGTGTAATGACAAACCCAACCAATTCACAGTAAGTTTCATTTATCAACTGCGTTAGTTTGCCAGGCGGGGAATCAATGGGGAGCTCACCGTATGATCAGGGAGACACATGTCCTCTGCGGGCTTCTTCATCTCCTCTAAGATCATCTGCTGCCTCTTCCTCTCCTCCATTCGTCTCTGAGCCTGTGCCCTCCTCTCCGCCTGCCTCTTCGCCGCCAGAGCAGCCTGCGCTTCAGCTTCGGCTTGGGCCTGGGCCTTGGCGAGAGCCTTGGCTTTGACGCGGGCCCGGGCCACTCTCTTGATTGGGCTGGCCTTCTCCGGATCCAACGGTGTCTCTGCCGCTGGTACTGCCACCTTCCTCCTGCGCCCGGGCTTCTTGGGCCCCTCTGAGGCCGACAGAGGGCTTTCAAATGACGAAGACTGGTTTACATCATCCTGTTCTTGCTCTTTGGCTTTCTCCAACTGCTCAAACACATCAGAAAACACAATCAGAGCTCTCAACACCAGGGTTTCAAGCTACTAAAATGAACTCTAGTCATAAATTTGACCATGATATAATAGGTTTCACTTACTTTTGCTTTCCGTTTCTCCAGCCGGATCTTTTTATTCTTTGCATCCTCCTTTCTTTTCATTCTTGCCTGCATGAGACAAACCAGATGCTCAGTTTCAACAGATGAACAAAAGTTTAAAGGGGTGATGAACTGAGAAATCAAATTTTCCTTGAGCGTTTGACATCTAAGAGGTCATCATATTATAAGAATATCCTGTAAGTTTCGGAACTGAAAACGTCCTTGTTAGTCCAATAAAAGCTTTTGACACCAGCCTCAGCAAACGACTCGTTTTTCAAAGTGGGGAACTATGACGTCAAAGAGGATAAAACACCACCCCCGCAGAAGAAGATCAACGCCTACTTCAACACGGCCGGTTTAGCCCCGCCCACCGATTCGCACATTACACGCATAGCTAAATAACATAGATGCCTACCTCGTGATGACAAACCGGATCGAGCTACCGAGCAATACAGAATATTGTGCAACACACGGACTCTGGGTCGAACATGTATGGGTCGAATCATTCCGGTTGCCATTTTACAACATTAGACGTTTTCAAAACAATTTCCCGCAAGTGCATCGACGGGTGAGTTGAAACTCATTATAATATGCAAAACTGTTATCCACTCTCAGCAGTGGGCGTTTACTTCCAAGTCTTCAATGTGAGCTGCCCATAAAAACCAACGTTTTTGAGCTAGGCACAAAACTAGGGTACAAAATAGCCTTACTTATTCATAAGTTGACCTCAGACAACAATATAATAAAATTTAAAAAGCCAGTTCATGACCCCTTTAAAACATATTCTGCAAAGTGAACTTGTTACAGTAAATAATAGGGCTGGGACAATATATCGATGCATTGTGAATCGAGAAATAATTCTGGATCGATTGCAATTTTTCCGAATGCATCACGATTCTCTCTCGAATCGATTCTGAGTTTAGTTTTTAACGGCAGAAGGCACTGTGTGCTCTAGAAACAGCTGTAATCTGCTGGCTACCAATGCCTCGCACACACACCACTTGAACCTTGAAAATAATCATACATAAAGTTTGAAAAGGTGGAAGCGAATTACAAGGGTGTTTATAGTGGGCTATTTCCATTAATTTCACGTCATAAAGCATTCTGAGCCGAGGTGCAAGTACATTCTCAGAATCAGCCGAACGCTCTTCTTCGTGAGCATTTGAGCATGCGGTGAAACTAGCCTAAAAACCAGAATCGATTTGGGATGCATTCGTAAAAAATTAGAATCGAGATGCATCGATATATTGTCCCAGCCCCAGTAAATAAAGTGAATTCAGCTCACCTTTCTCTTCATTTTCTTCTTGATCTTGACCAGTTTTACTTTTTCATCCTCAGTGAGATCCACTGTAAAACAATCATCATCAACTGCTCATTATAGTTGACAAACGACTCAAATAAATGGTAAAAGTTGAGCGCTTCTGTAACAAATTTATGCTACATTAATCGGACAATCCACCTAAAACAACCTGAGGTTAGGCGTTTTGCTGGAGAACACAGTACCTTGCCCCCACACCTCCATTCATTCCTACATGCTAACGCGTTTTCCAGTTGAGAGTACTCAGACTTAAGGCCATTGCACACCGAGTCCGAAATTCGCATCCGAAATTTTCGCACGTAAAAAAAAAAAAAAAAAAAAAAAAAAAAAATCGACCTCACGTTATGTAAGTCACGCTTGCACACCGCCTCCGAAACTTTCGTCCGTCATAAAATTAATCGGATCGGGTTCGATTTTCTGCGTTTTTCGCATCCAGAGCCAGCATTTTGAGAGGTCTTTTGACAATTCAGGGCCGGGGGGAGCTCGTCCTCAAATCATTGCACATATGCGATAATTCGATCAAGTGTTTATGTTCTCTTCTCTATATTGGATTATGAAATTAATAAACCTCCCCTTTCAATCAGATTGAAATATAGGATCGAATAAGGTGTGATTGAGCAGCCTATTCGATAACTAATGTATTATTTGGGCACAATATACACAATAACAGCCTAGCTGTTCTGTCTGCCCAGCGCTTCCAACGGGCCGCGCGCGGGTGTGTGTTTGTCCGTGTGTGTGTCCATACCTGGTCCATTTCAGACACACTGCCAGTCTCCGTTCAGAATCGATTGGTTCACGGAAATTGGTGGTCTTGTTTTTAATATGTGGCTCCAGAATCGCTAGCAAAGCATCGAACTGTCCCACTGATATTCTGAGGTAAATTTTGAATCGCTCAGGATAAATTCGCAACTCCTTGATAAGGAACTCTCCTTCCTCACGGCGCAATTTCAGGATTGGATGGACGTAATATTTTCTCTTTCTTCCATTTTCAATAAGAGAGAGGGCAAAAATCATCCTCACTGCTTGACGAATCCATTTGGTATTTTTGCGTTTTTTCCCGCAAAGGTTTAAGAAATACGCAACGGACTCGGTGTGCAAGGTTTCTATGCGTGACGAATTTTTAAGCTGACGAACACGAAAATACGCATACGAATATTTCGTGCTCGGTGTGCAATGGCCTTTACCCTTTTCCTCCAGTCTCTTCATCAGCCTGGCATCCACTTTGCTGAGCAGATCCTCCATCTTGGCCTTGGGGGGTCGGCCGGGTCGTCTACCTTGGGCTCCTTTGGCTCGGCGTCCACGAGGACGAGGCTCTTTGTCTGGATTTGGAGGACGACCACGTCTCCCTGTTATAGCCATGATCATGGAGGGCACTTCCTCATTGGCAAGGGGGAACCATTTCATACCCTGTACAAGATTAAAGAGAAACGACATGTCATGCAACAGTGCAACCGTCTTGGACTGCATGTAGCTCTCAAGTCTGTAGACATCTTAATACACACCTCAGGTGTTTCCCTCTCCTCATAGAAATCCCCCACTGGCATGCGTGGACTGAAGCTGAAGTGCTCTCTTGAAACGCCCCCAAGACCATCCTGATGCCTTTTCAAAAACTGGAGAATGTAGGAGAGACCAAAGCAACTGGATGAAGACGAGCCTTTTTACCACACATTGGAGTTACAGTGGCATCACAGAAAGGGCAGCACGGTTATTTGAAACAAAACCGAAATGGCGTAGTGTGATTGTCAAATCGCATAGGCTACAATTGAATTCAACAAGTATATACACTGTGTGTTTCAGAGTGAAGTGGCACCGTGTTCATTTACACATGAGCAGCTCATGATCTGGTGTCTTCAGCGTCACAGTAACCCCTTTTCCACCAAAGCATTTTGAGAGCCGGTTCGGAGCCACTTCTTTGTGTTTCGACAGCCAAAGAACCGGTTCTCGGCCAGGAGAACTGGTTCTAAAGCGGCGCCAACTCTTTGCTGGACTAGAACCTTTCTTTTACCACGTCATGCTTACATCGGGGGCTGGGGCGGGTTAGGATGTGTTCTAAACATCTTTTCTGACCATCGCAAACCAGGAGAAACATTTGCAGAAAGACGATGGAGTCCGCCTTTGTAATTGTTATGCTTGAATTTGGCGCAAGCGTTTCTATTTTTTTTATTGAAAACATTATAAGCAAAGAAGAAAATATTCACAATATAGAACAAATAAATGGAAAGAAAAAAAGACACAAGACAGGGGTGCATAACTAATCAGAAAAGATTACATATCAAAGGAAAAGATTACACGACTTACATATTTCAATTGTTTTTAAAGCCTTCTTGATACACAAGTTAGAGATAATCCCAAAGTAATGTTTTACTTGCAAGAATTTCTAGCTAAAGGCCTGTTCACACCGGGACGAATTTCGCGCGCAATATTCCTCAACGTTTAACGCCTCGTGACTAAACAAAGGGCACCAGTGTGAGTGTGCAAACCGACGCATAAAACGCCATGCGTAAAAGCGTCATTTAAAAAAAAATTTTCAAAAACGCCTCAGGTTCGTTTTTTTTGTTTGACGCACTGCGTCAAAAACTATCCGACCAATGAGATTGGCGCTTTTGCTCACGTGTTTGGAGCTTCTGAAGTTACAGTAAAACACAACATGGGGGCGCTCAAATACAAAACGGTCTTGCCGAGCACACATATGGAACAGAGAAGATCTACGCAAAGTAGTGTCGTCGTCTACACTGCCAGGAAGAAATAAGATGAGAAAGATGCACGGCAAATGAATGTAGAGCTGCTGTTCTCGTTGGTGACAGAACATGAACTATATGACAAATGCGACAGCGACTACAAACGTCTTGATAAAAGAGGACTGTAAGGAGTGGTATTGCAGAGCAAATTGGCGCCATCTAATGTCAGGGAATGAATTTGTATGTTCACTCGGCTCATCGTCAGCGAAAATCGCTTGGGTGTGAACACAAAAAACGCGTTGAAAAACGCTGGCGAATAACGCGCTGATATTGGCGACGTACACAGTGACGTAGCGACGTCGTTCCCTGGGCGCTCTAGTCAGTGGAAAAACAAACAGGTTCTGAAAGGGTTCGCAAGTTGAACCAGCACCAGTTCCAAACCAGTTCTTTTTTGGTGGAAAAGTGGTAAGTAAATGCTGCTCGACAAACAGTGAAATATTATTATAATATAGTTTATAGCCATTTTGTCACACAACCACAAAACTTTGTACAGCCCTTCAAACCTGACATTTTTAAATGTGCATTTAAATTTTTATCAGAAAATTACATTTTCCCAAAATCGTGAACCCAACAGTGGCTAATCATTTGTTGAGCTAGTACAACAGAACTCACCTTGATGACCTCAGGGAACTGCTTCATCCTCCGGCCACAGGGGCTGTAATACCACGTCTCCCCTTTCAGCCGGTCCTCATGCCTCCTGACTCGAATCTCTCGCTTCCAGCTAGCAAATGTGAAACACAGCACACGAAACATGATTGTCATACCCAGACCGATGCATTTCCAACTGTTTGAAATAAGCATTTACTGGATTAGCATTTTTAAAAGCTATTTTGAGAGGATTGCTGGAGCTGATTTCTATTTGTATTTTAGCTACCATATCTCCAAAATTGTACTCCGTTACTATCAGAGCTTGACAGTGCAGGCATTTCACTAGCATCTTCAACTAAATACAGATGTGTGCAAAGCGTAAAATGTTTTAAGGTGCACGAGTGAGAATAAAAAGTAGGTCCTAAATATTGCAGGTCTTAAATAACTTTTAAATTAGGAGCACATAGGCGTCGTGGGAAATAAGTGCCAAGCCGCTACTTTGGACAAAGGACTGCTCACCCATGCTGCAAAGGGAACTGGACTTGCTCTTCGGTTGCAACCCTACGTCTTGGTGTGTCGCCTGTGACACACAAACAACAATTAAATATATGGTTTACCTTAAAGGAGTAGTTCACTTTTAAAAAAGCTTTTGCTGATAATTTACTCACCCCCATGTCATCCAAGATGTCCATGTCTTTCTTTCTTCAGTCGAAAAGTAATTAAGGTTTTTGATGAAAACATCCCAGGATTTTCTTCATATAATGGACTTTAATGGGAACCAAACAGTTCAAGGTCCAAAAGACAGTTTCAGTGCAGCTTCAAATTGCTTTAAACGACACCAGACGATGAATAAGGGTCTTATCAAGGACCCTTCGAGTCATGACCCGAAAATAGATTTGTTCATTTTGATGAACGAGTTTGAACAGGAGAGTCACGAAAGCTCATCACAGAATAGAGCAAGGCGAGCAATTGTGCTTATAAAACTTAAACTTTTTCATTTATTTTTTAAATGAGCGATCGTTTCACTAGTTAAGACCCTTATTTATCGTCTGGTGTCGTTTAAACTATTACTGAAACTCTCATTTGGACCTTGAACCGTTTGGTTCCCATTGAAGTGCATTATATGGAGAAAATGCTGGAATGTTTTCATCAAAAACCTTAATTTCTTTTCGACTGAAGAAAGAAAGACATGGACATCTTGGATGACAAGGGGGTGAGTAAAATATCTGCAAAAGTTTTTTTTTAAAAGTGAACTACTCCTTTAAGCGCCAGAAGTATGGGTACAAAATAGATTCAAATTTCAACCTCTAAAATGCAGATACCTGCTGTGGAGCTGTTATCATCATCTTCAGCTTTACCCTCTGCCAACTCAGCTTTGTCTGGTTTGGAAGGCTTTGCCTCATTCACACCTTCTTTCAGCTTACGCTTCCAGATCCTCTTGGGCTGGGCCAATGGGTTCCCATTATTGGTCAGGCTTGAGTCAAGGACAAGGGTCAGTGGTTCATTTGGAAGGTAAAGCGGAGTATTTGATATATCTGTTGGGATGCTCTCCGGTTCCTTTGACTCTTTAGAGATTTTCCTCTTCTTCACTGCAGTCGATGTGTTCTCCTCTGTTTTCTTTCTCCTTCTAACCTTTGGGCCATCAGGTGTTAACTTCTGCTTCTTGATCTTGGAATCAGGAGAGCCAACTGAAAATAATGGAGTAAGACAGTATTTAGCAGCTAACACAATTTTATCAATCTGACTCATTAATAGGGCATCAAGCTTTTTAAAAAATAAAAAAGCATTGTAAACCCTCAACTATGCCAGCATGATAGTAAAGATGATCAATTACTTTCAGCAATAGCAACTGGGATCTTTGGGGTCCTAGGCTTCCGTGGCTTCTTCGTTGGCATGGCGATAAGTGCTTCAGATAAATGTGTGGACGTCCCTTCAACCGAACCGCTTACAACCACTTGCAAAGCTTTAGCGGTCAAAGAGAGCGCAGATCTTTGGTCAACTCCAGATAGGTCTGAAGTTTCAGGTCCAAGAATCTGATCACCTATGGGGAATAAAATGTGTAGCTTATAATCCCTGGAAATCAAATTAGTCCTTTTTAAATTTAAAACCCAAGCATCAGATCACAATAATGTCCACCAAGCATTCAAATCACTATTTGCATGCTTAAAACGTTCTTGCATAAGACTCAAAGTTTAAGCACACTTGAATGAGTATTACTATTCATTTTAATGATAAATAATAGGGACGCATGATATATCGGGTCAATATTGGATTTGTAAGTGTGTACATGCTCATTTTTTTCTATTTTTACATTTATATTAGAGCCTGACCGATAAAGAATTTTGAAGGCTGATGACGATACAAATATTTGTTTGGTTTTAAAATCCGATATTACCGATATATACATATATTTTTGCCAGAATCGCGCAACAAAACATTAACAGATTTCCCTAACATTAGTTATTTATAGTTAATTATGAGTTTTAACTAAAATAACATGATACTGCATTTTAAAAAAAAACACGTTTCATTTATTGTCACAACAGAACAGACTGATGATAGTAGCATTAGCTAGCTTTATGGTTAGCTAGCCTATGATAAGCCATAATTTAGCAATGGATAACATCATACTGCAAATTGTAAAACATACATTTTCAATATAACAGGCCAAGGAGAGATGATCCGTCTCATTGCTATAACTGTCACGCGCTATTAAAGAAATACTTCAGTCACATTGTCAAAAGTTAAAAGGACAGTCAGTCAACTACACTCTAACAACGTAACGCAATTATTACTAGCTAATTCCGCTTCACTCTCGGCTTATTTAACAGCAGCAAAACTGGAAATGATAGTCACAAATTTTGTCATGCTTATTTGAGTTAAGAGAACTGATGGGGATGCTCTTTTAATTGTAATGTTGCCAGCAGGGACAGTGTAGAGTGCCCTCTGGTGGACAAACTATACAACTCCAACACTCATGACATGGTTCAAGCGTGTTTCATTCGTTTTTATTTTATTTTTGAAATATTCATTTATCGGCCATTATAACTGGCGATACCGATATTTTGGAAAATGCCTAATATCGGCCGATAATATCGGCCTGCCGATATATCGGTCTGGCTCTAATTTATATTACCTTTACTGTCATCTAACACTCTTAAAGTTAATAACATTTAGTTAACACTAGGGATGCACCGATATGAAAATTTTGGCCGATACCGTTAACGATAATTCTTTATATTTGAAAGCCGATAACCGATATATCGGCCGATAAACTTAAATCCAAATTTTTATCTAATTTTGAGAGCCTGATTACAAATACAAAAGTCTCACAATTAATTCCATGTCCCAAGAGCACAATTACAATTATGTTCACATTATAGTGTTGTATAGCCGATGACAGATTTGCGCTTCACATGTTGTACCGAACCGTATTTTCTATTTTTGAAGAGATTTCAATCATATTTCAAGAAGTTCAAAAACATAAACAGTGCTCAACAAGTGTCTCAGCTGAAGGGAATAATACATTATTTATCGGCTTTAATATATCGGCCACATTTTCTTACCAGGCCGATAACGATAACATTAAAAATGAACATATATCGGCCGATACCGATATGCTGGCCGATATATCGTGCATCCCTAGTTAACACAGCATTTTAATATACAGTATGAAAAAATTACATTCGTCTTAGATTTGCAGTGATGCCTAAATAGACTTTACAGCAATTTAAAAAGGTTGGTCTTAGTTTTTAAGTGTTATTTTATCTAGACAAAATAGTTTTCAGCTGAAGTTTGATGCATCCCTTCTAAAAAATTTAGTGTTATGGTCCTAATACTAGGTTCTTTACAGGTGAGTAAATGCATTTTTAGTGCATTGGGAATCTCACCTTTGATAGAGTGTGTAGAGGCATTAATAGATGGAGAAAGCAGGGAGGAGCAGTTTTGCGAGGTGTTGTTTGAAGAGTTGTCCAGGAGAGACGTGTTCACTTTGAGGGAAGTCTCCTCGGTGGAACTTGTAGAGGTCATGGAGCTGTTTAAGTTGTCTTCCTCACAAGAAGTCTCCAGCAAGTCCCTGGAGTCATCAAACATGGATTCTTCTGTAAACTTTGATTGGTCTCCCGTCTGGGAAAGACTATAAGAATTATCAAAAGTGTCCATCATCGAACTCCCATCCTCCGCTCTTGAGCTTTCAAGGTAGGTTGACTCAGCCAAGGACGGATAGTCTAGTGACGTGTCAGTGCCAAAAGTGTCATTTAAAGCATCACTTTCTCCTTTCCTCGGGGTAGCCTGATCTTTGATACCATACGAGTCTTTCCTGCCAACAGCCATAGTGTCTCTCTCAGGTTCCTTTGGAACAATAAAAGCCGGTTCAAGGTTTCTACTATGAGTTGGGACCCTATGCATCTCAGATTGAGCCTCACTGTTGGACTCCTTTTTGGATGTGCCGATTATGACTCCGACTTTACTCTTTACACAGGCCTCGTGTTTACCAGGAGTCTTTTGAGTAGAGTGCGATTCCCCAAAGTTGTACCGTACTACACTGTGAGAACCCACCTGCCCCAGACTGTGAGAAGAAACGTCCACATTTGCCACAATGCCTGAAGGATGAGCAGCAGAGCCAACGAGGGAACGAGACGCATTTGGAGCAGGAGAAACATTGAGCGGTGCCGAGGATGCCTGAGAAGAAAAGCCAACAGCGGGAGATGGTGCTGATGAAGCCAGAGCGGCGACTTGAGGAGAACCAGAGACAACAGATGGAAGTGCAGAGACTGCTGGGAGAGAGATGTTATCGGCAGCAGATGTTGGAGTCGAGGAAGCAGCGGGATGTTTAGGACTCTGGCCTGTTAGAGGCGATGCCTCTTGGGGTCCTTTCAGTGGTGCCAATGCAGGAGGAGCGGAGACGACAGATGGAGACGCAGCTGAAGATAGAGGTGTTGGAGAGACCTGTGGACTTTTTGACCCCTGGGCCTCTGCCAGAGGAACTGTTTGAGGCGGCAAAGGCACCGTTGGAGGATGCGCCAAGATCTTAGAAGAAAACACCACAGACTGGCTATGCGACACAGCAGGTGGAGCTCTGGAGCTCTTAGGAGAAGACATTGAAGGAGTTGTACTAAGTCCTAAAGGTGTCCCATCAGCTGATGAAGGAGCAGAGAGCTCAGGTCTTTGGCCTTGGACCGTCAGAGGCGGTGACGCGAGAGGGGAGTTTGGAGACACGTTTGTGCCGACACCCAAAGTTGTAGATGAAGCAAATCCTGACTGATGAGGCAGGGTCAATGTTTTACGAGGCGGACTAGCCAGTGGTGGAGGCGGTCCAGAGATGGAGGAAGAACTAAGCTCATTTGCGGCAGCTCCCATCTCCTGACGTTGTTTTGCAGGCTTCTCCAGGTCCACGGCTGGATGCTGCACACCCTGGTTATAGTCGGAAGAGGAAACAGGACCAGGGGACTTTACAGGAAAACCATCAGTCAATCGTTGGGGTACAGAGCTTCTCTCGACTCCATTGAAGCCTTTATCGGTTTCTTTAAAGGACTCATTCATATGAACTACAGACCACAAAAAAAAAAAAAAAAAAAACACATGTTAGCAAGGCACGTAAGAACCCAAAATTGTTCAGACACGTTCAACAATTCACAATCATTAGGCTACTGTATGATTGGAAATGCAACTAAAATTGGATTTTAGGTCAGAGACACGGCCTGGAAATTAATGCACTAGGCTGCCAATACACAGCATCTGCATAGATTTTCACTCCTACTATTGTCCCATGTAATAAACTGAGGCATTCACTACACCGTGAATGAGTAAGCAGTTTCAAAATCAGCATATGCATCAATGTGGAAACTACAGTAACTAAAGTAACGCCTCTAACGGTTGTAACCTCATGCTCCTTATGTTCAGCAGAAGAGCCATTTAAACACACCAAATACATGGCCAAAGCAAGTATACAAGTAAAATAAATAAATAAAAGACAGATCATCTTAATCTTAAATGGAAAGAACAGTATTGTTGATTGTTTTATTGTTTCTAGGTTGCATGTGTTTTATTGCATCTAGGTTGCAAAAAAGTCATTTTCTGATGAGTGAGGCAGAATGTCGAACTAGGGCAAGACATTAGCTGTTAGACAATAGTGTAACACACTGTTAGTCAGTTTGAATCACTTCCTAATCAAAGAAGTCCTTTACCTTTGGTGAAAACAAGTCTGATCTGAGCAATGTCATTTCAGTCAGAGGACAGAATTACAATACCAGTGTTGGTGATATTAAAAGCCATTCAGGAAGTGCATTGCTCCACCAAAGAACAGGAAATCAAAGCGAGCATGCAGGATAATATCATGCTGCCATTTTTAAAATCACTTTACAAAATAATAATATAGTATAGTATTGTTTATATAGTAATATTGGTTCCCTAAAGCATGGTTCTTCAAATCTGGCCCTGGAGGACCCTGCAGAGTTTAACTCCAACCCTGAGAAAATCACAAGTAGGAGAGTTTGACCAGGGTTTGGGCTGAACTATGCACGACAGGAACCCTGGTCATACAAATAAGACTTCATTAAGAAAAAAAAGAGTGATGGTTGGCAGGACAGGAGGGCCAGTTGCAACTCGTGTTTTTATCATAACTGGGGGAAAAATTGCACATCGATATTGAAATTACTAGGGCTGTCAACTTTAGTCTACAGCTAATTGGTTGATGCCATCTTGGTCGACTGACATTCTTAATTCTATTCATTTTTACCAATATAAAGACATTTTCAATGATTGTGTTTTACTCCTGGATATTTATTCCTTTATAAGCAGTTATATATTACTGTATTCTAAATATAGGCTAATTAGCCTATGTTTTACCCCCACTTTATGTTTTAATTTAGGCCATTTTGTCACAGCGCAAGTTAAGCGCACCTGTGGCTGTCTTCGCTGCTGAATTCGTGCTCAATAAGGGATATAGGTAGTTTTGCTGTATTCATTCAGGTCACGCTACTTGTTTTAGCTTTAATGCTAACCTAAAGCTAACTTACCATAGCTCATCGACCAATATGGCATTCTGAAAAGTTGAGATGTTTTTATCTCGATGCGGCGTGGACGCACCACGGCGTGTTGCTTCCATTATGAGCGCACACATCTGAAATCGAACTTGAGCGCGCAAAAGACGCGAGTAGGCCCTTTAACGGCTTTATCATGCTGCTGACTCAATAGATTGTGTTTTCTTAATGTTTTTTGTTTTTATTTGTACACTTGACTCATTTGAAAATAGCCTAAATAATGTAACAAAATGAAAATAAACCTATATGCCTTCCTACAATACAGCCCATTACTTTTAGGATTGTTTTTTAGGCTATTTGGGTTTTTTGTGCGTTTGTTTTAAAATGCCTAGATCGGCTGGACAAAAGTTAAAGGGTTAGTTCACCCAAAAATGAAAATTAAGTCATTAATTACTCACCCCCATGCTGTACCAACCCCGTAAGACCTTCGTTCGTCTTCGGAACACAAATGAAGATATTTTTTATTAAATTTGAGAGCTGGATAACTACCACATTGGCTGCCTAAGGGACTGGCTCTTGATGGCCCAGAAAGTCAATGAAGAAAATGTTTAAATATTCCATGCGACTACAGTGGCTCAACTATAAGTTTATCAAGCGACGAGAATACTTTTTGTGCGAAAAAACAAACAAAAATAACGACTTTATTCGACTATTCCTTTTCTTCCTTGTTGGCCTGAAACGAGACTTCCTTAGATTTCCACGACACATGCGCGAGAACTGAACTGAAGTAGTTGAAGGAGATCGCAATTATATTTTCTGTAGCACGTGGTGTGGTCAGGTGCGCGATTGTGACGGTCACTATAGACCTAGGACAGTGCTCCTCACTTTTTACAGTAAAAAAAAAAAAAATCACTTAATTTTCAAAGAATTGTAGGCTATTATTATAACAGTTTTATGTATTTTTGACGTTTTTTCGTTGTTGTGTTATAAATGCTCTGTCAATTGTTTAAAAAAAAAAATCAATCAAAACATTGCGTCTTTTTTTATTTTAGTCGACTAATCGCTGTGCAGGACAATCCTTTGGTTGACTAAGGATTTCTTTGGTTGACTACAGCCCTAGAAAATACACAACCTTCGACACCTTTTTCCAACACACTAAAGCCCGTGTGGCACCATCTCACCTTGCATCTCTTTGCTCTTAGGCGAACCACTTTCAGACATTGCAGAAGGGGACCTCATTGGGACCTGCATGTGGTGGGGACTGCTCCTGCCTCCACTTCCCACGTGATGGTGCTGAGGGCTTCCTCGCGGAGGCGTAAAACTCTGCGTGGCGGGTGGTATCATCTGAGTCTGGGATTGAGACTGAGTCTGGGCCTGCGGTTGGGACTGGTGTGAAGGATGCTGGTAAAATGGCATTCCATTAGGCATCATGCCATAATGCTGCTGCTGCTGCTGGTGTTGAGGGGATTGGTGGTGTGAATGATGTTGGAGATGATGTGTCGTTGCAGACTGGTGCTGCACGGCTGGAGGCTGCTGGTGATGCTGGGATGGTGGGATGCCAGGATGCCCCTGGTTGGGAAAAGTCCCATACATGCTGTGAGAGTTAAATCCCATGGACATCGAAGATCCCCCCTGCTGTTGCCCAGGATTACCCCTTGCCCAATACTGCGGCCCAGCACCAGGGGCCTGCCGGGACGATCCAACGCTGCCGTTGACTTGGTACGGTCCATGCCCCTGGAAGTGGTGCTGAGGCTGCTGTGGTTGTATCCCCCCCTGGGAGCCTGGTTTCTGGTGCAACCCGTGGGGAGGGACAGGCCCCAAAGCTGGGTTGTACTGAGACTGGCCCCACAGGTAGTCATATCCAATGCTGCCTGGGAGTAGATGGCTGCTCATTTGAGGATATGAGGAAGAGGGAGGGTGGGCGCTGGGCTGGGTGCTCCCACCTGCAGTAGTAATGCCATTCACATTCATTTCGCCATTCAGATCTGTGTGATGAACAGCATCATTAATAAAGGCATCACATTTATCACATATATAACTTATTTTGGTTAAAACATTTGGAATAAAACCAGCTTTTCAAATAAATCCTGTTCTTTGGAGTGTTCTATTCAAAGTATAAGCATATAAAGCAGTGTAGATGCTCACTTTTCCCTTGCTGGGGGAAGCTCATGGAGGACCCGTTAGTATAGAGAGAATCTCCTGAGGAATGCTTCAGTCCTGAGTTAACTGGCACAGAAGAGTGAGGCCCGTAGTTAAAATGGTTATTTGCTTCCATCTGTCGGAAGGAAAAAAAAAACATCACAGAATTAGATATGTGGCATATTTTTAGCATTAAAATACTTTCTCTTACGTCACGTTCACACACCGACAACAAGAAGCCATTTGTCCGATGATTTCCCTAAAAAGCGTAAACACGGTCTCTGCTTCTGAATATGCCTACTTCCCAGTGCTCCTAATTCATGGTATTCATAAAACCATTGGCAAAAAAGGGTCCAGCTGACTTAGGCTACTAGTACTACTGATGGACACTTTACTATGCCATGAGGCCGGCACGGAAGAGGACTTGTGGATGGCAGTAAATTGACTGATGTCAGTGCCAACATGACAAATGTAGTGTCCGGATTATAATCATACTACATAGAATGCATTTCTTTAAAATTGTGGCGAAATTTGTTCCTCAACAAATTTAGTGCATACTTAGTATGTAGTTTCACATACTATGGCTCTTTCAGACAAAATTGCTCTACTTAAATATCTTGAACAAATACTGGCGTAACCAATCGCTTAAGTTTAGGGCGGGACATCCATTTCTTCAACCAATGAAAAAAATATTTAAGAAACCTGCTTGAAAACAATCATTTCAGACATTACATTAGTCATGATAGACAAAGCTACAGTAATGCACATACTATTGTTTACCTTGGTGTCTCACACTGTCAAACCAATTAAAAATAGGCTAGATCTTTACCAAAAATTTCAGTAAACGACCAACTTTTGTCCTGTGAAAACCACACGCTTCACCTTAAAGGAGTAGTTCACTTTTTAAAGAACTTTTGCTGATAATTTATTCACCCCCATGTCATTCAAGATGTCCATGTCTTTCTTTATTCAGTCGAAAAGAAATTAAGGTTTTTGATGAAAACATTCCAGGATTTTTCTCCATATAATGCACTTCAATGGGAACCAAACGGTTCAAGGTCCAAAGGACAGTTTCAGTACAAACTGCAAACTGTTCAAAGGGTTTTAAACTATTTCAGATGATGAATAAGGGTCTTGTCAAGCGAAACGATCACTCATTTAATAAATACATAACAAAGTTTACTTTGCTCAAATGGTTGCCGTGCTCTGTTATGTGATGCACGTTTGTGACTCTCCTATTCGAACTCGTTCATCAAAATGAACGAATCTTTTTTCGAGTCATTTGGTTCATTCAACGAATGAAACTAACAAATTGACTCGGTAAAAGATTTGTTCATTTTGATGAACGAGTTCGAACAGGAGAGTCACAAACGCACATCACAAGAAAAGAGCAAGGTGACAATTTGAGCTTATAAAACTTTTTTTTTTTTTAAATGAGCGATTGTCTGGAATCGTTTAAAAGCCTTCGAACAGTTTGCACTGAAACTGTCAATTGGACATTGAACCGTTTGGTTCCCATTAAAGTCCATTATATGGAGAAAAATGCTGGAATGTTTTCATCAAAAACCTTAATTTCTTTTTGACTGAAGAAAGAAAGACATGGACATCTTGGATGACATGGGGGTGAGTAAATTATCAGCAAAAGTTTTTTTTTTTCAAAAGTGAACTACTCCTTTAAATGAAACCTAAAGAGAGTCAAGGACAAATTAGTTTAAATTTTCAAAATAACCAGACTCGTATTTCAAAATTTTAGTAAAAAAACTGCACTCAAACTCTCATTTAACCCAAGTAAAGAGCGTTTAATGTTTATGAACCAGAGGTGTACAGTGCTTTAGTCAGTGGCTGTGTTCCAATGCCTAGTGAGTGATCTACCTACCTAACTATATGGATTTTTTTCAGCATTGTTGACGCGTTCATAACGTTCTAATTGGATTCTCACACACCGCACGTTCGGAACGCTTCAGCGACGCGCAGGTAGACGACAAGCCGGACGGGGGTTTGAGACACAGCCAGCGAGCACTGCTCTGGCGGACATCACAAATTTTGCTCTTCACATCTCAACATAAAATGTCGCAGATAAAGCCGATGAGATGCGTTAAACAACACACATCACACGCACACACACATGCAGAACACCGGTCTCAAACTCAATTATACTTTAAACACATTAATAAGTTAGTCCTAGAAATTTTTGGGGGAAAAGCTAATTTAAATGACCAGATATTTTAATGTATAAAGATCAAACCCAACGCTAATTATTTTATGCGTCTGCATCATTAACTGCACAGCTAACAGTAACGTTAAACATCTCAAAACTGAAGGATTTCATTCAGAAATGGCTGTTAATGCGACATATGTCACTAAAAGGCAACACAGACTGCCAAAGAGTGATATTTCATTAAATATTATAGTAGAAAATGTTAATAAGGAGAAGAGGGAGATGTGTGAATCGGTTAGCACGGAGGCTAATGGCCATGCGCTGCTTCTGGATCTCAGACACACACAATATACGTATATATATATTTATATATCCACATTTGATTAAACTTCTCCAACACTAAAACATCACAACTCAAGGTAAACCAGCTCATATCCACACTTACTCGATTTCTTCAATCGCTTTAATGTAATTCTAGTCTTGTATCAGCACATATTAAGCCAGAAAAAGAAGAAAAAGCAACGAGATGCGGCCAAACAACCAACACACAAACGAAAACAAAAAGGACTTTGCTTGAATATGAATGATTAATTATGTCCCAAGACCACAAAGATGAAAGAAAGACAACTCAATGATGCTCGTAACCAAAATCTAGCGATACACACACACTTATAAAACGATATTTCGATATGAAGTTTGATTAAAGTGCTCGGTTATTAATATCAGCGGTGATGATGACATGACAAAATGAGGCCTGCGTTCCGCATAACAACGATTCATCACGACCGTTTATGAGCTTTGAAACAATATTCGCCGATTATCATGCATGTTAATTCAATATTTTGGAGTATGAATGAAATTATTGGCGAATTTAATGTAACAGTGTCGACGAAAAGGGTGTAAATGAAAACAGCAGGTCTTATTTACATAACCACGGGCTTGAGCGTTATTTAAATAATTAAAGACGATAAACGCACAGATAAAACGGACTGATTATATAAATACAAGAGGGTTTGTGATCTCGAAGACATTATGAGTGGCTAATGTTTTAAAAGCTTGCCTGTGCAAATGCAATATTAACAAATCATCACGTCTCAAAACGTCATCTTTCGTTGATTAATTCGCGTTATTTTCCGAATATACGGTTAGAGAAAATGAGGTAGCATCATCATCACCCACACAACACACTCTCAAAAGTTTCCCCCGTATAATGATAATAAAACTGCCCAACCTTGATATGTGCCGATCGCACAGGAGACAGGGGTTCTGGCCCCCCGGCAATGGACCAGTGTTGATGAAGAGAGTGTAAGCGATGTAAATAATAAACGGCTAAATCGCTAACCTTTGGGTTTCAGATTTGCAAACATGGCTGGTAATGTTTGAGCGCAGCCATGATCATATAGAGAGAAAGAGAGCGAGCCGAAAGAGGAAGTGGATGACGGTTAGACGACCGCGTGCCTCCGGGTCTTAGCGCCGACTAGCGCACTACGGGCCGAACAAACCAGTGTTGAGTTGACCCACAATGCCTTTGTGGAAAAGAAGTGTTCAGTTCTTTAGACTCCTGGGACCTAGACTTTTTAGGGATTATATTTAAGGGAATTTATCTGACACCAATTTTACATTCAGGGCTTTTCAGAGACAGGTTTCATCATGACAACAACAACAACTTCTCTTTAAACACGACTAACATTAAATCTAGTCTCTTGTGGAAATAATGTTTTGTATAATTTAAATCTGACTTATTTTCAAATGTTTTGTCATAAATCAGCATCTCAGGAAAATGAATTTGCGATTTCTAACTGTTACGAAACATGGCATTGTTTTTATACATGTCCAGGCAACAGGACTGCAGGTATTTTGGGAGACAGCAAAAGCAAGTGAACAGGGAAATCAATCACATATCAATATTACTTTGAATATTTGATATTATTATGAAAATGTTGTCAATTATTACTCCCTTTATTACAGTTCTTATCTTATTGCAAGTTTCACATATTGTATAAAGTAAAATGGTATCCTATTTATTCCATTATACCTTTCATAACGAGAATCATATTTATTCAAAGTTTGGTTAAACAAATCCTGGAACCTAAAATTGATTGGTGGATGAAAAAAAAATCAAGTTGTTTTTGCCTATACATTTCATTTCATTTGAGCCCTAGGGCCTGTACCATGGTAGTTGAACAAACTCAGGGTTGCAGGATTAGTTTCGACTTGACAAAACCAAACCAATTCAACCAGGCTTTGTTGGTGGTACCACATGATGCTGATCATCAACTTTCTCTGTCAACTCAGGCTTTGATCCTGAGTTTAGGAGTTTAGGTAGCGAACAGCCAATCACATGCTGAGAAAGAGTGAAACTCATTCAAAACTCATTGAAATTAATTTAATAGCGCAATTCTTTTATTAAATAAAAGTATTAAAATATTAAGAATTCAAACAAATTTACACAGCAAGAAGAAAATAGCTGTTTGTGAAAGAGGACAACCAAAAGAAAGTCTCGCTATCAGTGCAAGTAAAAGTTGTGAAGTTAGTTTATACAGTTGATAAAGGTAGAGAGAATTGAACATTTAAGCTCACATGTCTCATTACATTTAAAATCTGCGTAACAATAATTGATGAACTGAAATTGTACATGTGAGATCGTTTTAGGATATAAAATCATACAAATTTGTTGCTTTTTTTGCTGTGGAGGAGTGACTTTATTGCGTCATACATGTCTCACTTTCCTCACAGCTGATTGGTTACTATATTTACTATGAACACTGCTAAAAGCCAAACCACTTTCATGGTACCTAAACCACAGCGTTGGCACAAACTGAAACATAGCTGTCTAGCCACCAAAAGATTTTTTTTTTTCTTCATTAGTTTTTTATGCTCTAAACAATGTTTTTTCCTGGGTCCCGGGAGGATATTAAATATGCGTGTGTAGTGCACTTCAAATCTTAACAGAATATTTTGTTTTTTAAAAAAAACAAATACATATGTTGCAGATAATATATATATATATATATATATATATATATATATATAAATGTAACAATATTGTAAAAAAAAATCATTATTGTTTTAGTATTTTTTCTGTGCTTCAAAGTATTACACACTTATTTAGGTTTTTACATGTTACATTTAAAGTAAATAAATGTTTATATTTACATTTATTCATTTAGCTGACGCTTTTATCCAAAGTGACTTACAATTGCTATATATGTCAGAGGTCGCAGGCCTCTGGAGCAACTAGGGGTTAAGTGTCTTGCTCAGGGACACATTGGTGTCTCACAGTGGATTCAAACTCGGGTCTCTGACACCAAAGGCATGTGTCTTATCCACTGCGCCATCACCACCCCACCAAATTTTAAATATATTTGCAACTTCATCATTACAGCTATGTAATACAAATATAATTTAGGCATGACACACAAGTTTTGGACACAAGTCATGGCAGTATTTAGCACACTTTCTTAATGGGTCAAATAAGGACTAACTGCATTTAATATAAATCTAAACTAATTTTGCATATTTGCAGTATAATAAATTTCCATAATTGCAAGGACTTATTGCATTTAATATAAATTTAAACTATAATACATTTCCATAGTTGCAATAAACATGCAATTAAAATACATTCAATTTACATCCTAAGTATACTGATGTATAAGTTGAACCTTTTAACTGTTCAAAATATTTAACAGCTAACCAATTTTATGCCATATATATAGAATGTATATATATATATATATATATATATATATATATATATATATATACATTCTATATATGTGATATTGCCTGGTTTCACAGACAAGGCTTAAAGGGTTAGTTCACCCAAAAAATGAAAATTCTGTCAGTAAATACTCGCCCTCAGGTTGTTCCAAGACTTTCGTTCATCTTCGGAACACAAATTAAGATATTTTTGATTAAATCTGAGAGCTGTCTCACTCCTCCGTGGGCTTTGTTTAATTGAAACTGGCCGGCCCAGAAAGTTAGTAAAAACATAGTTAAAATAGTCCAAGTGACTACAGTGACTCAACCTTAAAGGGATTCTTCACCTCTGGAAAGATGAATGTGTATTTAAAATGGGTCATTTATGTAGAAGAAATGTGAAATTATTTTTGAATTTGGAGCTTTCTAGACTGAGAAAAGCCAGAAAATGTATTTTTGGCTTATGTGGATAAAAGACAACAACTCCCAGAATGCACTTTCTTCACTGCCCTTGGAGGCCACGCCTACCAGCAATAGACCGCAGTAGTTAAATAACAAGTCTAGGCTACTAGTGAGTCTCTGTGATGAGTCTGCCCGAAAATGTGTTTCGAGATCGCCCAAAATGTCTGGGATTCAGCTTTTGCGTTCTACAGTCGCCATTTATCATGTTTACTGTGGCAAGCTGGACGAGTGAGGGCCGCGGGAGAACAGTGCGACACCTGTGAGACGCACCGGTCTCGTATCTCTCACAGAGGAGCGGGAATTTTCTTAGCAATGTTAAAACACACATCAACCGATCACTTGTTTAGCCTTCATGTAGGCTAAACACTACATTCAGATTCACCAATTGCAACAAATTCAGTTAGATTGAAACAAAAGCTGTGCATTTAAACAATGAATGGTGACTGCAGAAAGCAAAAGTTGAATCCCGGACATTTTGTACGAGGATGGTGACCCCTGCCACTCATCTTTCTCCACAGAACAAGAGCCTGCTAGCTTAGCTTCCTAAAAAAGATGTCTGACGCTATGTGTTCATTCTGTGAGTGAGATCTCGCCCTCTATGGGGTTGAGGACATGCGGGACAAACCCTACTACTGACTGTAGTCTTTAGCCTCTGGCCAAAAAAATCCTGCAATGACGCAAAATGACAATTTTTGCGTCATCTGAGGATTTTTTCCAGATAAAAAATACATAAATCTCTCGTCTCAGGGGGATATGAGGGTGGAAAGTGAAAATAGCTACTACTGGTTTTCTACTAAAACAAAGCTTAATGATAATCCTGAAGTATCCCTTAAGTTTATCAAACGACGAGAATACTTTTTGTGCGTAAGAAAAAAAAACAACTTCATTCAACTATTAATTTTCTTATGTGTGTAACAGCACAGCGCTTCTGGGTTGTATGTCAGAACGTAGGCTCACTATTGGCCAGCATCACACACATGACCAGTGTCGGCCAATAGTAAATAAATGATTTGTGTTTTGGCCATTCATTAAACACGATAACAGCGTTTTGGTGCCCTGGAAACACAAACTTTTGAAAATGTGTTTCAAAGTGCAAGTTATTATAAAACGTTACCGTTATCATCTATCTCTGCGTAGCCTAAACTACAAAAACATGAACTTCACGTCAGGCGAATCATGCTATTATGTGTTCAGAAGGTGTAGTGTTTCTTTACAAAGTCTGCGGATCCGCGTGAACGGGGATCGTTTTGACCGGCCTGTTCACATCCCAAGACGTCATCTAACTGACGCTTTGACCATACGTCAACATCTTTAACGTCAGTTTTAGGTGCCTTAAAACATCGGATGTTGACATATGGTCAAAGCGTCAGTTAGATGACGTCTTGGGATGAGAATGTGTTATTTTGACAATGGTTCATCTGTACGTAAAAAACGCAAAGGAATTTTTTTTACGTTTTTTTTTTTTGTATATCTTTTTCGTGTAAATGTGCTCCAGTTGTAATTACGATCAAATTCTCACAATCCATTTTAATAAAACTTACTCATATTTTATATACCCAAACAACCCAGACAGCAACATTGTGTCCCTCCGGACCACATCTGGTGCGTGTGGATTCCACGCATACCAGTTGTGGGTCGGATTTGGGCCAACACTATGGGAACATGCTACTGGAGCAGACGTCAAGGATAACGAGTAGAGCGCAGAGTGGAACGGAAAGAGTCCGGCTTTAGGACCCAGAGCGCGCTGATCGTCAGTCTGGAGCCGAATGGATGCGCAGCCAGAATGCGGCGGTAGGAAGTGATGGTCCGCTACGGAGAGGGAGAACCGAGGCCATGTCATTCATCCGATATTAAGGCAAACATAACATATGAAATCACTGTAGGTGGCCACAATTCTAACATGGTAGAAAATTATGCACAGACAGGACACATCCTCGGCTCGTGTGAAGTATCCGAGTCCGCATGTAGTCATTGGGCGAGCGCGTGCATTTTTATGAACCTGTTATAGTACCTCCCTCGAGTGACCTGACGGCATAATGTTGCAAAAAAAGAAGAAAAAAAAAGAAGGCGAGGTGCTGATGATTATGAAGTACGCCACTGGAAATACGGAGTTGCTGGTAAAAACCTGTCTATGGTAAAAACTCATTTGGGCCCACTGGAACTTCCCTTGCTAATGTGTTTTATCACTATTATGCATTTGAACAGTTACTTGAATCCTGGTTGCCTGACTATTACCCTATAATCACTGACTATTTTCAAATCCTGTACATTGAAAGGGCATCTAAACTAGTCATTTTACACATTTTAACTGAATAAAATATTTAACCGCTAACTAATTACATTTTTGGCAATTCACCCAGAAACGAAACATGTCACCATTTACTCATCCTCGTGTCATACAAAAAAACAAAATTCCAAAATTAGAAATTCCAAAAGAGTTCTTTTTTTCTTCTTATGGTTAAAGTGCCCATTTAACAGTTTTGAAGACAAAATGAAAAGGTGAGCATTGAGCAGTTTATTAGAAATACGTAGACAAAAATTGAAAGCTTTTTTTCTTTTGAAAACAAAAAAAAAATGTGCACAAAACAGTCCCAATTTTTTGATAGTGCAAACTTATTTGGTCTTTTTGTTTTAGACTTGATCTGAAACATACATTACCTTTCTGTTTCCCAGTAAAGACATCATACTGCAGTCATAATATTAAAGACATTAACAGTCCAATAGCAAATACAATGCCAATATAGACTTCGGGATAATTTCAGAGGGAGTCAGCAAAAAATATTAACCACCAACAAATCTGGTACTACGTCAAAAGACATGAGGGCTAACGTTAGAGATGACTGAAGTATGTTAGGGAGGTGGGTCTTATGTCTAAAAACTGCTACTCACAGTTCTTACGCTTTATCACAAGGTCGTCCACTATACAGATTTTACAAGACACAAACTACCTTCACCTCGGCAAAGTTTGTCACTTTTCATTTTAATTTCAATGCCTCACAATAAAAAAGAAACCTTTCATTACATCTATTGCTTATCAGTTGAAAAAATATGAATACAGTGCAGTATTTCCAAACAGTTGAAGTATACATCATGTTTTAGTACAGATTAAAAGAAAACAAAAAAAAAAAAGGAAAAAGCCAGGACTGCTCATAAGGAGAGGGACGACGAAGCTCTGTACAACAATATGCATATAAACTCCCAACAGAAGTCGATCTTCTGGACGCAGCCACGGAGTGGACAGAGGTGATGCTTACGAATCCACTGATCTCAATCAATTCAGCTTTGCTCCCTTTCAGATCATGTACCATTCAGATGACCGCTCTTTTCCTTCGCATGTCATCCCCCTCCTCCTCTGTCTGTCCACAATGTGCCAGCCGCTTATTCCAGATCTGGCATTTCTGGGGGGGGGGGGGGAAACACAGACATGATGAAGGAAAGGAACAAAAAGTTGTCACAGGGTCAGTGTGTGGACAGTCAGGCAATGTACTTTGGGCTTTAGTCTCATTTTGTTCCAACTTTTAAGTTTCTTTTGTAAAACACTAATTAAGAAAACCCATAATGTGCTTGTATACATGTAACGTCTGCTCTTCTTGCAGTGACAATGAATGTGGACTGAAGTTCACACTTTCACAAGGAACTCACCAGGTTGTACTTCTGATATATATAAAATAAATAAATAAAACATTCTCAGTAATGGAGTTTAACACTTAAACTACATGAAATCAATACTGAGAAGTTACAAAAAAAATTATATTCAATAAATAGAAATTTATATTGGTTGTGGATGCAATGTTTTTGAACACTTTCCCTCTGGCATGCTGTGAGATAATTGCTAATCTGTTTCCATTAAAAATATAAATTAATTAAAAATACTATTTGAAAAAGATTGAGAAAATATTTCTCTGAAATGTATTTTACACTATTTGATTTATTCATTCAAAAGCAAGGCTATAGGCTACTAAAAAAAATAAATAAATAAGAATAATTTATTGTGACACGGCACATCTGCATTTCATATTTTCCTAACATCTCATACTTTAACATGGTATCACGTGGATGAATAATCATATGCAAATGATATGCAGATGAGGATATGCATATCTCCATATATGGTTATTTCGGGGAGGAGACGCATGTGCGCACAATCTTCGGCTGACTGGGATTTGTAAAGTGAATTCTGTGCAGTTTCTAGCGTACGAACGGTTTTATAAATCTGAATATTTTTTGGCATACACCATTTTTGGCTTTCGGGCGCATGCATACTTTAGTAAGGATCCTACGCGCAGTTTTATAAATGAGACCCCAGGACGTTCTCAATTACTCGGATTCGCCTTTCACATTCAATAGATGAACGTCATTCAAGTTAGGAATGACAAGAAGGGAAATTTCTGGTCTCACATGTCAAGCAAGTACAGTTGAGCTTCTGTTTTCTATATTTGATATGCTCAATGTATGTGCATTGATCAGTGATTGTATGTGAATAAATTAAATATATTCATATTAATCAATTTCATTAAGACTTTGACTAAACAACTCGTTTCATTTGGATTGTTTACTGTCTTTATGTACATTTTAAAGCTTGGAAGAGTTGATTAGATTTAGATGACTTGAAATGGGTAGCAAAAAATTAAGACTATACCTAAAACAGTCAAATGAAAAAAGTAAATGACGTAAATCATGACTTTCGGGTGAACTACCCCTTTTTAAAAGAGTAATGAACTGAAAGTATAAGCTAGAAAAAAGAGGAAAACTTACTTTCATCATCACTATCAGCTGATTCCTGAAAAGAAAATAATCAACAGTTAAAAGTGTGTTGAGAACTCTGTCCCGTCCCGTTCCACCCCCTCAAGAACCGCATCTGACTGGATGTGACCCG
Source organism: Pimephales promelas (assembly GCF_988280905.1). Lineage (NCBI taxonomy): Eukaryota > Metazoa > Chordata > Actinopteri > Cypriniformes > Leuciscidae > Pimephales > Pimephales promelas. Next base: position 10,928,487 of record NC_142788.1, read on the forward strand.
CCCTAAATGAGCCTAATTATACACGGCTTCCTTGAGGCTGACTAGTTGAATAATCAGATATTTTAACGAACTAAAAAGTCAATGGGATACAGCCCAACAATGGACCTATTTGTATGGACAAAATATATTTGATGTCAGAAGAACGGAAGTCATACAGGTTTGGGATGATTTTAAATCTCACCTCATCTGCTCCATCTAGATCAGGTAAATCATCCTCTCCTCCCATGTTGCCCATCATCTAAAACCAACAAATCATGTCAGAACAACACATTAATTAGACATATTCCTCACACAATTCCCATAATAATTGGGAATACTGCTGAGAAGGTAAATAACTATTTTGGAACTAAAAAGAACAAACCTCTGAAAAGCGATCATAGTTGGCCACATCTTCCTCTGAATCATCCTCCCAGTCTTTCCAGTTGTTGAAGTCGACACTGAGCCAATTGATCTGTAGACAAAATAAGACAAAAATTAAGTTGTGTCTTAACCAAGTCAACACTAAAGCCCCTTTCACACAGAGATTCCAGAAAATAAACGGATAATGTGACCTGGTATTTGTCGCGGGATTGTTTGATTTTGGTTCATACACACTGCCAGTGATTTTCCGGGATCTGTGAGTGCGTTCACACACAACCCGTAAAGATCCCGGAAAGACACATGACGTCAGGATGAGACGTGTAACGTACGCGTCGAAAACATGTACACGCGCCACAAAGTTGGTGAACGATCTCAGCTTCAGCACGGATAGTGAGGAGCTCCTTGTCTCTGCTTCGCTCCAGTTCGCAGACATTTGTTCGTCTTTTCTTTGTTGATGACGAACACAAATTTTCTTCTAAGAGCAACAGAGTCGCGCGACGGCACGAGCGTCATCACTATGACACACCCCTTACGGCATTGGTCCTGGCTTTCGTTCACACAGCACACGTTCCGGGACTGATTACGGCAATGTTAATAGGTCCCCAACCCGGCATCGATGCCGGTATCAATCCCGGGTCGTGTTTGCGTTCACACAGAAGGCGTTCTTGCAATTTCCCGGGATCAACGCGCTGTGTGAAAGGGGCTTATGTATTGATGCACCGATATTAAAGGCTGATACCATTAACTAATAATTTTTACACAAGTTATCTGATACACTTAAAGGGATACTCCACTTTTTTTTGGAAATAGGCTCATTTTATAACTCCCTCAGAGTTAAACAGTTGAGTTTTACTGTTTTCGAATCCATGCAGCCGATTTTCTGATATTTAGAAGATTATCAGTAACCAGATGGTTTCTGGTCCCATTGACTTCCATAGTAGGAAATATATACTATGGTAGTCAATAAGACCAGAAACTGTCTGGTTACTGATAATAATATAAAAGTAATAAAATAATAATATAAAAGCAAAGGGCTATAACACTTTTTCATATAAAATTTACTTTCTCTGTTCAACAGTCTATCCAGTCTATCAAAATATTAACAACGTCAAAATAAAAGTCTGATGCTCCCTCAAAAAATAAAATCTCTAATATATTGACCAAACTGCCAAAATGTCAAATATCGGCCGACTACTATTTTAAATGAGCACTAAAATACACACTTAACTTTGAGTTTGATATTGTGAAGATAAATGTCCTAAAGTTGTTAATCAAATAAAACATTTTAATTCCAAATAAAGCAACAACTATACACTTGCCTTTGCCTTTTCTTTTGTTATCCTAGGCCAGGATTTCCCTGGCTCTGCTTTCCGTAAACAGCACAAGACCGACCGGTCTGTACGCTTATGTTTGGACGCCTGAGAATAGAAAGTGAAACAAAAAACAAAACATCCTTATCCTGAAATGTACAATCAACTATAGCAAATCATCTGAAATATGATCTCTCAATTGTGTGCTAAACTCACCTCTTGATCGATGGATCCAAAAAGGTCAATTTCATTTGAGTGCTTCGTATTATCCGTCCCACTGAGACAACTGAAGAAGAGCACAGAAGACACCATTAGCTAATCCACAAAACATTCAGACTACAGTCTAAAGCAATGATGATAAGAAGCTTTTGTTGATTTACATAGATGTTGAAATTACAACATACCTGAACCCAAATTTGGACTTTTCAAAATTTACTTTCACATCCTTGCTGTCCTCCACCAAAAACTCAATGAAGACAGAGTCTCGTCTGTCGTACCACTTAGCAGATGCTGGTTGCCTGAGGAGGAAATTTAAATTATAGATCGAATAATTCAGCGACAAACATTTTATGTAAAGAAATGATAATCTTGGATAGAACATGTCAAATCAATCAGCTGATATTCTATGGTTATATCAAAGACTTTATAGAAAGATGGTTCACTCCGACTACTTGTGAATGAGAGAAAGTGCAACACGCAGTATGGTGGAATAAGTCCCGCCTTCTAAAGAAATGAGCCAATCGGCATTTGGAAAAGTCTTTGCATCATTTCCGCTGCCGAAGTGCCGATGTGGTCTGAGACATGCCTTTAGGACTGCACATAAGCTTGGCCAAGCCTGAAAAATGCTGTTTTTTTTGTCATGTTTCGAGCGTTTAGATACAGTTTTCATAGGTGATTTCAAAGAGGAAATTTAATAGTAACCTTGCCGAGCAGTTTTGTAGATTTTTAAGTTTCCCCATTCAAAGAAATAGCACCTGCACTTTCATGCCCGAGAGGCGTTTCAAAATCAAACACGTTTTTCCATATATTGTTGAAAACACTAGCCTCACATACTTGAAAAATAGTACATATTGTGGGGATGCACCGGTGAGACTGTAAAAAAAAAAAAAAGTTTGGCCGATACGGTTATCGTTTTTAAGAAACAACTATTGGTGTATGACGATACAGATATTTTTAAGTCATTTAGTCAAGAAGAGTAGCAAGTGATTTTTGTGTCTTTTGTTGTCACTTTAAAACCGAATGCACAGATCCAATATACTGGTACAAAATTACAATTCTGTTCATTTAAGATATAACTGACAATGTTTACAAAAGACACCCGCTAAGATGAGCATATTGATATAATTTTGTGTGAATTAGAAGAGAACTCAATTCCATATTTCTGCTCCGTCTAAAACGCAGCTTTCCGGGCACGCAAAACTTGAGTTGAAAGAGAATCGAACTCTCTGTTGTGTCTTCTTGCGCTTGAATTTAAGGATACACTTTCTTGAAGATGCAGCACTGGCCTGACCAGGACCGTGATTTCAGTCAGTTGTGCCGATCGTCTTTCACGCTGGCCGCGGGGAGTCTGTATTGTCAAGCACTGCGTTTTTTTTTAGGGCTGTGAAACGAATAATCGCGATTAATCACATCCAAAATAAAAGTTTGTGTTTACATAATATATGTGTGTGTAGTGTGTATGATTATTTTGTATATATAAATACACACACATACATGTATACAATATTTGCATGTATATATATATATATATATTTACACAAAATGTATATTGTACATAAATATAAATATTTGATTTAATTTTTCTTAAATGTATACATGCATATGTAAGTATTTATATATACAAAATAATTATACACACTACACACACATGTATTATGCAAACACAAACTTTTACTTTGGATGCGATTAATCGTTTCACAGCCCTAATATTTTGTACCGTTTTCATTTTGTTTTAGAAAGTATTTAATTATTTTACCCAGTGAATAAGGTTGGATTGTGCAACAGACATTATACAATTGGGTGCCTTCCCGCAGTTAACTAATAAACCATGGGTTTGAAATATCTGCCTTTTTCATGCTATAACCGATATAGTGATAATTTTAAAATATCAATAAATTAGGCAAAATAAATTGTCACAGATTTCCTAATTTCCTACAGTTCAACTTGCATGACAACGGTTCAAAAGTTTGGGGTCAGTACGTTTTTATAAACAAAAATTATAATTTTTTTTTCATCAAGGATGTATAAAGTTGATCAAAAACAACAGTAGAGACTTTTATAATGCTACAAAAGATTTCCATTTCAAATAAAAGCTGTTCATTTGAACTCGTTAAAAAAATGTATCTACGTTTAATTAAGCATCCAATCATCATTTTAAAGGATCATGTGACTCTGAAGACTGGAGTAATGATGCTGAAGATTCAGCTTTTATCACAGGAATAAAGTGCATTTTAAAATGTATTCACATATAAAAGTTACTTTAAATTGAAATAGGCCTAATAATTCACAATATAACTGTTTTATTGATCAAATAAAAGCAGCCTTGGTGAGCCGAATAGACTTTTTTCACAAACATTAAACTTTTGAACGTGAGTGATAATGAGTTACCACTATATGTTTTATGACTTATTCCAATAATAGTGTCTAATTGGCTTTATGCCCAGCTGCACTACTTCCTGAACTTCAGCCAGCTCCTTGTTTCCTGTCTGCCATTATTGGACAAACTTGATTAATTCAGGTGTGCCTGATTATTATTTTTGTGACTACTGAGGTCAGACACACCTGAATTAATCAAGTTTGGCCAATAAGGGCAGACAGGAAACAAGGAGCTGGCTTAAGTTCAGGAAGTAGTGGAGCTGTGCATAAAGCCCATTGCTTATATGGAATTTGTATTTAGTTGATGAAGCAACTACTAATTATTTTTAGACTTAAATGCATTGAATATATTTTAATAATATTTTTTGCCTTAATCTGTTTCAACAGTTGTACAACTGACAAAATATAATTCAAATATAGCACTGTTCACCTGATTCTCTAGACATCGGTATTAGCATCATGCAATGAAACTTCATTCGATCACTAATTTAAATATTGGCTGTCAAAACGATTTCCCACAAATATTATTAGCAGCAGATGAGGTACAGAAAACCTGATTGTTCATTCAACAAATAAATTAGATCTGCAATGAGCAGGTGTCATGGACATCTGTGACACAGCACTTCAATCTGCCGCCTGTTACTGCTCCTGGTGTATCAAATTCTTGACACAAGTAAACACTACTAAACAAAGGTTGAGTTCAGAGTTCAATTCTCAAACTGTACATGTCCATAGGACCAAAATTAATAACTGATGGAAAATATGATTAGGACACAGCTTATATATATTTATCTTCATATATACATATATATACATATATGTATGTATATATATATATATATATATATATATATATATAGTTTGTGGAGATACTCAGGCCATTGAAATAAAATCAAGGATTATCGTTAATAAGCACAGAGCTGTTGAAGGACAGACTCTTGATGGTTCAGATATAATCGCTGTCTTCTTGCAGTGTGCTCACTGAATAGTGAGTGTTATGAGTGTGTTCTTTCTTTCATTCATTCCCTCAATCACTCACACACTCACTCACTTACACACACACACACACACACACACACACACTCCAGCTCTCTGGCCCTGCAGCACGTGCAGGCGGAGCGCGCATTTAACCGAATTAGAAACCAATAAACTCCCCTAACTTCAGCTACTCTTTCAACGAGTTCGTCGATAGTAACATACATTTTACAAAGATGTGTGTATTTATTAACTGTATTTGGGTGGGAAAAGGGCGCTAAATGCTAACATTGGTGACCTTTTTTCAGGCTAACTGTAACGCGCCAACTTATACTTATACCATATTGTTACACATTTCAACGTATATTACAGAGTTCTGGACCTAAAGCTTTTAAATTTAGCTTTTTAAATCTTGCGTTCCCCTGCAGGGGGTTTCACTGAGTTGCTAACGTTAGTTTAACGACTACAAGAGGAGTGAATGAGTCGTGCGGAAGTAGCTAATGCTGGCTAGCGATAAGCTTCACAGTCTACACAGTTATTTTGTGCTGCTGGTTTCACTAGCAAACTGTATTTCACATAAATCTGATCACATATATTCAACATAGAGCTCACACTTACATGACTTTGGCGGCTGTGAGTGTGTGATAGTCAGCGTCTGCTCAGAGGTTTTCTGGTATGTTCTCCCGATGTTCTGTTCTGGTGGTTGTGATGGTGTCACGGGTGGGCGGGGCCTCAAACCACGCCCCTCGCAATCCATGGACTTTTCTAGAGCTTCCGTTTCAAGTTTCAAGCTCAGAGCAAATAATGCAAAATCATCAGTGATCAACAGCATTACTTCAAGCTTGCTCAAAATGTTTTGAGTACTTGTCAATAATAAATTATATAGTAAAGCGCTGGATAAAATTGTTTAAATAATATTGTGGAAGCCCATTTTTCGCCTGATAACAACAACAAAAAAAATCTGAATTATTTAAATCTGAATTAAGATATACTACTTAAAAAACGATAACATAAAACCTCATACTAAATAATAATTGTGATACTTTTGACTATCTTTGTCATAACTATGACATAAAAAGTCGAAATTATAAGATACAAAGTAAATTATGACATACCGAAAACGTTTACATCTTAAAATAAAACGTCAAAATGATGACATACTAGATTAATTATTAATTATGAGATTAGAAGACAGAAATTGTGAGAGAGAAAAAACGAAATTATGACGTCATATTTTCGAATAAATAAAATAAAGTAGAATAAAATTAATTTTAAGTAAATAACAGTATTAATAGTAATTAATGTAAAGTTACGTCAAAGTTGTATTAAAAAGAAAATTAAGTGAAATAAAAAAACGTCCTGCTTTTATTTTGAAAGGACCCGTTGACTCGTCAGTTCTAGCTTAGCGTCGGTTACTTCGCGTTGTTTGAAGGATGAATGACAGATGATTATAAACGCTGTCGCTGTTGTTATTTTTCCATCTCCGCTTATAAAGAAGTCGTGCGGGGGGTTCTCCTCTCGCTTTTATGAATCTATTCTCTGTATGATATGATTGGTCTGATTTAATCGCCCATTGGATTACAAGAGCGCTGTTATACACTGTTGACATCGTTCTAAATCTTTCCTCCGGTTCATCCTGAAGAAATTCCTGCACAGATCCCTTATCCACACACACGATGGACCTTTGTTATGAATGTATGGTCAATATCGGCATCTGAATCGCCATGTAGGCATATAGTAGTGTGTAATAATAACGCTCGCCAGGTAACACACCAGGTAAAGTCGGTTGTCCGATCAGCTGAGAGGAGGAGAGGGTAGATCGGGGCAATGCACGGGGGAGAGCAGTGATTTAGGAGGAGATGCGTGAGTATGGGGAGAGTTTGCACGGGCGCGAGGGGGAGTTGATGGATCATTTCCCCCCTCCACCACCACCGCGACACCCGCTCGCCCGGGAGCGCATGAACATCCAGAAGAGCAGCGTCTGCTCCAGGGCTTACTTCGTGGTGGTGATGGCCTTCTTCCACATCTACATCATTAACATCATAGCTCTGCTTCTGTATGTGCACTATAACACGGGCTCTGGGGAGCAGGATGTGCTCCTTGAGAAGACTGCCAGTGTCCCAGGACCCATGCCTGAACACCAAACCCCTTCACCAAACCTGAGCCCCGAGCTCTCCTTCCAGCTGCCTCGCCTGGAGGGCATACGGGTAAGTGACATGCGAGCATTATTCACTACGTTATAGGACTTGTGTTTTTATTCTATGCCTTTCCAGCTCAAATAGGTCATTTTTAAGATGTGAGACATCAGGGAGTATTGTTATTTATCTCCCATGTTCTGTGATAGCATTCATATATTTGCCTGTTAAATTAATGTAATGGTGTTGAGAAAAAAAAATGCCAGTGTGTTGTTATTTTAATAGATAAATTGATTATTAAAAATATATTTTTGTGCATTTTTTTAAACATTTAATAATGCATCCCTCATCACTACTTCGTTTAATTTTAGCCTGTAGATGTGTGAATACATTTTTTATTTAAGACAATAATATAATAAGACAGTAATTTATAAAACACTTCTTCTCCCTTAAATGTAATAGTAGTTGATATTATGAATATCATAATTATAAAGGAATCAATAACAAGGGAAACCAAATCAGTAACCAAGGCTGTATTTGAAATGCCCCCTAAACCCGCATTCACTATTCCCTACATTACTCCACTAAAATAGTTCACTTGAAAACGACTGAGTGAATTCGGACACTTTGCTGTTGAATAATCATTTGTAACTAATAATCATTTGCAAACCGGCAGCTTAGATAGTAATGAAAAGATTGATCTGGAACTGTCATGGAAAGATGGAAACTATCGTGTATAAACCTTATTAAACAATTTAAAAAATCAAGTAAAAAGGAATGTACACAGTCTGTGTGATATTACGCTGTCGCCACATTGGACCAGCGGTTTTGGAAAATGGATGGATGGAGGATTCATCTTCTGGTTAGACGCAGTGCATTATGGGTATTCTCAAGCCGTGCATTGTGTGATTGAATGAGTGCACTCGGACACCTCTACAAATGTCTAATAGTTTATTTTATTTGAGTTTTATTTCAATTATTTCAAGACAATATATTGCAGTGCAGAATTTAAATAGTCACAGTTTTATATATGATTTGTCTTGATATTATTAAAGAGCCCATATCATAGCATTTGAAATGTTCCTATTTTTGTTTTAGAAGTTCGCAAGAACAGTTTAACGTGCATGAAAGGATAAAAAACACTTTATCTGTCTTATAATATGCATTTATTTTTAACTGATTTGCTCAACGACTCCCAAATGATTCGTTCGACGATTCATTTTCCCAAACACTTCCTTTGAGTGACGCGAATCTGCGGCGATTGGTCAAATGACCCAGTCAGTTGTTATTGGTGAACCGTAGGCAGAGATTGTCGGCAACGGAACGCCCATAACCAAGATTATAGCTTGTCAAGTGTTGAAAAATGCTTAATATCATCATTCCCTTGGTAGTGAAGACAAGACAGTGAGTGAGTGATGCTTCCCTATAATGTGTGTGTAATCCAATGTTAATGAGACTTACATGCTTTGTCTTTTCCTCTCAGGTTGGGCATGTGCAAAGAGTGTCTCTCGTTCCTGACCGGACCCATAACATGCGCACCCTCAGCTTGAAACCACTGCTGTTTGGTGAGTTTCAGCTTTTCATGTTTTAAAATCTTGACCTTTTTGGGTTCAACTCATTAATTATGGATGTAAAAGTAGCACTGAGATTTGCGACAGAAAATGGACACATGAACACATTTTAAATGGTTTAATATCTTTAAAAATATAGTTCAAGGATCTTCTATTATTTACAACATTATGAACACACTGCGATACCTTTTTAAACACCCTCATCGTCCTGCTACCCTCTACACCGATGGCTTTTCCACTTGCGCGCCGCTTGGTTGAGGTGCCGTGGGCGTTTCCCCCAGCTGAAAGCTTTAGTGACTAGCAGTCTCTTGCCCGTCACAGTGCCCGTCAACAGGAAGGTTCCCCCGTCGGGATGGTTGCGGGTCAGGTTGCCCACACAGGTGGCGTCTCGCTCCAGCCACAGTGTCAGACGACTCCTCATTTCCCCTCCCAGCAGCGGCCCGTGCTTCAGGACCTCCAGCCGAGAGCCCAGCGAGAACATGGTCAGGACAGAACTACTGGAGTTCAGTTTGGATAGACGCACTTTAACCACTAGCAGAGAGAAGGAAATCGATGAGTAATGAGTTTGTTTCAACTTTAAAGGAGCATTTCACCCATTTCAACATTAATCTTTATTGAAAGTGGATCATGTATGTAGTCGAAATGTAAAAGAATTTTTGAATTTGGTGTCCTCTTGACCAAAAAAATAACCGAAGGGCATATTTATGTAAGACAACAACTCCCACAATGCACCACATTGCACAGCTCCACAAGCCACACCCACTAATCCAGAACTGCGCACACATCAGAGAAATCATTCTTTCGTCAACAAGGCTAACGTTAGCTGTCACCAGAGTTTGAAATTCATATCACACATAATGTCTAGTTAGTTGGCTGTGGCGAGCAGGACGAGGGACGTGAGATCGGCGCGAGAGGACGGCGCGAGGCCGGTGGCGTGAGTGATAATGAAAGACAAGAGACGCACCGACCGGTCTCGCATCTCTCACAGAGGAGCGGGAGCATAAACGGCAGATCGAGAGAGAAACAGGCCTGATTTTATGTTGTGTGCGGACATCAGTCGTCAATGAGGGGCTGTTGGCTTATACTTTCGTTTTGTATTCGTTCATTTTACTATTAAAATGTTTAAATGTTCGCTGATTCCCGCCTCCTTCTTCCCACCACAACAAACCCCTTTAACGTTACATTGGCAAACTCATTAGTGAATTACTCCTCGTTTGTATTTATTTCTATGGTGAATTACTGCATGATACCTGGATGTTCAGTCAGGCGAAACGAGGATGGTTCACATCACAACACAATCGTCCGTGTGCTCGCCTGATTCAGAGATTTCGTCCAGGAGAAATTGCCATTGTTGAAATTCTCTGCAGCAGACGGACTCTTTCTGTGTTTGTAGTGCACACGAGAGCACGGGTACCAGCAGTCCGCCTCAGCTCGAGTCAGTCCGGGCTCCTCGACCGCGACAAGCAGCCGCCTCCGGTTCCTCCATCAGCCTCAGCTGCTCTTCACTATACTGCGACTCGTAAAGATAGCCACGAACATCGGATTCGAGCAGCAGAATTTCAAAATCCTCTTCTTCCATATCATGTTTAGTTTCTTCCGTCATTATCATACTTCCCTTCTCCACAGCGCTTGTTAGCTTAGCTTCCAAACAAGATGGCGGATATTGATTTAGTATCTGCAAGTGAAGTCCCACCCACTGATGTGTAATAGGCCTGTAGGGTGAGTGGGTCCCGCACCCTTAAATAATAATGAGTTAATGTTTGTAGTCTCTACACTTTTCAATGAAATGTGACTTCCTGCTTATTATGACGCAAAATGATGATTTTTACGTCATAATAAGCAGGAAGTAAAACACTTAAATCCTTATTTCTGCCATCTCAGGGGAAAATAAGGGAATAAACCATGACCATTCAAAAATATGACTGGGTTTCTAAAGATACAAAACTTAATGCAAATGGGTAAAGTGTCCCTTTAAAGCTGTTCTATAAGGGCCTTTTCACTAGATGTAAAATAAGTCTCTGATGTCCCCAGAAGTGTGTGTGTGAAGTTTTAGCTTAAAATACCCCACAGATATCTTTTTATAGAATGTTAAAATTGTCACTTTTTGAGGCTGAGCAGAAACACACAGTTTTTGTGTGTCCCTTTAAATGCAAATGAGCTGCTGCTCCCGGCGCAGGGGGTGGAGCTTCAAGAGCTCCTGTGTTAGCAGCTCCAGTTACCTCAAAAACTTTTAGCGTTTTATGTTCAAACCGGAGTCGGACAAAGAAGGAGAGACTCAAGAAGAAGTGACAACATGTAGAATGCAACAGGACATTTCTGAATGGTCAGTCGATGAATTCATGTGGTTATCTTCTAGTCACTGATTAGCATATTCTGTCTTGATAATCTACAAATCGTGTTCCGGGGGCGGGGTTTATGTAAATATTAGGGTAAGTGATGTCACTAACCAGCCGTTTGTTGTAGTCCTTAAAAAGGGATTTCTATAAAAGCAAAAATCTCCCTTTGCTTTGAAGTTTGAGCGTCGTAACTTTGCAGATGTTGTTTATTGTCAAACAGCAACATTACACACTAACTAAAGTTAGAAAAGTGAAATCATAATCAACCACCCCTTTAAACCTTTTATTAGTTTCTTACCAAAGTCACTTTTACAGAAGAGATCGAGCAGTTCTTTGGATGACGTGGCCTCCTCTAACTCGCAGTCTGTGCAGCTCGCGCGAGGCACCACTGAAACAGACACAAGAACCAGTTCGGTGGAGGAAACCCAGCGTTGTTTTTGTTTATGGCTCTCCCAAAGTGTGTGTATGGTAGAAAAAAAGATCTTTACTTACCTCGGCCTTCATTGCTGGTGCCGTTTTGCATATGCACAACTGAGGAAATGCACATTAGGTGATCTTTGGGAAACTGGTCACATTGTAGTATTCTGGGCCAGGGGTAACCGTAGCAGTTCATGATGGGGGCACAGCTGTCCCGTACCGACACACACAAACTCCTACATGGTGAAATGATCCTGAAAAGGGACACACATTCACTGGGATACACATTCAAACCTTTTATATAATTGTCATCAAATTGAATTGATTTAATCAGACATAAATGAATGCAATCCATTGTCTTGCTATATTGTCATTTCTTTTGTCATTTCCACGAATTTCTTTGCATGTGATTTTCACTTCCACTTAACATTAGCATTTGAACTTATTTGCATGATAATGACACCAGGCATTTAACTGATTTAAATGCCATGTAACATTGACCAAAGGCCACGACTGAAATAATATCCGCAATATATTTTTAAGGGTTACCTTAAAAAGGGTTAAATACGATAACAGTAAATTATGCATTATCACATGCGACTAATCCTAAACAAAACCAAACCCTAATTCTATAGTAAGTACGTGTTGTTACATAAAGGGATAGTTCACTTTGAAATTAATTTTTGGTATGTTTTAGCTTACCTCAAGGGCATCCAAGATGTAGGTGTCTTTGTTTCCGCAGTAGTTTCAATTTTAATATTTTTAGGTCAAACCGTTCTTGTTTATCAGCCATATAATGGAGGTCTATTGTGACCACCTCAAAGAGCATGCACTGAGAAGTCCAAATTAAACCTGATTTAATGACTCGTCAATGTAAGTACGCATTGATGGCCTAAGACACAAAATGAGCGGTTCGTGTGAGAAAACGATCAGTATTTATATCGTTTTTATCGTTTTACCACAGCCACGTCCAAGTGATCTGAGGGTGTGGGTGCTGTGGTTACAAGAGGTAAAAACGATATAAATACAGTTCGTTTTCTCACACAAACCGCTCGTTTGGTGTCTTAAGCCATCAATGTGTACTTACATTTACGAGTCATTAAATCATGTTTAATTTGGACTTCTATGCATGCTCTTTGAGGAGGACCCCATATACCTCCATTATATGACTGACAGACAAGAACGGTTTGACCTAAAAATATCAAAATTGAAAATACTGCGAAAACAAAGACACCTACATCTTGGATGCCCTTGAGGTAAGATAAAACATATAAAAAATTAATTTCAAAGTGAGCAATCCCTTTAATATTACTCAGTACTTAAAGTGTAACAAAAACACCTTAAAATAAAGTGTAACTTGAGGGTCATCGTTCCTCCTAATCAATGAAACCGTCAGAAGGCAGTCTTACCTCTCAAGGCACACGGGGGCGAAGAGCGAGCACAGGAAGATGCGGGCGTGCGGGTGGCACTCTCGGGACAGGAGCGGCAGCCAGCTGGTGCTCTGCTGCACCGCTTCAGCTGGAGATTCGTGTCCCAGCAGGTTGGGCATCCGCATGCTGTTGTAGCCCAGACCCTGGCACAGGGCCATATTGGTTGGGATGGGCACACAACGGGAGGATCCCTGGAGCTCCCAGTGTCCGTTGGGCTTGGCATCGATGCCTGGGCCGAGCAGAAGCAGCAGTAGAGCGGACGCTGTCAGCATTATAGTCCAGAGAGAGTTGAGGGTCGCTGTAAGGTAGTGTCGGGGTAAATCAGTAATAGTGTATTTATACACCACTGCCCGAGGCCCATTTGGGAGAGGGCGGGACTTTGCAGACCCTCAGATTGGATTGGTTAGGGAGGGTGTGTGTGTGTGACTTGCCGGTTCTTCCGTTTCTCTGCTGGAGATGATGAACAGTGAGCTCTACTGTACCACACACTTCCTTTTTGCTCTTTTTTTTTTCCTTGAAGAGTGTGATTATGATAATACAACACAACAGATTAACCACTAGGAAGAGGAGGTGCTCACATGCTGATAGATGGATGGATGGATGGATGGATGTAGATAGATAGATAGATAGATAGATAGATAGATAGATAGATAGATAGATAGATAGATAGATAGATAGATAGATAGATAGATAGATAGATAGATAGATAGATAGATAGATGGATTGATGGACGGACAGACAGACAGATAGATAGATAGATAGACACATAGATAGATAGACAGACAGACAGACAGACAGACAGACAGACAGACAGACAGACAGATAGATAGATAGATAGATAGATAGATAGATAGATATATAGATAGATAGATGGGTATTGATTTTTGTGTTTACTGTATGAGAAGTTGTCAGACAGTGAGAGTGTAAAGTTGAGGAAGGGTTGTGTGTGACAGAGGTGTGTGAAAGGAAGTGTGTAAGTGTGAGAGGGCTGGAGTCGCGTCTGTGCGTGTGTGTGTGTGATGCTGAGGAGTTGTTCTTCCCCTGCTGGGAGCAACACACAATGTCCACCCCAAAAATGGCCCACACTTCCTGTCCTCTCCATTCCCAGGACCCTTTCTTTCCCCTCATCCAGTCTAATGAGTCAGAGAGACTGCATCTCTCGCAGACAAACCATGCGGAAGAGCTTTATGAAGAGCGTGCGTCTATATGTTTATGCGTTATCTGCATTTGAATGGCACGAAACAATAACGGTGATGGATAACACTGAAACCTATATACAGCCATCTAAAACACGGAGCACTCTCACCCATCCCAGAGAAACAATGGCCCCCACCAGAACATATTAATGGCTCAGTCTCATTAACACTCTCAATGGGTCAGGGCAATACCATGAGTCTTAAAGAGGGGGATGGGCGCAGTTCATTAGATTTGACAACTTAAAGGCCACTATTCACTATATTACCTATTAAAAAATGTAACCACTACCTAAATAAAACAAATTGTAATATATACAGCGCCAGTTAGATATATATATCTATATATTTTTCTGAAAAGTAAGACTAGCTAACTGCTAGTTTTGTAGCTGTGTTCGTGCAACTGGCCTCAGACTGACTGGTACTTCTTGCTACCAATTCAAGCCATCCTCACATTCACCTGGAAATGATGGTTCTCACCCAATGCGAGTTGATGACATTAGCACTTGTTTGCAGGGAAGGTCTGTTGATTAGCCCTGCACAGTGTGACTGAGATCCTTTAATCCTTCAGCCTAATCTCATAATGTTCTCCCCCTCGTTGACGCTCGATCAGTGTAACTCGCACAGACACTTGCTTCTACAATAGATCAAACAGGGATATGCTCGGAAATCATGTCAGCTTGTTAAGATGCTCTGAACACATTGTTAAGAGGTGTGCTGGATCTTCAGCTGATAAGTAACACCCTAGCAACCACATAGCAACGCTCTGGCGTTCTGACCGTACCACCATAGCACCCCTGAGGCCCGTTTGACACCCCCTAAAGGGTTAGTTCACCCAAAAATGAAAATTCTGTCAGTATTCACCCACCCTCATGTTGTTCCAAACCTCTATGTGTTTATTTGTTCTGCTGAACGCAAAGGAAGATATTTGGAAGAATGTTTTAATCAAACAGATCTCATTCCCCATTGACTACCATAGTAGGAAAAAATACATACTATGGTAGTATGTAGTAGTATAATTCATTAAAAGCAACATGGCGCTTTAAAGGGTAACTAAACCCCTGGTCAGAGCCTGACTCCACCCACTGGCAATATTTGAAAATGCTGAAAAAGTGGGCAGACCCGAGCGGAGATAGAGGGGACAAAATAGATGCTAAAACACTCTATCCTGATCGTTTTCAATACTCGCAATTCCAATTCCTGACTCCCTACAGTGGTTTTGACGACACAAGATGGTTTTTATTTTGCCGAGGGCGTAGCTCGCGCTGAAAGCTGTGTACGTCACGAAGAACCGCTAAAATCCAATAGGAAAATTCAACTGCAGTAGCCACCGTTCAACCTGAAGAGGGCAGCACTAAGACGCTTTTACACCATATATTGTAGAAATAGAACACTTTATAAACAAATGTCAAAAAAGTTACTCGAATCAATGACTGGTATTAATAAAGATCCATTCTTACAGATCATTAACTAAAAAAAGTTGGTTAAGTGTTTAGTTACTCTTTAAATAATGATTGTTGATTACATCGTTACACCAGTAGGTGGCGACAAGTGATTGTTAACCCCTTAACGCCTGAATTTATATAGCTGTATATAAAAAAAAGGTTTTATGTGTGTTTTTGCCTTTAAGTAGATGGTAAATCTAGATGGTAAGATGGTAAATAGATGTTGAGATTATCAATTTCACTTTTGCACAACAAATAAATCGAAATTTTGGTATGTTGCAAATCTGCAACAGCGGGCATAATGGTCAATTTGGTATGTTCCTGACCGGAGTAATCCTCGTGGGTAAACAGGAAATAAGTCCGTCACTTTGCGGTCCCACTAGAAACAAGTGCTTGTCGAAGGTCCTAGGTCCTTAGTGAATATGCACTAACCGGCATTGGGGGAATGCAGACGTTATCTCGGCTGGTGGAGTCAAACGGTTTGTAGCATATTTGTGACAGTGGGCGTTAAGGGGTTAAATATGTATTTGGCATTGAATCATTTATTCCAGAAATTCATTCAAAAAATTCTGATTCATCCAGTAATGAACCAATAAAGTACTTACAAACGAGTCATTGACTCATTCATTCAAGCCATTTTTTAAAAATAATTCATCCAGATTAATTAAACATTTAAATAGACTGCAGCAATTAACATTTTGTCAGAACCTCTAGTAAATTACATGTTTATTAGTCTGTTCATAATCGCGGGAGAATCGTGATCTCTCTCTCTTTTTAACTGCCGCATGTTGCTGTGTGTTGCAGAGATCCCGGGGTTCCTGAGTGTGGAGGAGAGCAGTGTGGTGATGCAGCTGGCCCAGCTGAAGGGCTTGACCCACAGCGCTCGCCTCACGGCCCCGGACAGCCAGGAGGAACAGCTCACTCAGGACGAGCTCTTCAGCCTGCTGGACCTCAACCAAGACGGGCTTCTGCAGAGGGAGGAGGTCAGACACGGTCCCCTACACTCACTGCCGCTCTTCAACCTTACATTTATCACTCCAAAACTTCTGTCATCATTTACTCACCCCGATATCTTTGCTCCCCCTCTTTCTGTGAAACTAAGAGTGAGTTGGTATATTTTCACTGAATAATGGCTTCCGCTATATCGCCACAACATTGTAGTGCTTCTCTGATAGCTTAGTATCTCATTTGTTGTTCCACGGAGGAATCTCATGCAGGTTGAAATGACACGCGAGTGAGTAAATGATGACCGATTTCTAGTTTTGGGTGAACTCTGTCTTTCTAGGATGACAAGTAGAGAGAGAAATGAAATACATTTACCCAGAGTAAAAAGCATCTGTTTTGCCACAGATTTTGAGTCTGTCCCATTCGACTGATGGATCTTGGCTGAGCTCATACAATTTACGGAAAATCCACACCGGGCTTGAGACCAACCCTTCTGGTAAGTTAAGTGTGTGTGTGTGTGTGTGTGAAAGAGAGAGAGTGGTGGGTCTGATACAATGACACAACATGCAATGTTTTCTAGCAGCTTCCGGATGGATCCTATTAGAGTCTCATTAATATGAGGGTTACACACACACACACATCCGCCTCAAATACGGACTCGGCGAGGTAGTGTCCCCTCTTCCGGTCCCCCTGCCCTATTGTCTGGGGAGCATCCCGCTGTGGTTCGGTTCCGGAGGGGAAAGAGTGAAGACTCACTGACCCGCGAGTAAAGGAGAAAAATAGAGAAACGCTATTCTCTTTATTCTCGCCTTGTTCATTGTCAACTGTAATATTTGTTTGTGCTGTTTGCTGAGACGAGCATCTCTATTACCCTTGCTCATATTTAAAGTTGAGGAATCAAACACACCCCTAACCCTAAATCTTAAACCCTAGCATGTAACTTGTCCCGCACTATTTGCCATTTTGTTATCGAAATGAATGATTACTAAAAACCATGCTGCTTGTTGACTAATCCCATTGAGTTTCAATGAAGGAATGATGAAAGGAAGGAATGATTTGGACTTGAAGGAAAGCAACAGCAACATCCTTGCAACCACATAACAATAAACTAGCATTGCACATGAAAATGAAATCTAAATTCCAATTGATACTATTTTCGTATTGTATGGTCGATTTAAAGATTCAGAATGTGATTTTAATGCTGCATGACTGAGATTGGTGTCTGGTGTGTGTTCGCAGGAGCTCTGTCTCTGCAGGAGTTTAAGCGTGTCAGTGGGGGAGTGTTGCAGTACGGTGGAGCCGGACAAGGCTTGGGCGAGAACGCCGAGGTCAGGCAGAGAAGCACACACACACGGCTTTACCTCGGGGAGGGCACACACCACCTGCTGAGGAGCATCAGAAACAGGTGATGCAGTCTGGTGGCTGCTGCAGTGGTTAAAGCTCAGGATCCTGGTTCCATCCATCACATTTAACCTATGGCTAAGCCACACCCTCAAACGCGATGAGCCAATCACAGTGCGCAGATAACCCGATACACTCGGACATTCTCTGCTTCCACGTCCATTGAAATGCATTGGAGTTAGTCAGTTTTCATTCGTTTTTTCTTGTTATTTTAAGTGTAAATGGGGTACATGCGACTCCGACACTGGGTTCCCGAGAGGCTGGGCGACGGACCGTTGTGTATTTTTTTACTCTTTCCCAAGCCACATCTCAACCGAGATAAGTGTCTGCTCTGGATTAAGTTATGCGATTTAAAGGGATTGTTCACTTTGAAATAAATTTTTTTTAATATGTTTTAGCTTACCTCAAGGGCATCCAAGATGAAGGTGTCTTTGTTTCCGCAATAGTTTCAATTTTGACATTTTTCGGTCAAAACCGTTGTTGTCTATCAGTCATAGACTGGAGGCTAAGGGGGTCCACCAAAAAGCATGCAGAGAAGTCCAAATTAAACATGATTTAATGACTCGTAAATGTAAGTACACATTGATGGCCTAAGACACGAAACAAGCAGTTTGTGTGAGAAAAGGAACAGTACTATTTTTATCGTTTTTACCTCTTGTTAACAGCCATGTCCAACTGAGTGTGACTAAATGATGACGATTTGAATCGATTTTTTTGGGGGGTGAAATATCCCTTTAAGCCCAGGTGAGCCCAGGAAGATGGTTCTGGTATTGTTCTGGTACATTTGCTTTGAGTAAAATTGTGTGTTCTTGTTTTGTTGGAAAGATCGTATTTATGAGTTTAAACGCCACCACAAAGTCATAAATACAAGTGGGGAGCTCTGGATTTTCTTTAAGCCTCGATCTTTTCGAGTTGGGGGTTTGTCAGTGAGAAACATGCCAGAATACCACAATACGTATAGGTATTTAGCAGTGACATTATAAGGCATTTTATGCACAAAATATAAAAGCATTGTACTATAACAATATAATAAGTAACAAGCATAAAAAGCAATACTCCTTTGTTCTTCATTTTCTAGAAGTAGAGTTTAAAAGCCTTTTTTGTGTGTGTGTGTGTGTGTGTGTGTGTGTGTGTACTAGTTAATTAAGAGAAGGTACACCGCCATCTCACATACCTGACGTCGCAAACGCGACTTCCCAACTCGTAAATACGAACTTCGCAGGAGGACATGAGTCTGTGATAAAGTCTGTTAAATCAACATGACTTCATGACTTTTGCGTAAACATACACGCCAATTTCGAGTCAAGTGGCATGTTATCTCGACGCATTTTGAGCTATCCGTGTGTTTGCGTGTATGTTTACGCCATTAATGTCCGCGTCATTCCGCGTGTCTGTACACGCCGTCAAATGTCCGAGCAAAACAAAGCAAAATGTAGATCTATATCTGGGGAGCGATGTTTTTCTTTCCTAGTATGGTAAGGGAACAGTCATAAATGGTATTAACCCCAGTGACGGTTAGGTTTAGGCACGGGGTTGAGGTAAGTCATATATTTATATATACAGTAATAACGTTAAGTCAACGGTGTTCATAAACCCGCTGAAAAGCGATTATGCGTGTTGATAGCACGCCAAAAATGGAAATACGAATTGGCGTGTCATACACACGCTACTTCATCAGATCAGTCTGGCTAAATGGCTCCAGACTTGGACATAAACGCACTGACAAACTTTCTTTTTCTCCAGAGTGACACGTGTAACGCGACTGCCGTCGTCGCTGGTCGATCTCAGCGAGCCAATGGAAGTCGTCCGTTACGAGCAGGGCGGGCACAGCCACGCCCACCACGACAGCAGCCCGCCCAACCCCGACAGCAGCTGCGCACACACACATCTGGCAGCAAATCACTCCAACCAAGTTGCATGCAGGTACATTTAAAGTACATTTTGTATCTAATTTGACCGACTCGTAATAATGATGCGGCATAATACAGTACAGGTGTTTCTATTTCCCAGGTATCTGACGGTCCTGCTGTATCTGAACTCGGCGGATGAAGGGGGAGAGACCAGCTTCCCTGTGGCCGACAACAGGACGTATGAGGAGGAGGTGAGCCACGTCTCGTTTCTATGGCAACAGCCTTGTTGCCTAGCAACCTGGCGGCAACAGGAAGAAGACTTGAATTGTGATGGCTATCTTAAGCACTTGACGTTATTGCTGTGTTTGAGGGTTCACTTAAAATCTGTGTGTGTGTGTGTGTTTCAGGTCTTAGGTGATCTCTCTCAGCAGTACTGTGATAAGGGAAATCTGAAGGTCAAACCTGTAGCTGGAACTGCTCTACTGTGGTACAACCACCTCTCAGATGGCAATGGTGATTTTCGTAATTATTCCAAACTTTTGACCGGTAGTGTATGCGTGATGAATAATAATGAACTCAACATTGTTGAAATCTCCATTCGTTTCCATCAGGTTGGGTTGGAGAGTTGGATGAGTTCTCTCTCCACGGCGACTGCTCGGTCACTCGAGGCTTCAAATGGACAGGGAGTGTGTGGGTTAATGTCGACCCTGACCAGCAGCGCCAGGAGCGCTACCAGCGTCTGGTCTCGTGGCATCCAGAGGAGCAAAGCAAAAGGCCAGAGCATGGAGACCTTCACCAAGACCTCTGAACCAGTTACGCTTTACGCTGATCCAGAGTCAGTTTCCGCTAGGCGAGTCCTCATGTAAAACCTGGTTTAGGAAATTAAAAGCTGGTCCAGTAAGAGATATACCAGGCGCTGCTGCAAGCTTGACCTTTATATAGTCGTCACCCCCTGCTCCGATGACATATCATAAAATATTCATGAGCTTTACAGGGAGAATAATAGCTAAACTTTCACTGATATAATTTGCTGGTGTCGCACAAGTTGCATATTCTCTATTTATGGAAGAGTTTATTTATTCAACGTTGCATATTTATTGAAATTATTTATTTGTCATATCACCATTTATTAAATTATTTATTCCTTTATTATTATTTATTAATATATATAAATGTGTGGTGTGTACATATTTATAGTCACATAATGTGTGTCTATTTATCTCAGGTTTGGTTAAGCACAGGTTCTTTTTTCCATTGTAATGCACTATTTGAAATTGTCAGATATGTAAGTTGAATTAATTAATAAATAAATTCATACTTATAGAACAGTATGGGTGGTGTGTTAATTGTTTGGAAGAATTAAATGGTTAGTTCACCCAAAAATTTTAATTCTGATTAAATCAATTACTCCGCCCTCATGTCGTTCCAAACCCATAAGACCTTCGTTCGTCTTCGGAACACAAGTGAAGATCTTTTTGATGAAATCGTGCTTTTTTTTCTGTTCCTCCATTGACAACGCAACTACCACTTTGACGCTTCAAAAACTTCATAAAGAGGTGTAAATGTCTCCATATGAATTGAGTGGTTTAGTCAACTTTTTTTCTGAAGAGACTCGATTCTCATGTTACGCAGTTCGTTTGAGCTTCAGCAAGAACCAATGAGGTTCATTCTCGTGTTACGCAGCACGTTTGAGCTTCAGCAAGAACCATTCTTGAGGTTCATTACTGAAAATTTGGACTAAACCACTAAACCGGGTTTGGAATGACCCGAGGGCGAGTAATTAATAAAAGATTTTTTTTTTTTCTGTGAACGAACCTTTTAAACCTCAACAGCTTTCACTGATAGACAAGTGCATGTTTCCCCCACAAGAGGGCGTTATATTCACTTACACTAACAAAGGTCTCTTCTTGCATGTGCACAGCAGCAGTTATAACGCCCATGCAGCACTTGTAAGTCAGCAGTACTGCAACAGTGGAGAAATGTTTGCAACATTTCTTGGTGGACTATTACAAACAAATGTCCAACACCGTCAGATAAGGACGCTAGGGCAACTGACTGACTCTTCAAGCATGGGAAGGACAGGACTTCTCCATGATCCACAGGCAGTTTCTGCCCTGCACCCATCATAAGACCAATCCCTAAGGTTTAAGCCAACCACCACAAAAATTCTTTAGGACTTTTTGGACGTAAGAGCAGTGGCTGAAACAAAGGGAGGCCGCAATCATCCGAAACTTATGTAAATAACATATTTAGAGAAATAAGTATTCTGACAGCTATCCGGTGGTCAACATATCACACAAATTCAGCTGTTAATTTACAAATGAATGCTTGCATGGCAGTCTTTTTCCATCTTGTTTTGAATATTGCCAAAGGTATTCTGGTGGTGGTTTGGAAAGTGAGAAATGCATATGTAAAACTTTAAAGACACTGTATGTGTGCTTTAGATTATGCAAATGAGTTCCACGGGGGAAAGAAGGGAGGGCTAGCAGCCAATCACAGCACTGGAATTGAGAAGTGCCAAATTGCCTTCTCCTCCTCATTGGAAAAGGATAAGCGTACCCTTTTAACAGACACAGCTTCTCCAGATCATCCATTGAGACATTACCAGGTCTGAGCTTTTGGTATATGAAATCATAGCTCAGTATATGATTTTACATTCGAGGTAATTGATAGTGAATGACAAATAATATTTTATTCATTTCATTTGTTTGATGTAGCTATAATAAGGGTCTTCACCTTATTAGTTTCAGAGGAATAACCATCTATCTTCCCATAGGATAATATATCTCTGCCATAGCCACAACCCACTTAATCACTTGTATTTTATACATCCTGTGCACTTTATTCCTTTATCATTCATTGTATTAATTCAGTAGTTACTGTATCTTGATTTACTCGTCTTTATCTTTTTTTTTTAATAAAATGTATTTTATTACACTTGTGTTAATACAAATTACCAATAGCTCATGAATCCTTCAGATTTGTCAGATGACAAACTTTCTGAGCATAAAAGATTATATTTGGAAGAATGTCAGCAACCAAGCAGTTTATGGTTCTCATTGACTTCTGTATATATTTTTCCCATTTTTGGAAGACAACAGGGCCCATCAACTATGGTTACCAGCTTTCTTCAAAATATCATCTTTTGTGTTCAATGAAAGAAAGAAATGGGTTTGGAACAACTTGAGGGTGAGAAAATTGTGACATAACTTTCTGTTTTGGGTTAACTCTAACTATGTCTTTCTTTAGTTTTATTTCTGTGCTTTTGCAGCTGAGGGAACTCGAGAGAACTTGCACGTAAGCTCTTATTGCAAAAGATCCTTTAATACCCCTGGATCTCGAGGCTTAATACAGAGTCTATGGAATTTTGGGGGCTTTTGGTGACTCACGAATAGTTTCTCACAGCTGTTTGGCTGTGCTTGTATGCATTATGCACAGTATATTATGATATTTTCTGCCCAGTGATAATTGGCAAAATACCTTTTATATCCACTTCAGTACAATTCAAACTACTTGGGTAAAGGGGGTTATTAAGGTCCAAAGTGAACTCACTCTACAAACATAAATGTACTATTCTTTAAAAACAAAAACATTTCGTCCAAATTCGAAGTCTTCCTCAGACAAAAAAAATTATATATATATCACCAGGTCCTCAAGCTAATAATCAACCCAGTGAATTCTATTTTAACCAGCATTGATGACTTCATGAGTTGCTCACTCGATGCGTTTCTGTAAATTTTAGTCAGGCAAGCAGTTTATCTCTACAATTCACAAATCCAACAGATCTTCTGACACATTCTTTAAGGAGTGTACTATTGTGTATCAGTACGCGGCGTCTCTAGTCATGTACAGGTTTGTGTGACCTCATCGGACATCAGCCAATCACAGACGACCGCACATCCGTCAGCCAATCACAGCGTCGCGTCGAGCGTTACAGCCGGGACGCTGCGAGCTGAGCGCTGACGCCAAGAGCAGTGTAAAATCCAACGAGACGGGCACCAACATAACACCTGCTTTCCCGTTATATTATTACTTTACCAAACCGGGAGATTCCCTAAGACTCACTATCATTCTCGTTTAACCGACATCCATGCGATTCTTCAGGCTGACCTTTAAGTGCTTTGTCGACTGCTTTTGAGACCCTCTTATTCCTCGTCTGCCTGCGACGCACGTCAATTATTGTAATTTGGAGATCTATCTTATCAACCTTCTGCTGAAGACCAATTTATTTAAACAACCAGACAGCACCCCCTCGGAAAAGTACCGAACAACGCGAATTGAAAATAAAAAATAAATAAATCAAAACGTTATAGCGGTTATTAGTCGATTGTCGGGCGCGCGACGCTCCGGTGTTCAGCACGCGGCATGTCTCCAGAAGAGCATTTCTCCAGTAAGAATGACTTTGTTTGTTTGTTTACATATATGTTTGATAATAACAAGAATACAAAAGGAATCAAAATGTTGTGTGGTGTAATGTTACGTTATCTTTCCATTAGCAGTAATGTGTCTTAACAGGATCCGGATATGGTCTCTTCATGTGTTTAACTGTATCAAGTGTCTCTATTTCACTTTCTTCCTTACACATGCTCTCTCTCAAACACACAGTCCTTCAATCCGCTCCAATCTGGATTCAACTGCATCTCTGACATGCATAAAACTGCCACTGATGTCATAGGAGTACAGCAAACAATCAAACCCTCATGCTGTATGGGTGCATTTGCGTTCAATTTATATACTGTATATTACATATATGATGTCTATATATAGACTTTATATCAGCACAAATTATGCTGTCATTAAAGCAAAAGCAGGTCAAATATTGATAAATTCCTGTTCATCTCTCTCTCTCTCAGATGATGGAGGCACGTGTGAGGATGAGTCTCAGGAGGAGGAAGCAGAAGTCGCCCGTCCTTTGGTGTCAGAGACGGAGGGGTCTAATGCAGATGTGACTGAGCCCAGTGTTTGCGTGGGTTTGGCGGATAAAGGCGACCCCACCGCAGAACTGGGGCATCAAGAACGACAAACATGGAGCAGACAAATGGACTTCATCATGTCCTGTGTTGGATTTGCCGTCGGCCTTGGAAACGTCTGGAGGTTTCCTTACCTCTGTTATAAGAACGGAGGAGGTGAGCTACTCACACATATAAACATATCTAACAGTTGGGTCTAAAAGTCTTGAGATCACATTGAAAACTTACCCAGAGTAAAAAAAAAAAGGACACATCAAAAACTTTCAGTTGTTCTGTCTGTCATACACACTCCTAACACTAATAGACTAAAACATCTGAAATGTAATGAAGTATCTTCCAGTAGAGATAAGTCAGAAGGTCAAAGAGCCGAGAATAATAAACGTGGGCCCGACAGACAGGAAGAAAGAGGAAGGACAATGGCTGTCTAATGTTCATGGCCTGAGTTTATCAAAGGTTGGAGAAGTGGCACTCTGTTCTTTGTTCTCCTCTCTCTCTCTCGTAACATTAACCGTCTGTGCAGATCTTCTGACGTATGAAGGTGGTGATGTAGCCCACACTGCTTAGAGTTATCAGCGTTTTTGTTTTGCCCTTCACTTTCTGTTTTTCATGCCAGCTGAAGCATGTCAATAAGCCAGCGTCAGTGTCATAAGATTCAGACGCCATCTCAAGAACAGTGTCAGTTGTGTATGGACTAAACTTCTGGATTTTTATCTGTCAGTAAACATGATTTGCAAGGGAGACACAACCTATTTCTCTCTCTCTCTCTCTCTCTCTCTCTCACACACACACACACACACACACACACACACATATATATATATATATATATATATATATATAAAGAGTACATTTTAAGAGTATACTTAAAGGAATAGTACAGCAAAAAAATTACATTTTGTCGTTCTAAACCTGGACACAAAAAGTTTTTTTTTTTTTTCCAAAAAGTAAAAGTTAATGGAGTCTAGTGTTGTTTGGATTAATATATTCTTATGTGCTTCACAGATGAAAAAGAGTCACACAGGTTTGGAATAGAGTGACATTGAGTAAATGATGTTATCATTGTTACCCTTGTAAAAAGAAGTGCACTTAATTTTATGTAAGGTGTCCTTAATATATATATATATATATATATATATATATACATATAAACTTTACTTTCCGATAATATAATATTAGGGGTATAACAATATATCGTGCCACAATATATTATCGCAATACAAAAATACAACAATACGTATCGTGGATAGTGACAATATGTATCGTATTGGATAGTTCCCCCAAAATAAAAATTACTGTGTGAGAAAAAAAATCAGGTTTTTAGAGTTTACATTAAACTACTATGTATAATATTGGTTATAATGTATAATAATGCAATGTGGGAACATTTCTAGGTGCTGATAATGCCAAATGTCTGATGTTACCAGTAAAAAGTGGCCGACATTATTTTAAATATATCTAGTCAATGGAAGTGTGCAAGCATATTCATATCGAATCGTGACATGAGAGTATCGTTACACCCCTATATAATATTAATAGGGCACTTAAAGGACTTAAAGGAACAGTTCACTTAAAAATGAAAATTCTGTCATCATTTACTGGGGTCCATCAACTGTTTGGTTACCGATATTCTTCAAAACACATATTTTTTTGTACTTGAAACAACTTGAGGGTGAGTAAATGATAGAATTTAAATTTTTAAGTGAACTATTCCTTTAAAGAGAGTACACTGTCATGGCAACGTTTCTACTCACACTTGCTAGCACTTTATTTTAAGGTGTAGTTACACGTTACTTACTACAGGTGTAGTAAGTACACCTTTACTACACCTTAATATTGATACTGAACACTGAACTCAAAACTGACATTTTTAAAGTTGGCATGAAATCAAATTTGACAAATCTTCTTTTGTATGTAACATTGTAGTGTTTATTATAAATGATTTATCTGTGCACTTTTTTTTAAATTCATGTACCCTTATAATCTTTAATCAAACACATTACCCTTCCGCCCCCCATGGAAACGACTTCTCTTCTATTTCGGTCACATGCAATGGCGAAAGGGTGTGGCCAGAGCGGATGAGCCTCTCAGAGAATCGCATTCAAATCTGCCACCATTTTGTTTGCAACGCCCAACCTCCAACGATCCCAGGAAAAAATTACAATCTCAACTTCCGTTTCACGCCGACTATAAATGTGACTCTTTGAGCGCTGTTGAGTGATATTTGTAAACACCCCTGATTGGCTCATTGTGTTCACGCACAAATTGGATATGACTGTGATTGGCTACAATGATCAGCGCTTCAAAAACATGTCGTAAATATACATCAATGATGCTCTTCATAAAGCGCTTACACAAATTACAAACGCAAGCATTTGAAAGCAGGCATCTATTAGTGGACCGGTCCTGCTTGTGCTCTCAAACGCTCTCATGCTTTGATTATTGTGGCCAATCACAGACATATCCAATGAACACGTGAACACAATGGCCAATCAGAGGTGTTTACGATTCCGCTTAACAGCGCTCAAAGAGTCGCATTTTTCAGTACCTACTTGGTACAGACACTTTTTTAGCAACTAATCCTAAACCAAATCCTAACATTAACCCTATTATAAGTACATGATGTTAAGTCATGTTAATTAGTACTTTTTTGTGTAATTAGACTGTAACAGTATGACCTTAAAGTCCCTGTAAAGGCAGTTCTAAAAAAATTATGTTTGAAATGTATTGCTAAAAGATATTACAAAGACTGTGAACTGTGAGGTACTGAATTGTGAAGTTAAAAAGTTTTTTCACCATAGATGATTTTCACGACGCGTCATCAATCCGGAAGTCGGCCATTTTGGAGCCACTGAACATAAACAATGCCACTGAACTGAATGGACTTGCAAATCTGGCTGATTATTTCTGCTGAAAAATGGTTGAGTTTGTTCAAATCATCGGGAAAAAACATTTCGAGTTCTATAGACCACCAAAAGTTAAAGAGAAGAGTGCAAAAAACTGATGAAAGAAGGCGTTTGTGGTTGAGAGAGGCACAGCATCAGCTCATCAGGCACATGTGTAAATGAAGCAATGAATGTTGGCTACATTCACACTGTCAGTCCAAATCCGATTATCTTTGTATCCGATTGGAATCTGGAATTGTACGTGTATTTGTCCCGTGTTGCGTTCATATTTCATTCTAAACTCATCTTTTCAGCTGTCTCGATCCCCTTGTTTGGCCCACCAGCGATCAGATGGCAGCGTTCACACTTATTCAAGTGAACCGCACTAACAGAGCAATCGCACCAGAGTTTATTTTAATCGAACAAAACCTGCCAAGTGCGAACACATTCTCAGGGTGCTTTCACACTAGCACTTTTGGTGCGCTTTTGGGTTTGATTGTGGTCAGAGTGGAGTGTTGTGAAGTGTCTGAAAACATTACAGTAATTTCACACTAAATTATATTCTTTTGAAGGGTATTATTTCTGCAATATGTACTCTTTTATATATTATAGAGGGTTATTTTCCTGTTTGCTTAAGCCTAGTTCTCACTACATGATTTTAAAATGTTGGGCTGAACTGTGCAGTTCACATTACATGACTTGCTCTCAGTGAAATCATGAGTGTTCAAGTTGTTTAGCTGTTCACACCACACAACACAACGTGATTGATCCACAACAGGAGGTAACTCACTACACGAGTTAACAACGCACTGCATAGAGATACAACCACGATCGGATGATAAGAGCATATCATTTGTGACTCAATAAGAGCTGTTTCAGTACTATAGTACGGTCTAAATCCTGAAAATAATCAAACAAATAACGAGTTGACAACAACACGATTCTATCTGGTCTAGAAACCATGTTTTGTAACGAAAAACCACGCAATAAAACGAACCAGAAATGACGCGAAACTACAGAGAAGAACACAACACACGAATATGGACGTCAGACAGAAACTAGTGCTGCACACTGTTTGCTCGACGATCTGCTCTGAGAAAAAAAATGCAAAAAAGAAAAAGTAAGATTTACCTGGTGTCCTCAACCCATGCGTTGCTATGATTGGCTGTACTCATGACATCACTGAGATTGAGTCGCGCGACTGCTCGAGATATCTAGCAGGCTAGATATTTGTGACCTGTCTGCGAGCTGTCTTTGGTGCGTTGTTGGCTCTTTCACACTAACGGATTGGCGAGCGTTAATCGTCCGCTAATCGCCCGCGATTTGCACGCGATAACACCCTGACTTGTCGGCGACTCAACGATTTGCAAATCGGGCTTAAAATCACGTAGTGTGAACTAGGCTTTATTGAATATTTGGTCATTTCATGTGTGTTGCAGGTGTGTTTCTGATCCCCTATATTCTGATGGTGTTTTTTGGCGGTATTCCAGTGTTCTTCCTGGAGATCGCTCTGGGTCAGTTCATGAAACAGGGTGGCGTCGCCACATGGAACATCGCACCTCTTTTTAAAGGTGGAGTATTATTAATAGCCAGATAATTGTATGCCAACCTTTACAACAGCCACCATAGACATATACACTAGACCTCACCTTGGCTACGGCAGTTCATTGGAACGAATGCGTCAATAGAGCCGCCATCTTGAAACAGGGGAGCCCCTCCACTTTAATGCATCAGCGTCAATGTAGTAGACACAGGTCTAACGGAAACAAAATCACCATAAATCATCATGAATGCGATTTTTCTTGTTTTTTTGGTTTGTTCCAACGGTCAGACATGTATTTATCATTGATTCCAGAAAGAAATTATTATTATTATTTTTTTTAAACATTCTTCCTAGTTCAGATTTCATCCGTGAACATCATACGCTGCACAAAAGTCCACCACCATCAATGAATTCGAAGTAAAGGCAGAGATAGCAGCGTTACCTAGCTACTTCCTATGACAAGACGCCTGTTCCAAGATGGCGGCGGTTTTGACGCATGCTTAGAACCCCAAGGTGAGGTCTAGTGTATATGTCTATGAACAGCCACAAAGAGATCCATACCTGGTTCTGCCAGCAATTGTCTTGATTTTTTAATGGTAAAACTGAATATTGATCTGTCTGGGACTGGGTTTTAATATTGTCCAGCATGAGACACAGCATGTAGTGAAGCATTGGGAATATCTTTCTTTCCTCTAGGTCTTGGTCTGGCATCAATGGTGATTGTGTTCTTCTGCAACACCTACTACATCATGGTTCTGGTATGGGGCCTGTATTTTCTGGTTCACTCCTTCACTTCTCCTCTGCCGTGGGCCACGTGTGGACACGAGTGGAACACCGTCAACTGTACCACCAACTTCAGCCGGGTGTGTTTCAGTCAGTCCCCGTCCCTTTCCCCTCTTAACGTCTCCTCCCTCAACCACAGTGCCAGCTGCCTGGAGCCCGCGGGTTTGAGATCGTCTGTTATGGAGTTCTGGGAGTAAGTGTCTTTTAAATGCTTTCAAATCTGATTTTGGCCCTGGCACAGATTTGATGAGACATTTGTCAAAGTGCTGTGCCATCAGATGAGCTGTTAAAGGGATAGTTCACACAAAAAAATTTCACCATTTACTCACGCTCAAGTTGTTACAAAACTTGAATGACTTTCATCTTTCTGCTGAACACAAAAGCAGATATTTTGAACAATGTCGGTAACCAAACAGTTGATGGTCCCCATTCAAATCCATAAAATGGAGAGAAAAAAAAAATACTATGCAAGTCAATGGGGTCCATCGACTGTTTGGTTACCGACATTCTTCAAAATATCTTTTGTGTTTTTGTGAAAGTCTTACAGGTTGAGTAAATGATAGGGGTGTAACAACAATATATTGTGCCACAATATATTGCAATACAAAACTGCAACTATACATATCGTGGATAGTCCCCCCAAAATAAAAATTACTGTGTGAGAAAAAATTCAAGTTTTCAGAGTTTTAGTGGAAGTACTACATTGAACTACTATATATAATGTTGATTATAATGTATAATAATGCCATGGGGGAATATTTGTGGGTCCTGATAATGCTAAATGTCTGATTTAAAAAGTGACCGACATTATTTGAAATATATCTAGTCAGTGAAAGCATGAAAGCATATTCATCTACAATAACTCAGTAATTTCAACTTCAGAATCATGAATATTTTTATTCTGGCGTCACCATTGTCCTTGGGTTACAAGCACCGAGTCCAAGCCTATTCATTTAGACCTACAATGTAATGTAAATTTGGCATTTTAATCAACAGTACATTTTTTGTTCACCTTTTATCATTTGTCTTGGAGTGTCGCAATAATATCGTGATATGTATCGAATCTTGACATAAGGGTATCGTTACACCCCTAGTAAATGATGATGACAAAATCTGCATTATACAAAACAAACTGATTGGCCAAAAAAGCATTCCAGCTGTAGTAATAAAACAGACACTGCAAAAGTAATGATGTGAAACACCTGTTCAACTACTGTTTATATCACTGCACTTAATTTGAATAATAAAAGAGATACTCATTTTTTAACTATATGATGTAATTTGAATACATTTTCAATAAAAACAAGATATTTATATGTTGTTTATTAACCATTTGCAGATGCAACAACGCTTTGCTATATTGTCAAAGGCTGTGGACTTTTTAGCTCTGATAATTAATATTACAATGCTATTTTTTTGGAAAAGCCAGGTTAAAGTAGTTTGACAAAATGTTTCTTTCTTGATCAGGCGTAAAGTACTGCGTCTATCTGGTGGTTTGGATGAAGTGGGTACCATCAGCGGTTACTTGGTCTTGTGCCTACTTGCTACGTGGGTCATCGTTTACTTCTGCATCTGGAAGGGGATTAAATCTGCCGGAAAGGTACGAAAACTTTATATGATTGTGAAAGATGATGTCTTGAAGCTTAAGAGTCACCATTTGATCAAGGAAACAAAAACACGGACCTCAAGAACAAGGAACTACAAATCTACAAAAAAATGTGTGATACACTACCATTCAAAAGTTTGGGGGCAGTAAGACCTCATTTTATATTTTTTGTATTTTTAAAATTACTTTAAATTAATACTTTTATTCTGCAATGATGCATTGCATCGATCAAAAGTGACAGTAAAGAACTTTATAATGTTATAAAAGATTTCTATTTTAAATAAATGCTGTTTTTTAGCTTTCTATTCATCAAAGAATCCTGAAAAATGGAATCAGGGTTTCCACAAAAACTGTTTTAAGCAACAATAATAAACATTTTCATTGAGCATCAAATCATCATTTTAGACTGATTTCTGAAGAATCATGTGACACTGAAGACCGGAGTAATGATGCTGAAATTTCAGCTTTTATTACAGGAATAAATTACATTTTTAAATTATAATAATATTTCAGTATCACTGTTTTACTGTATTTTTGATTAAATAAATAAAGCCTTGGTGAGAATAAGAAACCTTTTAAAAAAATTAAAGTTTTGAATGGTACTGTATATAAATATAATATACAAATAAGTATTTTACTATTGTTGCAGCATTTCCTTGTTTTGTATGTTGTAATGGCCATTCTCTATGGAAGTTTTTGCTAATCTACAAGTACTCTAATCATTATATTAAGCATCTATTTGGTAACTAGTTATGTAAAAAGCGGGATAATGAACGGTCAGATGGTCATTATCTGCTTTGCGTCGAGATCCTGTTCACCCTTCTAGGGTTTATGTTGTGGTAATGATTGTAAGACTGTACACCAAAAAGACTGTACATTATCCCATACATACAGTACACTTACTGTACACACACACATTAGTCGAACCATTATGAATGTTTGTTGCAAACATGACAAATTAGATCATGGCCAGAGCGCTGTCCGCGTGCAAGCCGATTATCAGCTCTCCCAGCGGATATGTTTGCATGCTGTGTTTTTCTTCCTGTGCTTGACTGTCAGAGAAAAGCTTCGGTGAATATAAACATAAGTCTGTGATGATTCAGAAATACCTCATATCAGGAGGTACAGTGGTTTTACCTTTACAGTAATGTGTCTGTATGTGTGTGCAGATTGTATATTTCACAGCTGTGTTCCCATATCTGGTCCTGGTGGTCTTGTTTGTTAATGGCATCACACTGCCAGGAGCTCTTAATGGCATTATTTACTACCTGAAACCAAACTGGAGCAAACTCTCCGAGGCACAGGTGAGAGACTGTCTGCACACCTTTAGCTTTTATATACTGTATGGTATGCTTGATTCTATGGCAAGTGTAGCCAGGTAATTCCACATTTCATAGATCAAATTTGAATGTAATATTTATCAGTGTTATTTTTGTATCATTGAAATAATATTAGTATTTTTATTTTTATTTTGGGTAACACTTTTTAATTTAAGGTCAAATTCTCACTATGAACTAGTTGCTTATTAGCACGCGGATATTGGCTGTGTATTAGTACTTATAAAGCATATTAATGCATTTTTCTGTGTGACCATATTTTACATCCCTTAATCACCCAATACCTGAACTTAATAACTACTTTAATAACTATTAATAAATGCTAATTAGGAGTTTATTGAGGCAAAAGTTGTAGCTAATAGTTAGGTAATAGTGAGAATTGGACTCTAATCTATAATGTGACCATTTTATTATTTAAGTAATAAATTTAACATTTAAGTAACAAAAATATTTTTTATGGTTGTGATTTTTAGTTTCAGTTAACTATAATAACCAGGGCTTGACATTAACACCCGCCAAATGCAGGTGTATTTCAATAGTGCCGAGTAACGCAGTCAATCCTACTAGCCACTTTGGCGGGTTGAATATTATAAAGCAAAGATTTACCTATGTTCTGAACGTTTAAAGCAATAACTAGAGCCAAGTGACTTGGTTATATAATTCTTGTTGTCATGACAATTATGATGGCAGGTATGGATTGACGCTGCCACACAGATCTTCTTTTCTTATGCGATCGGTCTGGGAGCCCTGACAGCCCTTGGGAGCTACAACCGATTTAACAACAATTGCTACCAGTAAGCAGACTATCACATACACACACACACACACACACACACACACACACACACACACACACACACACACACACACACACACACACACACACACACACACACACACACACACACACACACACACACACACACACACACACAAAAGGATTATGTCATAATGCTATTTCTCAAATATGGGATCATTATACTCTTTAAGAGTAGATGTATGTGGATTTGGATTGGTCTGCATAGTGTATTGATGGATATAAACTGTGTAAATAAATATGAGTATGAGTTTACCGAATATATTTTTGTAAATATGATTTTTAACAAGATTATGCCATTTATTTAAATTTTGCTATTATATAATTTAGTATAATAGATTATATAACATTATATTATTAGAAAAATAAAATAAAATGGATTTAAAAACAAAAAGGATTTAAAAACAGGGAGCCAGTAATTATGGTGTGTTTTGGAGTAAAGCATTTATTTATTTAAATTGTTTTAGGGTTAGATGTTTGTCACTATATGTATATATTAGGGCTGTGCAAAAGTTAATTGCGATTAATCGCATCCAAAATAAAAGTCTGTTTTACATAATATATTTGAGTGTGCTGTATATAATTATTTTGTATATATAAATACCTATGCATGCATGTATATATTTAAGAATTATTTGCGCTTAAATTCTGTATATATATATAAATACATAATCTATATTATATAAATATAAATATTTTATATAGGAATAACACATTTTCTTAAACATATACATGCATGTGTGTGTATTTATATATACAAAATAATTATATACAGCACACACAAATATATTATGTAAACACAGACTTTTATTTTGGATGCGATTAATCGCAATTAACTTTTGCACAGCCCTAGTATATATATATATATATATATATATATATATATATATATATTTATTTATTTTTTTCACTGGAAATTATATAATCAAGATATACACTTTTGGCCCCACTGTATGTATACTGTTGTACAGAGAATAGTTTATTGTTCTTTTGTCTGTATATAAACACAGGCCTGCCTGCCAAAAAGATGTTTGAGTGTTTTTTTTCTGTATGGATTCATAATCCCGCAGCATCCCTGTGGGACAGTAGTGCGTGTATGTTTGCATGCTTGAGATCAGAGGTTGCGTGAGTTCAGAATCCAGACAGTTTAACCCTGTGCGGTGCGTGTTCTGCTATATGCTAATCCCATGGTGATGTCTCTCTCTATTTAGGGATGCTTTCATTCTGGCTCTAATAAACAGCGGCACAAGCTTCTTTGCAGGGTTTGTTGTTTTCTCAGTTCTGGGATTCATGGCGGCCGAACAAGGCGTTGACATCAGCAATGTGGCAGAAAGTGGTGAGATATGCTTTTGTCCTCATCACACTCTCTGGTCCTTCGTTCTCCTAGATTACATGAAACAGACTATTACAATAGGCTTTTATACTTTGTACTATGGTAGTGCCATTGTGTATACATATATACATCAACATATGGATTTTCTTTTCCCTCAGGTCCTGGTTTAGCGTTTATTGCCTATCCAAAAGCAGTGTCACTCATGCCTTTCGCGCCTGTGTGGGCGGTGCTGTTCTTTCTCATGCTTCTGGTGTTGGGATTGGACAGTCAGGTGAGGCCACACCCACTTATTTATGACACAAATCCGGCGATACATTTTAGTAAGCTCAAGCTGATTCTGAAAAGCTCTGATAAGACATCAAATTACACAAAACATTCATTGTTTAAATCATATCTGGAACTACTTCTATGACTCTAATAGGGATAGTTCACTCAGAATGTTTTATTCTGTCATCATTTACTCAACTTGTATGATTTTTTTTCTCATCATGCCATCATGTACACTTTAGGCCTCTTAGTGTCAATTGGGCATCGTTTAAATGTCACGGCCTACCTGAGCATTGTTTCTGACCATGTCCATCCCTTTATAGCCACCATGTACCCATCCTCTGATGGCTACTTCCAGCAGGATAATGCAACATGTCACAAAGCTCCAATCATTTTAAATTGGTTTCTTGAGTTCACAATGAGTTCACTGTACTAAAATAGCCCCCACAGTCACCAGATCTCAACCCAATAGAGCATCTTTGGGATGTGGTGGAACGGGAGCTTCGTGCCCTGGATGCGCATCCCACAAATCTCCATCAACAGGAAGATGCTATCCTATCAATATGGGCCAACATTTCTAAAGAATGCTTTCAGCACCTTGTTGAATCAATGCCACGTAGAATTAAGGCAGTTCTGAAGGCCAAAGGGGGTCAAACACAGTATTAGTATGGTGTTCCTAATAATCCTTTAGGTGAGTGTATGTGGCTCATAAAGCATAGGAATCAAACCGAATATTGAAATTTGTATCTGTTTTTAATTTGAAGTTCAGCAAAGCAGCTTTACCCTTGTGAAAAAGAAAGTAGACTTTTGCTTACTTTTAAAATGAGTACTTATTACATAATATATTTAAAAGAATATACTTAAGTGCAAACTATGTTTTCAGACACTGAACATGAAATATTTGAAGCACACTACGGTTTCATACTAGCAACCAACACTACTGTACAGCAACTCGCCAATCTCTGTCACTGTGGCGCATTTGTACGTAAAGCAACCATCAAAGAATAGCACAGGAATGCAAGAACACATCCTGAGTGAACGGCCCCTCAATGTTCACACAAAGCCTCAGATTAGGCTTAGAGCTCTTAGACTAGCAACATTTTTTGACGAAGTTAGACACATTCAGCTGTCCTTGTTGCCCACATATTTATTGGTTAGATCCTTCGCTTCCTTTTAAAATAGACTCATTTTTCTGTTTTCTCTCTTTCTCTCTCAGTTTGTTGGTGTTGAAGGCTTTATAACCGGAATTATGGACATGCTGCCCCCGAAGACATTCAAAGGCTCTCTGCGTCGTGAAGTTGTTGTTGCAATATGCTGCTTTACCTGCTTTACTATCGATCTTTCCATGGTGACCGAGGTACGTCTGAGGCCCATGGTGAAGTATGTGATACATCAGTGGAGTTCATATCACCACATTGTGTTTCCTGGATGTATTTTTGGTGACATTTTCTCTCTGTACAGGGAGGGATGTATGTGTTCCAGCTGTTTGACTATTACTCGGCGAGTGGGATTACTATGCTTTGGCAAGCCTTCTGGGAGTGTGTGGTGGTGGCCTGGGTATATGGTAAAAAAAAAAAATCAGTAGATTTTGCAGAATAAGACGTGTTTCTGGATCAACATACTTTGTTGGTCCTGCAACAACATTGCTAACAAACATAATCCTTACAAAAATTCAACCCTACTGAAAAGATCAGTTTGAATTCCCATGCTGGTTCAGACTGGTTTATGATGGTCTAGCTCAGGGGTGTCCAGTCCTGCTCTTGGAGGTACACTGTCCAGCCAATTTTAGCCCCAACCCAAATTAAACACACCTGAGCCAATCAAGGTCATGATACATGATGTTTTATTAACAAAGTTTGGGAGGAGCACTTAGCAATCAACGATAAGGTATTCAGCAGTCCCACCTCAATTCGTTGACAGCTTAGTAACACCCCTCCAACACCCCTTCTCCACACTTCAAGTCCTAACCATTTATATACGGGGGGAATACAGAGGAATTATCCCTTGTTTGGATCAAATATGGACAAACCCAACCAGTGGATTCAAAATTTTAATGAAAAAAATTAAATCTTCAGTTAACTAAGGAAGTCTTGCTTGGTTTAACTAGTTAGGAAGCCTCATTGGTGCACAGCAGAGACGCCTCAAATCTGATTGGTTTAGGCCCCGTCCACACTACTGCGTTTTCGTTTAAAAACAGAGAATAAAAACATATACGATCTCCGTCCACACCAGCGTTTTATCTGCGTGTTAGAAATGATCTCCGTCCACATTAAAACGACTGAAAACGCGGATCACGTGACCATTCACCAACACTGGGCATGCGCGTGCCGGTGTAAACAGTGGTTGGCGAATCAGGGAAGGATACGTCATGACTGATGACACCCAATCATAGAGCTGAGCGTTTCGTTTTGAACCGTTTTGTCTCGTCCACACTAAAATGCCCTCCGGAGATTCAAAACGAAAAACAGAGCTGCAGCGTTTCTAAACTTCTCCGTTTTAGGTCTTCGTTTTCCCCATTTTAGTCTGGACGGGAGGTGCAAACGTAGCAAAAGGTCTCCGTTTTTAAACGAAAACGCAGTAGTGTGGACGGGGCCTTATAGCAGGGTTTCCCAAACGGGTTTGTGAGTTGAACTAAATCTTATGTAACACTGAAATAAACAAAAGTGTCTCACTCTCTCTCTTTCTCTTTGTCTCTCTAAATCATATTTTTACTCTTTTAAATAAAAATAACAAATCAAACATAATAAAATACTTACTACAAAACTAAAATACTTTACATGCATGTCAAGTGACCATTCACCGACATCAGAGAACCGTTAGCTTTCTAATAACCCTGCCGTAAACATGCAAATGTGCTGTTAAATTATTGAAATATTAAAAATTGCATCTCATACTTCAAGTAAATATCTCATATCTAAGGGCTGTGGGTGACAAAAAGGTTTTGGGAATCTCTGGTTCATTGGAGTGTTATCCCATGCCAACAGGGTTATTGATTCAGGAACATGTCGTACTTGGGAAATCACTGTGAGCATGCAGAGATGCACATACAGAGTGCTTATGTGAACCCAGAAACACCTCACTCTCGTTCTCTCACTCTCCCCGCAGGTGCCGATCGCTTCATGGACGACGTGGCCTGTATGATCGGCTATCGTCCTCTGCCATATATGAAGTGGTGCTGGTCTTACATCACGCCGGTAGTGTGTATGGTGGGTTTTACGTGCAATATGCATTAACGCTGGGTTTCACATTCTTCCGAGGCTATTAAAGGGGTTTGTGTCTGTGTGTTTCGCAGGGTGTTTTCTTTTTTCATGTGGTCAACTACAAGCGATTAGTGTATAATGCCGTGTATGTGTACCCGTGGTGGGGTGAGGTGCTGGGCTGGTTTCTCGCTCTCTCATCCATGCTTTGCATTCCTCTCACCGTCCTCTACAAACTGCTGCACTGCAAAGGCTCTCTCATGGAGGTAGGACTGGGATGTGTGTGTTGCTACTTTGCTTGCCATGAAAAAAACAACAATATTGTAAGGGTTATAATTGTTGCATATTTCCAGATAAATATATTCTGAGCCACAAATGAATGTAAAGAGATTCACAAATATTTGACAAATTCACAAACAAATAGAATGAAACCCACAAATAAATACAGGAGTTTCACAAAAATGAATCAAATTCACAAATAAATCGAATGAGATTGCCTAGCATTCAGTTGTGGATCACTTCCTGTGCATTTGTGGATGGCTTCCTCTGCATTTGTTGATCGCTGTATGCGTTTGTGGATTTCTTCCTGCGCATTTGTGGATCGCAGCACGTATTTGAAAATGAGATGTTGCATCTTAAGGGGCTATCCATTAATAAATTGAAATTTATGGATTTTGAAACATTTTTCGCTTTAAGATGCACACAAATCCACAAATAGGTGGACTCCACCCATCGACTAATTCATCGCTCTAATTCATCTCAAACGTGTTATATCGAGTAGAGGTCAGGACTCTGCAAGCCAGTCAAGTCCCTCCACACCAAACTTTCTCTTCCATGTCTTTATGGACCTTCCTCTGTGCACTGGTGCGCAGTCATGTTGGAGCAGGAAGGGGCCATCCCCAAACTGTTCCCACAAAGTTGGGAGCATGAAATTGTCCAAAATGTCTTGGTATACTAAAGCATCAAGAGTTACTTGCACTGGAACTACTGGGCCAAGCCCAACCCCTGAAAAACAACCCCACACCATAATCCCCCCTCCATCAAACTTTACACTTGTCCCAATGCAGTCAGACAAGTACCGCTCTCCTGGCAACCGCCAAACCCAGACTCGTCCATCAGATTGTCAGACAGAGAACACATCTCCATTGCTCCAGAGTCCAGTGGTGGCTGTGTTACACCACTGCATTCGAAGCTTTTCATTGCACTTGGTGATGTGAGGCTGCTCGGCCAACACATTCTCATCCCAAGACGTCATCTAACTGACGCTTTTGACCATACGTCAACCTCCAACGTTTTAGGGTACACTTTAACGTCAGTTAGATGACGATCCTAGGCCGTCATCCAACTGATGCTTTACCTTTAGCGTCAGTTAGATGACGCGGGTAGGTTTAGGTCTGGGGTAGGGTTAGGCCGTGTGTCCACCAAAGCGTTTTTTTGCCAGCTGAAAACGCCAGACGGTTTTGCTGAAGACGCCGTGCTTTGGGCGCTTGAGAGCGTTTTGGCAGCACAGCGTTTTTTCCGTTGAGACGTTTCGTTGCTGTGATACAGAATATCCGCAGCACAGTTTACTTGTAAATGATTTCGCAGATAATTTGTTTCATACTAAAAATGTATTTTTCATCAATTTGTTCGGTTAGCTCTGCTGGTTGATGTTGTACAGAAAGAATGTTGCGACAGTTGGTCAGTGTGGTTTAGTCCCGCCTCTACACCTCTGTGATTGGACGGCTGGGTAAAAAGTGACAGTGATGAGAGCTGCGTTTTACCCAAAGTTGAACATTTTTTCAACTCCCGCCGCCCAATGAAAACGCTGGGCGCTCGGGCCTTCAGCATGAAAAAAATGGTTACGCTCATGGTGTTTAAAAAAACGTGGCGCTCCCATTGAAAACAATTGAAAACATACGCCATGCACGTGGAAAAACGCTTTGGTGGTCACATGGCCTTAGCGTTAGATAGCGTCATCTAACTGGGTGCCCTAAAACGTCGGATGTTGGCGTATGGTCAAAAGCGTCAGTTAGATGACGTTTTGGGATGAGAACGGGCTGGTTCGGCCATGGAAATCCATTCCATGAAGCTTTCTTTTACAAATTGTGTTGAGCTTATCTGAAGGCCACACGAAATTTGGATGTCTTTAGCTGTTGACTCAGCAGAAAGTTGGCGACTTCTGCGCTCTGTGAGCCTCAGCATGCGCTGCCCCCGCACTGTGATTTTTCGTTGCCTATCACTTTATGACTGAGTTGCTGTTGTTCCCAATTGCTTCCACTTTGTTATAATACCACTAACAGTTGACTGTGGAATATTTAGTAGTGAGGAAATTTCACAAATGGACTTGTTTGTAGGAGTCTGCAGGCCTAGGTGCTTGTTTTATACAACTGGCCATTGAAGTGATTGGAATTCATTATTCACCTGAATCCAATAATTTGGAGGGGTGTCCCAATACTTTTGGTAATGTAGTTTATATTGCTTATATCACTTTTAAATACATGATTTTTTGGAATAGAACAACCTGTCACAAATTTAATACAAACAACGGGAATCATTTAATATATTTAATGAATGTTTTAAGTATTTATAATGCGTAATGGATTGTTAGATCCACAGAGCTGCTCAAATCCATCATTAAAACTGCTTGACTGAAGAACTGGGAAAAGCTGTTGGCTGTTGTGTGAC
This sequence comes from Pimephales promelas, assembly GCF_988280905.1. Classification (NCBI taxonomy): domain Eukaryota; kingdom Metazoa; phylum Chordata; class Actinopteri; order Cypriniformes; family Leuciscidae; genus Pimephales; species Pimephales promelas. Next base: position 10,969,852 of record NC_142788.1, read on the forward strand.
AGTAATTCCATATATTACACAAACTCGCATGTTTATCACGAGGTTTAATCCAGACTGCCCTGATTGTAAAGCAAAATGATTGGTTGTAGCAAGGACGTGCTATGATTGCACAATGCGGCTGTTATCTGATTGGCTTGAGTAGTTGGTGGGTGGAGTCTGGCTGTTTGTGGATTTGTGTGCACTTCTTGATGCTAGAAATGTTTTGAAGTCCACAAATGCATGCACAAACTCACCAAAAGTTGATGTGAATCTCTGGCCTGTTGTTGGATATTGCATATACAGTATGTGTGATTCTCCGTTTCTCTCTGTTCAGCGTTGGCAGCATTTGACCACACCTATCTGGGGGCGACATCACCTTGAGTTCCTTCCACCTGAGAATGAAGCCAGACTTCTACCAAAGACGGAAGAGAATAAAAACACACTACTGTTTGAAAGTGTCATTTAATATCCTCGCCAGCATTAGCAACTAATCGAATACGAACATCACTGCCCTACACACCTAGATGGCAAAAACACACACACACACAGTAGTTTTCACTCTGTTATGAGCAAGCGAATCATTGTCAGATCCATACTAGACAGACACCCAAATGCCATTGACACAGTTATCCACACCGGAGTCTGCGCATTTCAACTGCTATGCAGTAATAATGCTGATTTTGTCGAAGGCCTCAGGCACACAAGATAATCACGTGCTTGTATTTGACGGTCTGTTATCTGCCTAGTGTGCTGATGTCGTTCAGTATTATGTGTTTGTTACTTTGCACTGAGATCTTACAGCAGTGTTGTGGAGCAGAGAGTGGGATAGCTAATAAAAACAATTTTCAATTTGATATTGTGTACATTTATTTGGTTTGATAAAATCATTGTTTTTTTAAGTAATATCTCAGCATGTTTTTCAAATACAAAATTTTCATTTTTAAAAAATTTGAAAATATAAAGATAATTTGTTAAATATTTACCTCACCGTTCAAAAGTTTGGGGTCAGTGCGATTTTTGAAGGTTTTGTGGAAGAAGACTCTTCTAATCAAGGCATTTATGATCAAATCCAGTAAAAACATTTATATTGTGGAGTATTACAATTTCAAATAACTGTTTAAATGTAATTTTCAGGAGTTTTCAGCATCATCCAGTCTTTAGTGTCACATGATCCTTCAGAAATCATTCTAATATGATGAAAACCGTTATGCTGCTTCATATTTTTTGAAGAAACCGTGATAAACGTTTTTTTTTTTTCAGGATTCTTTAATGAATAGAAAGTTAACATTATTAATGTCACTTTTGGGCAATATAATGAGTCCTTGCTGGATATGATTATTCATTATTATTATTATTAATTTTTAAAGTAATGACCCTAAATTTTTAACTGATTGTTTGGTGTAAAGTCTACTTATACATAAAGTGTACATAATAATAAAAAATTAGTGTCACGGTGTAATGTGTGACTTGAGTTTTCACTTACCAAGCCACCTTTTTGATAATGGCTATACATTCTCTTTGCGATATCAATACCCATATTGTTACATCAACAAGGGCAATAGTGATGTATTTCTTAAGGAATCAGGGTACGTCATTGGGTCTTTCAGAAACTCGTAATGCAGGGCATTTCCTGTAACAGAGCAAAACTTCATGTGACTGTGACAGGAGGAGATTAATGATATTATTGAGAAAACATGTTGATGTTTAAAGTGCAAACTCACAGCTGGGCAGATCTCTCTGACACAGGCAGTGCAGCACAGCATCATGGATAGATGGCCAACAACAATTTAGTCAAAAAACAATGTCTCCGCATGTGTCATAATAATTCGGAGAGATATTATCTCAAGGTCAGTGTTATTGAAGTTCCTTCACTGTAATCTCAAGGACTCCTTCCTGCAGCTGCACATTCATTTCCTCACTCTTTTTTGTCTTTCTTCCTCTTTCTGATTTGCCCTGTCAATTTTATGTTTCCATCCACTCATTTATATTCAAATTTTGGGATACTGCATAAAAATGCTGGACGGAAACACCATGTGCATTAAAGGTTGTATCGGCGATTGTGGGTGACGTCACTTGTTTGAAGCGAGATCCCAAACAAGTTAGCTCGCCCCTCCGTCCCGTTTCGCGCATCATGAAAAACTCACACACTACATGCCTACAATCTGATATTCGCTATATAAGAAATCATGTGCATTAACTAGAATCACATTTACTGAATTAATTTAAATAAATGGCTGCTCAACAAAAAGAGTCAAGTAATTTTGCCTCAACAGATCATGTGATCAACAGAAAAATCTAACAGCATCTCTATTGTTGGTTCTCAAAGTAAAAGTCTGTCATCAAAAGGTTTAATGAACTCCCTGAACTCTCACATGATTGCGTTCCCAAACACCAATGCATCTGCCACTGTAGGCAAGATAGCACCTTTTACCTGGAAATACTGAAGCCTGACTAGAATAACAATTCAATTAAAATGTTCTTTATTGGCATGACAATTGTTTTAATATTTAATATAGTCAACAGTTCAGAATTCTATGAACAATGTGTGTGTGAGCGCATCACTGATTAGTTGACTCCTCCATCTTTTGGGACAGGCATATATCTTAGGCCCTATTTTAACAATCTGAAACGCAAGTAGTATCAAGCGCGAAGCGCAAGTAACTTTGTGGGCGGGTCTTGGGCGCTGTTGCTATTGAACCGGCGGGATAAATGAGTCTTGCGCGCGACGCAAATCTAAAAGGGGTTGGTCTGGAGTAGCTTCATTATTCATAGTTGTGATTTGGGCGTAACGGGAAACAAACCAATAAGAGCGTCATATCACATTCCTTTTAAGAACATGATGAACGAGGTGCGCTTGTTCCACGGCGCAATACTATTATAACGCCGCATTTACCAGGCGCGCTTCACAATCGGTTCACAGCCGAGGAGATCGATGTTCTCGTCAGGGCCATAAAAGAAAGAGAAGTGACATTGGGATGGGACAAACACACCCAAATTAGCTTCAGTTAAACATGCATATAATAATTTGGGTAAAGGTATAAGCTTTATGCCTATTTTTCCCATCGTCATGGACACAACAATGATTTCCCTCGTGTTTTAATAGTTTTCCTCATAATAATGTATCATTTGCAAAAAGTAAAAAGCATCTGTGTAGATGAGAGAATCATCTACAGTGTATGCGCGTTGTTCACACTGTATTATGGCCAAGCATGCGCGCTTAAGGCCCCGTCCACACTACTGCGTTTTCGTTTAAAAACAGAGAATTAAAACGAATACGATCTCCGTCCACACCAGCGTTTTGTCTGCGTATAAGAATTGATCTCCGTCCACATTAAAACGACTGAAAACGCGTGACCACGTGACCATTCACCAACACTGGGCATGCGCGCGCCGGTGTAAACAGTGGTTGGCGAATCAGGGAAGGACACGTCATGACTGATGACACCCAATCATAGAGCCGAGCGTGAGCCTCGTTTGTAAACTCCTCCGTTTTGTCTCGTCCACACTAAAACGCCCTCCGGAGTTTCACTTCTTCGTTTTAGGTCTTCGTTTTCCCCATTTTAGTGTGGACGGGAGGTGCAAACGTAGCAAAAGGTCCCCGTTTTTAAACGAAAACGCAGGAGTGTGGATGGGGCCTAAAATAGCATCTGAATGTACGCGCAACACGCCTTTGACCGTAGACCAGTTTTTTCTGGTTAGTGGCGCAATTGTTTTTACCGGCGTGCGTCTGTTGAGGGAAAAGCCTGCTTTGCGCGTGTGCAAAATAGGAATGAAAAGTGCGTTGGTGTACAAAGTCGTTTGCACCGGGTGCAAGATAGGGCCCCTTGCCTGTTAGAAGGATACAATCGATTTTTTCACCTTATAAATGTTGAAGTCATGTTTTATTGTTTAATTTAATGAAGTTAGGGCAAAGTATCTCAGATTTTGTATAATATGTCCCTCTAATGTCCTCATAGTATGGACAGCTGATGAGGAAGTGTTGCTCTGTCTCCTCTTCTCCCTGGGTACAGTACGGGCAGATGCATCTCTCTCTGGATCTGCCCTGGGACACGCAGCATGCCCACGCGGTAGCTATTGAGCGGTCCAACTGCCCTCACTGTGATTTTTTGAGCATCAGGACTCTTTGCATTTGGATAGCCCTCGCGCAAAATGAACAACAGCCTTCCAAACTGCCCAAGCCCCCCTCTGCTGCTCCCGTTGAGGAAGAAATATTGGCATCCTGAGTTGGAGCACAATGTGTTCAGTGGCGAGGTCACGTGCCTCCGACTCCACTGATAAAGGATAAAGGATTTTTATTGTCATTCCAAACCATGGTGCATGAGATGGAACGAAATTAGATACTGAGGTCCGGTTAAAACCACTCACAAATAAATGACTAAACTACTCATCAATAAATACAATAGATACAAATAGCAAAGCATACAACCCATATATACACACTAAGGAAACTTTAAAAATGAATAAAAATAGCAGCATAGTAATAACAATGCAGTGTAACTTTGGCTTTAAGCTCTGTGGTGTGGCAGTATTTGCAAGTCTAACAGCTTCTGGGAAGAAGCTGGTTTTTAACCTAGTTGTTCTGGCTTTGATGCTACACAGCCTCCTGCCTGAGGGGAGAGGGGCAAATAGTCTATTTGCAGGGTGGGAGCTGTCCTTCATAATGCTGGCAGCCCTAGTCCTGCATCTGTTGGTGTATGTCTCTGATTGTCGGGAGACTGCATCCGATGACTTTCTCTGCAGTCTTACCACATGCTGTAGGGCCTTTCTGTCTGCAACAGTGCAGTTTCCGTACCACACTGTGATACCCAAGGTGAGAATGTGCACTTATAGAAGGATGTGAGTACTGTAGTTCCCAGACCAGCTTGTTTGAGCCTCCTCAGAAAATACAGCCTTTGGTGTGCCTTTTTTACCAGGCTACTACAGTTAGTTTTCCAATCGAAGTTGCTGCTGATGTGTACTCCAAGATATTTATAGCTGGAGACAACTTCCACCTCAGCCCCATCAATGCAGATGGGAAGAGGAAGATTTCTGTTAGTTTTTCTGAAATCCACAATCATTTCTTTAGTTTTTTCCACATTAATGCAGAGGTTGTTATCACTGCACCAAGCCATTTGTTCCACCTCTGATCTATAGGCTGACTCGTCATTTTAAGAGATGAGTCCCATCACAACAGTATCGTCTGTGAACTTGACAACATGGTCTAACATGATCCTTCCACATCTTCAGTGGAGTTTTTAAGCAAGGACCTCGCCACAACCATGAATGTTGGAGAATTATTTTTATTGAAAGAATGTTAGGGATGAATAGGGAGAGGAAGAAGGGAAACGGTTGGTAGTCATGGTGATCTGGTCGTCTGGTGTTGGTGGCCCGGAGACTCAGGGTGGGGGTATTATCTCAGTTAAATGTAGGGCAAGGGATTAGGACCCCCCCTAAGAAGAGCTGAGGTGGGCTTGGGTTGGCGGAGGTCACCGAGGTGGGCTTGGGTTAATGGAGGTCACTGAGGTAGGCTTGGGTTGATGGAGGTCACTGAGCTCACTGTTCGAATGTGCTGTGGAAGGAGTTTAAATAGAAGATGTAAATAGGGTATGATCAGTGATGTATAGTGCCTGGAGAAGTGGGTATACTCTTAATGTATGCCCCAAGATTGAACAAAGGATGCAAAGGATGAACACTCTGTGTAATAAACAGTAAGACTAGTCTTGCATTAGTATTTAATATGCAAGACTATAGAATATAATAGAACATAGAATCAGTAGTATTCTTGCATATCAGGACAGCATGTATGGTTTTCTAAATACCCAGGTCCCATAAATGATATTGATAGGGGGGGTTCGGGGGAGAAAATTTTGATTTTCCTGATCTCAAAATGAGCATTTTAAGATGTTTTGATGGCCAAAAAATTGACAACAGTAGCTTTAAAAGCATGAAGTAGCCTATTTGATCAGATTCTTAAACATGAGAATCAGTTCCAGTTTCAGCTTTTTCTTTCCTAAATTAATCAATGTTTTTGGACTAATCTGTTAATTTAATTAATAGTTCAATTGCTCACTCATAAAGACAGTCACTTGTTGCCGCCCTCTGGCTTAATGATGCAAGTTGCGCAAACACAGACAAGCGGAGTGATACAAACAGTGAAAAGTCGAACACATTCGAAATATATTTATACAATAATAATGGCAATATATTTAATATGGTGCTTGAGTTGTTAAATTGATCTTATAATTTCCACTGTCTTTGATCAAACTGATTATTTCTGTCCTTCATTTAAAACGTCTATCGAAAAACAGCCGTATATTTTAGCTACTTGCATCTCATCTCGCTCTGTATGATCGTTAACTGAAGTGAAGCGTCGCGTTGGGATTAGCGCTCAGCTCGCGCTTCTGTGAACAAAAATCCTGCACGCTTTGGTTTCAAGCATTTTGACATTGACGAGCAGGTGTTTGAGTGCTGAAGCAGATCAGATGAGAAGGTCAGTTATTGTCGCGATGGGAGAATCATGGCAGCAACGAATTAGAGTTAATATTAGGGGTACGACCCCTGACATGACTGGGTGTTTTTTATTCACGAAATTGGATTAGCAACTAAATGATGCGCATCAGAGAGGATTAAGTGGGTACACGCAATGCTGACTGAAAAAGAAGTGGGTAAATGCCGTATACAGTACCTGCGTATACCCTGCACTACACCACTGGATATGATGTTCCTAATTGGTCTGTTTTGCTTCTCTAAAGAGTGAATATGAGAGTGCCTGGATAGAAATGTCAGAGATGCAGGGATTGATAGATGGATAGAAGGTTAATGAAGTGGCATCATTCTGAGCACTGAAAAAGGTAAGCAGGGACGTAGACAAAGTTTTGGTCAATGGCAGGGTCTGTCGATGGCAGGGTCTGGTCCTAAGCAGAGAGAGAGGATGCAGAGACTAAGTAGGTCAGTGGTTAGTCGACGGCATTTAGTGGTCAGGGAAGAGTCTCACTTTTGTAAGCCTTTGATAAGCATGGACATGTGATAATGAGAGTTGGAGGGGCAATTGTTCACAGTGTTTAATTTATAGAAGAAGTTGATCCCTGATAAGAATGTTTGGACAGAGCAGATGCAGATCTTTTGGAATGCACATAGGTGATGAAGTTGCAGATGGACTGGACATTAGTTCAAAGAAAAGGGAGCTGATAGAAGGCATGATAACCATCAGTTCCAGCCAGTTAAGTAAGCTAAAATCATGCTCGGGGCAAGGTAAGGATGGCTTCTTGAAAAGCATTAGTGATGACAGTCGAAGTCGAAGATCTTAAGGCTGCTTCTGCAACTGAAGGTGAGGAGTACGGCAAAGTAGTAGGCGCCTTTCCAGAAGGTGGATAGGCAAGACTTTAAAGGCGCTGGTGTTATCTACTTTGGGAAGCCATGCCAAGCTACATGGCCTGCCAGGTGAATGAGTTTGAAGTTTCAACTCTACTACAAATAGCATATCAATGATGTCAGGTTCTGAAAGAGTGGACTGAAGGTTATGGAATAAATGGGAGGTTTCAGGAGTGATTTGTATTCCAGTGTAAAAAAAAACTATTAATGAGGAAGTCAACAAATTCACTATTGGGATTATTTTTAAGTGCAGCAGCTAAGGCCTTTACCTTCATTGAAGTCCGGCGGTGCTTTGCTAGTCAGTCTGCTGGTGTGTTTGGCTTGTGGCGGCAGGAGTTTCTTCCATGGGCTCAGCCACAAAATGAGCAGGTGTGTAGGAGCCTGCAGTTAGACAGGGAGCAGCCCAGATGGGTAAATATTGAGAATGACTGAAAGGTAATTGTTGAGTTCAAGCCTGCAGTCTGATAATCCAGCAGAGAAACGGTCTTGCAAGAAATCAAGAACTGTACCAACAGGGCAGTTAACAGGATCTTGGTGATGTTCGTCACACCAGATGGAGAATAATTTCCATTTCAATGCATATAGTTTCTCTCATGGAAGGAGCACTGGATTGGAGAATGGTCTCAACGACCTCAGTCGAGAGACGGGATTCTATGAGCCGGGCTCCCTCAGAGGCCAAGCCACAGTATCCAAACTCCAAATGAGGGTGAACTCCCAGGAGCAAAGATATCGGGAAATGCGTACCGGTGTAGTGTTAACCACACCTAATACATCACATCCAGTCCAAGCAGAGCTGGATGTGTGAGGGAGAACCAAATAGAGCAATGCGTTGTACCAACGATGTGAAATGTTGACTGACTTTAGTTTGACTTTAGTTCTCCCTAAGAAACTCCACCACCTCGGGGGTGAGTCTCCATTCCCTGGGCCTCAGCCCCTGCCTCAACAGGATATCTGCTCCGATATACGAGACCATCAGTGTTTTATCCGAAAGGACAAACACATAGTGACCTCTAGGGTCTGGCAGGAAGTATTGAGATTTTCGGGAATACCGCCATCACTTTCAGCCAATTATGTGCTAAAAGGTAGATGGTCCTGCCAAGTACCATCCGCCGAGCAAGCACTCATGATCACCCCCATCTTGTCAGGGAAGCATCCGTCGATAGCATTATGCGTCGACAAGAAGCCCCAAAAACTGGGCTTGGGCGAGGGACCAAGGCTCTTCGACATGACGAAGCACGAAGGCAAAGCCGCGTGACCTTGATCATGCGAAACGTTTTTCTCCTCGGAGAAAACCCCTTGGTCCTGAGCCATCACTGCATGGGTCTCATGTACAAAAGGCCAAAAGTAACTACGTTGGACACAGCTGCCATGAGAGACACCAGTCTAAAAAATGCTTGACAGTGAGTAACTGGCCTAGATATACCCCCCCAACTTGTGAGGGAAGCATCCGTCGATAACATTATGCCTCGACAAGAAGCCCCCAACAATGGGCCTGGGCGAGGAACCAAGGTTCTTCCTCAAGACCGAAGCACGAAGGCAAAGCCGCGTGACCTTGATCATGCGAAAAACGTTTTTCTCCTCAGAGAAAACCCCTTGGTCCTGAGCCATCACTGCATGAGTCTCATCTACAGAAGGCCAAAAGTAATTACGTTGGACGCAGCTGCCATGATATATACCCCATTTACTGCTGTAAAAGGCTACACCTAGAAAAGTGGTCCTCAGAGCACACTCTTCTTGGCGTTGAGCAACAACCCCCAACATCTTAAAATGAGACAGAACGACATCTCAATGCCGAACTGCCACATGCTCAGATTGAGCTAGGATCAATAAATCATTGATAGCGTATTATAATACGCAAATGCCCTGGAGTCCAGAGGATTCCTCTGGAACACCGCTGAATGGATTTCATAGTTTTCTTGAAAGCGGAGCGTCCAGAAGAACAGACATATTTTTATTTTCCCATTATCTTTATATCAGAAAAAACATATATGTACATATAATTCTGTGGCCACCAGCGGGAACAACCGAACTGGCAGCGCTGCGACCCTCCTCAGAGAGTCGCTCCTCACACACATTCCATACCCACCAGGGCTGCCTAATAAAAATTTATTCATTATTTATGATGGCTGGTGGGTAACGTCGGGGTTAAAAACGATGACACCGACTCGGGAGAGAGAAAGCTTGCAAGCGTCTCTTTACCCGAGACACTAAATACCCAAACATTGCTATAATATGGGGATTAAACACATAAAATATAACCCCGACGAGGAGGCTGAGAAACAGAGTTTTCTAGTTTTTAAAATAAATTTAATCTAAAAACTCTTATTTATTTTTCAATCTCATAATGTTCAGCTAGCCAGTAAAATTTTAACTGGCAAAAGCATAAATAAAACCTCCTTTTAAAAGCTCCTCTTTATTCAGCAGATATGAGCTGACTTATTTATTCATCATTTAAAAGTCAAACATCTGCTTTTCTCTTAACATTTTTATTTGTTTGTAGCCTACTGTTTCTTTTTAAAACAAAACACTAACGATACCAATTCCTCGGAACTGGAAATCGCAGTCCAGATCTGGCATGTGAAAGCTGAGATAGAGCTGAGCTCGTCCCAACCCCCGCTGTCAGATCCATTTGCGAACCCCGAAATGCGAGTCGTCTCCGTGCCTCGGCAAAAGAGAGACCCGCGCGGGGACCGCGAACCGAACCGTCCTCCTCGGAGAACGCCCGGCGGGAGCGGAGCGTCCTCGCGGACAGCTTCTCGCAATGCCCACAATCAGCTCCCTCGAGAACTTACTGCTGGCATGCTCCACTCCCAAACAAATAGCTGATGTGTGTGCCCACCCGTCATGTAACGAGGGCAGGGAACCACACAGCGTCTATATAATATTGCTTGCCATAAATATAGATAGTGATATATATTTCTTTTCTTGGCTTTGACAAACAACAATAAATAGACAAGGACAGAGTACAGAGATCGCTTGCTTGCTGAAAGCTACAGAAGCTGTCGCGGTCTGATCTCAAGGGTGCTTTATAGTTTCCTGGTCGATGACGTCACCTGACGTCCTACTCTCTCATTGGACTGATTGTACAGACGCTTCACGACGCAATCACGCAGAGCGTTCCCATCGCGTTTGACAACGCAGCTCGAAGTTCCCTTGAAAGGCAACAAGTGAATACATGTAATTTACAAAGGATTAAATACAAGTTATTATTTTTTATTTTATTGTATTTGTTTATTTGAATAGGGACTGTAAAGAAAACATGATTCCAGCTAAAAGCTAAAACGAAATGCATTACATAATACTAGTATACTAGCTAATTTGCATCTTAGGTCCCTAGAAAGGTTTTACTTAAAAAAGGCCCCATCCTAGATTAAAGCGTGATGCAGTGCATACATAGGCCTACAAATACATACCAAAATATCACTAAAACATTTAAGGATAAATAGGCTATTTCCAAGTTCCAACACTGAAAACATGAATAAATGATTAAAAGAACAATTTAATAAATTTAAATATGTGTACAGCTCTGTTTTAAACCAGCACTAAACCACCATTGTGTATATGAAGAGTTCAGATGTAAAAGCCTCTAAGTGCCATTTGAAATTTTCTTCTAGAATGATCATTTTTATCAAGCTTGTATAATTAAGTTCAGTAATTTCACTTAAATGGCAATGCAGATTACCTATTAATTGTCATTTAAGTGAAATTACTGAACTTAAATATACAAGCTTGATAAAAATGATCATCACTGAAACTGTTATTTGGACATTGAACCGTTTGGTTCCCATTGAAGTCCATTTTATGGAGAAAAATCCAGGAATGTTTTCATCAAAAACCTTAACTTGGAAGACATGGGTGAGTAAATTATCAGCAAAAGGTTTTTTTTTTTTTTTTAAAGTGAACTACTCCTTTAATGGGAATGTTACTAAACCGGTCTTATTTCTGTCAGCTGTGGATGTACAGCAATAACTTTTACAAACAATTCAACTGTAAGATCCTCAGATGGGAAAAGCTATAGAAGAATGGGAAGACGGTCTCAGTGAAGCTGGTGGTGAACGTGTATAGATGTGTGTTAGATGCAGGATCGGAGAATGAAACCGTTCCTCTTTCAAAGTCCAGCTGAACTCTCACCCGCTCAAGCTTCTGTTCCACAGGAAAACCAGACTCTTCAAACAGTTTGTACTGCACACTCCACACACCAGTGTCAAAGAAATCGCATCCCTTCCTCTGGTTCGATGCCGCAGTTACTCCCAGAGCCCAGGACGAGCTCTCTTTAACCTCCACGTCCCAGCAGTGTGTCCCCGAGTCAAACCCCTCTGAACCCAGAACGCAGGAATGCTCGTCGAATCTCTCTGGATTGTCAGGAAGCGTTTGACTGTTCGAACTGCATCTTAGACTGGTCAGATCATCAGACAAGAGGAGATCTGGATGAGCTGTATTTGGATCCAGAATCACAGGAGCTGATGAGACACAATCAACAGCTGCTTTTATTCTGATCTTCATATGATCAGGAGTGAACTGTACACAAATGAAGATGGATTATGAACCTTTCATCCAAATTAATTGTGGATGCATTTATAAACAATCAGCTGATTACTATTATTATATTATGTATTAAGACCCTCAATTCTCAATTCTCACTTTTTGTACAGAAACAGTGACAATGTTACACACTCTTGTCTTACTTAGACGACATGTTTGTCCCGTTTTAGCCATCGTAGCCTCTTCGCAATCACACTTAATTCACCCCTATGATTTGGGCTTGACTTAAGCACTTGAAAACAAAGTCCACTAGATAGTGCCAACCAGGGGCGTAGCCAAAATTTTATTTTTGGGGGGTCCCGTCTTTAAATGAGGGGGCAACATTATTTATATATATATCAAGTTGATCTTTCCGTGCTTTTCAAAAAAAGTGTAATATTGTACTTTGAGTTTGAGCGCCTGCCATTGTCACGGCATATTAACTCTCACGCAAAGATGAAGATGACAGCGTACGTTACGCGCAACACGTTATATAAACAAATCAAGTTTGAAAATAAGCCGCATTTTACCGCGCAGCATTTTGATTGGTCAATCTATCAATCCTAATAAAACAACTTTTTTTTTTTTTTTAAGCAATCAGAAATGTGAGGGGACCGGACATGTAAATGAGGGGGCCTAGGCCCACCCAGGCCCCCTCGTGGCTACGCCACTGGTGCCAACATAGAATCAGGCCATGAGTGCAGAGACATCTCTGCGTGAGTGCTATTGTACTCCACAGCGACTCTAGGGGTTTTAATTTAAAAAAAATTATTTTTGCATATTTTTGCATTTGCATGATAAAAACTGTAGAGATCTGCTATGTAACTAAATATCAATGTGTGCCAAAGTTGTTCTCTTGTTCAGAGCTCATTTTGGTGTTGCAGGTCATCTGGTTATTCCATACTAAATCTTTAAAGTCCCCCTTGTAGTGAATACTTTTATCCCTTAAAACACATTTTTGATCACTGAAAAAAAAAAATTATACATGCCTTAAAATAGCCTGAACGTAACTCTACACCCTTATCTCATTTAGTAAATGTGGTTCTATGAATATGCTAATGAGCCCCGCCTCCACTCACTCATAGCAGCTCAGAGATCCACTCGTTGACGATCACATGTTGACCTGTTTGGTTGCAAGGTAGTTTGTGACGTCAGAAACACCAGCGATTTCAAAACGCGTTTTTGAGACTGTCTTTCACTGAGAAAATACTCAGCAATGCTGTTGACTTATGAATTTGTACATGGTTTGTCTTATAAACAACATTAAAAACTTGATTTTCACCACAGGGGGACTTTAATATTCAACCATCTGTCATTTAAACTGTATGTAAAGTTCTCAGCCAGTAATTTCCAGACATCGTAAAGACATGCAACTTTCTATGATGGTTATTAATTTCATAGTTATATCAAGCTCCAAACTATTTTATCAGGCAGAAATAGCTATTTGTTAAAGACAAAACTTTTAATGTAATCACAGTTCTTTCAAGCTGCAGTCCGCATTTTTTCCTCTGTTCGAAATCTGTAATTGCAGTCATTCGCGGAATTACCAACTTTACGTGAGTTGTACTTCGTCACCCTTGACACGGCACAGCGTGGATGAACACAATGTTTGAGGAGAGTGAGCAACTGTCAGACACAGTGCCGATGTGGATACTGGCATTCAGAATCACAGATTGTTCTTTTTGGAAGTATGATCAACATAATAATTTTCATCAGGAAATGTCATCTGAACAAGTAACATCCAACAAATTATACTTTGTTCTCAAATTGTTATGTTAACAACTTCAGCATTGCTTGAATTTGCTTGCCCTTCCGATATGTATATTTGTTTTCGCAAGGGTCCGGTTGCAGTGTCTTTTTTAAGTTCTTTAAGTCTTTTGCATTTTATAACGGGTGAGTCTTCAGGTATCACTGGTGATTCGCCATCAAATAGATAGGTTTAATTATATCAAGTGCTGTGAGAAAAGGCTATAAATCTCCTCATCCTCAAACACAATATAGCCTACTAGCCGAGACTCCTTTTTTATGTGTACAGGCGTGACGTAATGATGCAAAGACTTGCTCAAATCTCCCGCGGAAATCCACCAGTAGCCTACCACTGGAATTAAAAACATTATTACAAGCTTACCGTTTTGAATCGAGCTAAGGAAAGCAGATAGTTGTGAACACTGATTATGGCTGATTATGTATTTTCTCAAATATGTATTTTTATATTGCAAATAAATGCTGTTGTTTTGAACTTTCTATTCAGAATTCGATTCAAAAAGCCTAGGTGAGCAAAAAGACCCAAACTTCTGAACTCAAGCGGTCTTAGCCTTTGAATACTGTCTTGGACACCAAGGGCCTTGCAGTCAAAATGTTTGAGAATCAGTTTTCTAAAGAAGACTCACTGTTTTGGACAATGTCTTGCGCCTTCTTCCAGACTCTGAACAGCAGGTTGCCCAAGTAACGTGCCACATGAATCAAAGCTCCAGATGCCATGTGTGTATCCGGCTGTGAGCTCTGGACTCTGGAAGAACATTCAGGAGTCAGAACAACAGTGGCTTTGGAGAAACGTTGAGGGTTACGTATGCAACTCGTGAATACGTCAAATGACAACAAAATGGGGTTTCGCTTAAAAAAACCTATCAACTTTGAGTATTACAAAACGAGTCATTGGCAAAGAAATGCCATGCGTCTGTGGTTTTTGCATAGCATAATTATTGCTGAGGAGACGATACTGAACTCAGGCTGTTCCAGTGGTACAGTGAAGTGGCAGGGAGACATATGTAACCGAGACGTCCCCTTTCGTAGTCACGAGTTACAAAATGGGGTTCCGAGTCTAATCACGCCACCTCGGCTGTCTTCCAGTATCCTGCGTAAGCACTGAGGCTAGCACGAATGGGGGGTGGGGGGACTTACAGACATACACATATGAAGGAGAGGCTTATTGTGGAAATACACATGTGGGGGTCACCAGTGGGGAACCAAGCACATGGAGGCACCAAGCCAACGCGAAAGCTGCCGCAGGCTTTGATTTTGGCGTTGACGTCAACAGCGCTGGAGGAACTCAGGGCTTGGGGAAAGCTCAACTGAGGGATATATCGCACGTATCCAGTCCGTGGAGTTGAATGGTGAGCAAGTGAAGACACCTGAGTGGGTCCTAGTACCGGCTGGTTGAAGCGAGTACATGGAAGGACACAGGCTCCACTCTGAGATTGTAGAAATCTGGCGAATGTGTTGGGTGTTGCCCAGTCTGCAGCTCTGTAGATGTCTGTTAGCGAGGCACCATGCACTAGAGCCCAAGAGGAAGCCACACTCTGAGTGGAGTGAGCTTTCACACCAACGGGGCATGGTCTACCTTCCTGCTGGTATGCCAAAGCAATGGCCGATTCCCTGGCTGATTCCGGGAAGAAGACCGTGCGAACTCAATCGGATAGCCGAGGCTGAAAGCTCCAAAACTGAACCAGCGAGGTCATGTGAACCACAGACGTACCCACGATGGGGCAGCTAGGCAGAATGACCGCCCCAGACTTGGGAGGCGGAGCGATGAGGGGGCACGGTCAAATGCCGCAACCTGACAGAGGAAGGCCAGAAGGACCAGTGTTACACGGGTGCCTGCTCTGTTAGGGGTCAGGCGACAGAGGGGGGCAAGAGTGGCAAGGCTGGTAAGTGGCGCAGTGCCATCCGCGCCCTCTGGGGGCTCAGAGATGGGATGTCAGTTCTTTGGAGAAGAGGTTCTCCCCTGGCCCTCCACCAGGGAAAGGAGTGGCCTTGCAACCACTTCCTGAAAGAACTGCAACCCATCTCTGAGCTGCCCGTAATGGGAGTGCCACAACGCTTGGTGTTCAGCAGGCTGCGGGACTGGTACGGGCAGGAGCACCTTCCTGCGACCATCTCATTAGCTGCTTTCTGACCGGAGGGACTTTTGCAGTTCCTAGAACCTAACGTTCCTAATAACCCTTTTTTTTCTCGTGTTCCGACCGGACTAAATTTGTTTTTTTTTTAGTTCCTCAGACCGTAGTTCCTATAACTCTTTCAGTACCTAGTCTAGAGCGAGGACTTTTTTAGTTCCCTTTCCCTAGGTCTACGTTGATTGGTTCAACAACTTATAAGTCATGCCCTGTCATGGAACATGGAACTTGTAGCGCGCTGTCTGCCGTATGCTGTGTGTTTTTGCAAAACATTACAACGAGGATTAAGACAAACATAACGCATTCAACCAGCTGATTGCTAAACTTACCCGTCGTTTTGTTTGCTTTCTGCGTCCTCCTCCTTGCCTCCTCCTCCTATTACTTAATATCATATTACGCTGGAGCCTTCGTCTTCTGTGTTCCTCTGTACAGAACTCAAGCATAATCTTTAAACACCGCCGTTCGTTCTCCGTTAAGAAGGTCCCAGCAAGGCAGAACAGGAACCAGGAACATTGCAATATCCTCCTCCATGCTGGTTTGTTGTAAGACCGTCACCGTGCTTGCGTCCTACCAGTTCCTATGGCCACTTGGCCAGTGCGAACGCAAGCAGCAGAATCGAGTTTGGGGGAGAGTAGTTCTTAGAACTGTTTAGAAGTGGACAGTTCCTATAACTAAGTTCCTGTAACTACTTGGTCAGAAAGCGGCTAATCTATCAAACTACCGCACTCAGAAATACACGGGCAGATCTTCTTTAGAAAGATGTGCTGCATGCACGCTCTTTATGTGAGAGAAAAGCTTGCAGCAGTGCTGAAGCATCCATGGAGAAACTCACACGCTGTTCAGATCAGCAGGCAGAAATGCGGAACTCGCTGGAAAACACAATCACACCAACACCGACTGGAAACTGCTCGTCTAGAAGATTCTTGAAGATAGTCAGAGAATGACCTTCATGCACAGCTGCACTACTTCCTGAACTTCTGCCATTATTGGCCAAATTGATTAATCCAGGTGTGCCTGACCTCAGTAGTCATGGCAACAATAATCAGACACACCCGAATTAATCAATTTGGCCAATAATTGCAGACAGGAAACAAGGAGCTGGCTGAAGTTCAGGAAGTAGTGGAGCTGTGCATAAAGCCCATAGGCTGCAGGAGTGAAGAGGACTTCTTAGCTCCTAAGCAAAATCATATCTGCATATTGCCAGTGTACTTCCATACCCATGAGGTGGGGCGGAGTCACGCTATGCAAAATCCACACCACAGACCCATGGCATTTCTTTTCCATTGGCTCGTTTTGTAATTCTCGTAGTTGATAGGCTTTCTAAGCAAAGCCCCATTTCGTCATCATTCGACGTAACTCGAAGTGACTACGAAAGGGAACCAGTGGATTACTCACCTCTCCATTGTGACTGGAAAGTTCTGCAGAATAAACAGATATTTTATTATCTCCCAAAATGACAGGATGTGATCAAGAAATGTATCAATTATCAGAAATGAGACCTTTAGAAACAAGACTTCGCTGGCATTCATCATCTCCTTCATGTCCTGAATTGTGTTTGAAAGAGCTGAGATTTGTTTGTTCATCTCCTCAAGCTTCTTCGTCATCGCCTGATTCTTCCGCTCCTCTTCCTCCCTCAGTGTAGTGATTGCAATTTCTTCTTCATCTCTGAGGAACTGATGAAGCTTTTTAAACTCCAGTTTAATCTGATAGTCTGTGTGCTCAGCTTGAGACTGAAATTAAATAACATTCACTTATTAATGATAATACATTTGATTTGTAATGCTCTTTTTTTATGTTGTTATGCAACAACAATTTAAATAACAACCAAGTTATTAAATATTGCATTACAAAAAAGTCTCAATCAACTTTTTAAAAAAATCAGAGTTCGTTTATTCAGATACCTCACAGTAAACTTCCGCTCGATATTTGAGTCTGAAGCATTAGCACACTCCCGACCACTTGATGGCGACAACCAGGATGCTGCACGGAACACGGTGTCTAGCGCACTGTAAAAAAAGTCCGGGAGCACAGTTGCTCTGCTCACGCTAGCCTTCTGAGAGATGGAGAACCGAGCGAAAAGACTACAACCAAATGTTTACAGACCCCTTTCCTTTTCCGATAGCTAGCGCAGTAAGATCAACGAGCACTGAGTCCTCCAGCAGACATCAATGCGATTTTGAAAAATGACAAATAAAACACGATGAACATCAACGAACACCACCAACCACTGTTTTGAGTTGCACAGTTTTGAAAATGAACGTTAAAGGGATAGTTCACCCAAAAATGAAAATTCTGTCAGTATTTACTCACCCTCATGTTGTTCCAACCCCGTAAGACCTTCGTTCATCTTCGGGACACAAATTAAGATATTTAAGATATTAAGATCGCTCCTGCATACAGTCCATAGGCTTCTTGAGGGACTGGCTCTTGCCGTCCCCGAAAAGTCATAAAAGACATCGTTAAAATAGTCCAAGTGACTACAGGGGCTCAATCTTAAGTTTATCAAACGACGAGAACACTTTTGTGCGCAAAAAAACAAAAAAAATAACGACTTTATTTCAACTATTCGTTTATTTCTCCCTCTGCGCGAGTCAGGTTACTAGTTTAATAGCGTAAGCTTCTGTTATTGTACGTCACACGCATCACACACACATGACCAGCGTCGGCCAATAGTGAGCCTACGTGTGACGTAGCTCTACGCAATCACACTACGTTAACGGACTATAGGCTTATGGAGAAGGAAGTGAATAGTTGAAATAAAGTCGTTATTTTTGTTGTTTTTTTGCGCACAAAAGTGTGCTCGTCGTTTGATAAACTTAAGATTGAGCCCCTGTAGTCACTTGGACTATTTTAACGATGTCTTCAATTACTTTTCGAGGACAGCAAGAGCCAGTCCCTCAAGAAGCCTATGGACTGTATGCAGGAGCGATCTTAATATCTTAAATATCTTAATTTGTGTTCCGAAGATGAACGAAGGTCTTACGGGGTTGGAACAACATGAGGGTGCGTAAATACTGACAGAATTTTCATTTTTGGGTGAACTAACCCTTTAAGGGTTGTTTTATGGACATGTTTGTGCATGCCCATACACCCAGTCTAAAGCCGTCACAGGCGATTCTGAAAAAGTCAAAAAGTCGAGACAGGACAATTCTAAAAAGTACACTTTGTTATAGTCAAATTAAAAGTGAATATTAGTTTGCACTTATGCATTTTCTTTTTTGTATGTTACTAAAAAAAATGTATGGGTACTCATTTTTCAGAAGGATTAGCCTGTTAATTTGACTTTAAAGAAATAATCATAATAAACTGGAATCTGTTACATTAATTGTAGAACCTATCTGTGTGACTCTGTGTCCTCACCTTGATGTGTTGAATTGTTTTCACACAGTCCCCTTTAATTTTCTCCATGTGTTTAAGTTTCTCTTGTAAGAACCTCAGCTCCTCCTAAAATATAACAAAATAAAATGTATAAAAAGAGTATAGTGATATGATCGTACATAATGTGATTATAAAGTTGAGCAAAATGGCAGAGTGGAATGATATCAGTGACTATTTATTGCTTGAAAAAAGAGACATTTGTCCTACCTTATAAGATGAAACAACTTCACTGATGGGTCTGAATGTGTGCTTGACATGTTTATGTGAATCTCTACACACTAAACACACAGGCTGTTTGTCCTCCAGACAGAAGAGTTTGAGTTTCTCACTGTGTAAACTGCAGACCTCCTCGGACCCTGCAGATGAACCCTTCTCATTTCTCCTCTTCAGGAAGGACTCGCACAAGTTTCTTAACACAAGATTACATGGAGGATCATCTCGTGACGACCTTCTCCTGCAGACTGGACACTCCCTAGTGTTCCTGCTACTCCAAAACTGTTGAAGACACTCTTTACAGAAACTGTGACTACATGACAGAAGAACGGGAGCCTTGAAGATTTCACAGCAAATTGGACACGACATTTCCTTTGCAGATAGTGAATCCATTTTCACTGTTTTCGAGCACCAGCAAACTTCACTTTGAAGACTTCACTTTCCCGAATGATGGACTCAAACGTAAATAGGAAAATCAGACAAACTCTGCTGGCTATTTGGAAATAAACTTCTCAAAAATCCCCTTTGAAAGAGTCTCTCTTGTTCTCCACTGATCTTTTATGCTTTTGTCGAGACACTGAGATTAGAGTCGCTATAAAAGAAAGTAAAAACACTGAGACAGTCAAGCCCTTGCAAGCTTTTTGATCACCTTAGGGTAATAAAAACAGGTCAGACGACACCATCAGAATTTCTTTCCAGTGACGTGGCTTAAACCGAGCCCTTAAAGGGACTATGTGTAACTTTTTATGTAATTTATTATTTAAAATCAATATTTTTATTCATAAATATGTCCTCAATGGTTTACAAATACCTCTACCAATTATCTGACTTATCCTCATAAATGAATAATTTATTATCTTTATATACATGGGATGGGTAAGTCAACGGAGGCTTCCATGTAGTTCCACCATCTTGAAAAACTATAATAACAGAGAGGGACAAAAAGAGCTAGGCCAAGCGTTTCCACAACGCATTTTCGTTCAGAGCCAGCGTCACGTGACGCAGCAGAAATGGAGGAGCAGAGCAGTGAGAGGGGCTTGTCACTACCCCGGCAAGTTTAAAAAGCTGCATTACAAATCCTTGTCGCCAGAAAAGTAAAAAAAAAAAATTGATCGTAAATGGAAACGTGATCAGAGATCACAAAAAACACGAGTTAATGTCGGGATAGCTTTTTTTCAGGTGATAGAGCTAATGCAGGAGAAAGAGTTCAAAAGAGACTCTGAAATCCTGCTTTCTTCTCGACAGGTAAGGAAATGTTACAGTCTTAATAACAAGATTTTTTTTCCATTGTTTGGTTGTGTACTTTATTATATAGACAGATGAACATTTATAGTTAAAAGTTGATGATATCTAATGCACACAGGCTACTTCAGAAAATATAACGAATAAAGAAGGCACAACTACTTTTTACAATAGTTCATGTTTTTCACAGTCAGTAAATCATAATGCAACATTCGTTTATTTGTTGTGTCAAGTTGCTGTTTGTTTGAAATAACAAACCCGTTCAACCGAAGGAACACTTGACGAAGTGCTAATCCTATCATAGCGTTTTGATACATAATGGTTACTGTAGATGCAACGTGCATTTGAAAAAGCGAGGCGCTGGAGAGCACAATTTGTTTGAATGCCAAATACATTTTCACTGCTAGATGGCAGCAATTTCTGCAAAAACATTATGGACCATGGCAAGCAGACTTTGGGACAATAGGAAAACTAAAACGAGGATCAGCGGGCCTTTTTCAAGATGCCGAGAGCTTCACGTCCGTGACAAACTTCGACTTGATGTTCTCATTCTGTTTACGCCAAATTCTGACTCTACCATCTGAATGTATCAACAGAAATCGACACTCATCAGACCAGGAAACATTTTTCCAGTCTTCAACAGTCCAATTTTGGTGAGCTCTTGCAAATTGTAGCCTCTTTTTCCTATTTGTAGTGGAGATGAGTGGTACCCGGTGGGGTCTTCTGCTGTTGTAGCCCATTTGCCTCAAGGTTGTGCGTGTTGTGGCTTCACAAATGCTTTGCTGCATACCTTGGTTGTAACGAGTGGTTATTTCAGTCAAAGTTGCTCTTCTATCAGCTTGAATCAGTCGGCCCATTCTCCTCTGACCTCTAGCATCAACAAGGCATTTTCGCCCACAGGACTGCCGCATACTGGATGTTTTTTCCCTTTTCACACCATTCTTTGTAAACCCTAGAAATGGTTGTGCGTGAAAATCCCAGTAACTGAGCAGACTGTGAAATACTCAGACCGGCCCGTCTGGCACCAACAACCATGCCACGCTGAAAATTGCTTAAATCACCTTTCTTTCCCATTCTGACATTCAGTTTGGAGTTCAGGAGATTGTCTTGACCAGGACCACACCCCTAAATGCATTGAAGCAACTGCCATGTGATTGGGTGATTAGATAATTGCATTAATGAGAAATTGAACAGTTGTTCCTAATAATCCTTTAGGTGAGTGTATTCAGCAAAATGCTCTTCTTTAGACTTAATACTTCATGCTAACTAACAATCTATGGTCTTAGAATTTCCAGAGGTAAATATAACGTTACATGTACATTATTTACAAGCTGTTTTAATGACCTCTTTCCGCAGTAGAAACACTGATTGAGCGATTACATGAGACATGATACCCTTCGTTAATTTGTTCTGTATCTTTCAACATACCTTCTGATGTTCATTCATGTTTATTTGGTGCTCTAACTAGTAGTTAAGAGGAAGAGAAGATCGGTTCAACTGACGCTTGAACCAAGACACTAGAGCGATCTGTCACTCACGCCACAACAAAGAGCGCCAAAGCGGTATTTATTGTTTGAATTTTGCAACAAAATTGACAGAATTGACAGAATTGCACCCTGATCTGTCTTGTCTGTCGGCGTGTTGTCAGTGTCCTCTCTGCTCCGCGATGTTTTGTATGGTGTAAATGCACTTGAATGCTTGATAGTTTGCAGCCCTACACACGTACTGTATATCTCAAAATGACTAGATGTTTTCATTGTGGGATGTCAATATCCATTGACTTATATCATCCTGATGCTGGTCGTCACAGTAACACAGGGTCTTCACATCACATCAGTCAAAGAAGGAGGATATACTGACATCTGCTGGTCAGAACCTCGTAACGCAGGGCATTTCCTGTGACAGAGCAACAGTTCACATGAATGTGACAGGAGACAGCTTAATGAACTGCTCAGTGTGATCACAATCTCACCAGAGCAAACGCAGAGCAGGACAGATCTCTCAGACACAGGCAGTGCAGCACAGCATCATGGATAGATGGGAAAAGCCGCCCTTTTGAGACGGACTCTGAGAAGAATCCTCCTCGCTCCAACTGCTGCACTACACACACTGCAGCCATAAAAAAGGTGCAGTTGTTGCATATTCTACTAATGTTATTTGATTTAGCATGTGAATGTTTGAATTTTAATTAAGGGTGTATCAGATTTTACCCACCTTGACATCCAGCGATGTAAACAGTGACATCTACATCAGCAAAGTTTTGAAAAATCTAGAAGAAAGATTACCATTTATTTCTTTCCAGCATGATTTTTCTCTCTCTCAATTCATTACTATGGAAACTTGCTTCTGCCATGGAATTAAAAAGGTAATTGTGACACTTTTTTTCATAATTCAGACTTTTTTCCCCCTTTTACTTTAACCCTTTCACTCATAGAGGTCACTACAGTGGACAGCTATTCAAAAAAAGCATTTTCTTGCAAATGCGTGGTTTTTGATGGTATAGTTGCAGATCAACTTCTACAGTGGACACACAGACATATACACTAGATGTCACCTTGGCTACGGCAGTTCATTGGAACGAATGCGTCAATAGAAATAAGGGATCTTGAAAGTTAATTCCTCTTTCTATCTCTCTTACTATCATCTTCTGTAGAGCTCCTTAACAGCAGAAACATTTATTGTACAACTTTAACACTGTTTTTGTCTTTATCAATGTGATGCTGCTTTTGAAGCAATCTTTATTGTAGGTTTATATAGGCCTATAAATAATTGTGACTTGTTTTGACCTATGTAACCCCTCCACCCGGGTCCCGAGCGGGCCCTGAACCTGGGTCTCCGGCATGAGAGTCGGCGCGCTAACAAGGAGGCTAAAGACTGCAGCCTCTAACGTCTGTTGCTAGAGCGCCTATTGAGATCGGGGAGTGAGGTTTACTCGCACAGCAACTACTAGCTGGCCTCCGTTACACTCACCCCCCTAAACCTCACTCTCATCCGGGTCATGGCACCAATTTAACCCCTCCACCCGGGTCCAACTCGACCCGCTCCGAGCGGGCCTCGAACCTGGGTCTCCGGCATGAGAGTCGGCGCGCTAACAAGGAGGCTAAAGACTGCAGCCTCTAACGTCTGTCGCTAGAGCGCCTATTGAGATCGGGGAGTGAGGTTTACTCGCACAGCAACTACTAGCTGGCCTCCGTTACACCTACGTTTTCCAGTGTTTTCAGGGTGACGGTGTCGATGAAGCTGACAGGAGTGAAGTCCAGGATGATGGAGTGTGTGTGTTCCTGCACATTGTCACAGCTGGAGGAGTCTGTCTCTGCTATGTCCCGTTCCTCCTGCTCTGGCTGGAAGCCGTGGTTCGTGTTACCGTGGCCTACTGACGCTATGCCGTTGTCATTGATGATGTGTTCATGGTCCGTTCTTTGGCAGTGCACAGATTCACTCACATTCTTCATGGAGACCAGCATTCTGTTCGCTAACTCTCTCAGAACTCCAGTCTATAAACAAGAAACAAAACCGCTTAATAAACTGTTTCACATGCTCACATCTTAAAGGGTAACTAAACCCCTGGTCAGAGCCTGACTCCACCCACTGGCAGTATTTGAAAAATGCTGGAAAAGTGGGCAGAGCCCAGCGGAGGGGGTCGTGCACCTGAGACGCATCTCTTTGTATGGAACTTGCCTATGTCACCAACAACCGCTGTGTCACGTACCACCGCAAACATCCAATAGGAAAATTCAACTGCAGTAGCCACCGTTCAACCTGAAGAGGGCAGCACTAGGACGTTTTTACACCATATATTGTAGAAATAGAACACTTTATAAACAAATGCCAAAAAAGTTACTCGAATCAATGACTGGTATTAATAAAGATCCATTCTTACAGATCATTAACTAAAAAAAGTTGGTTAAGTGTTTAGTTACTCTTTAAAGAACTAAAACTTTAAAAAGGTTTCTGTAAAGAGGTATGCAAGAGTGTGTGGGGACGAATGACGCAGGTGTAGTGTAAGCTTAGGTGAGAATTACCGTGAGAGCAAAACAAAATGCCGGTGACGATTAAGAAGTCTAAAACAATATGTTTGAAAGAAAAATGTTAAAGGATTTCGATTTAAGAGAAAGGAGCTACTTCCTACATTATACGTAAGGTCACCCTTCCGCCAGAACTCGACTCTCTTGTTAACGGACGTACAGCCTTTGCCTGAAGTCAGTGATTACTCACGCACTCCTACTAGCCACCTTGGCGGGTTGAATTTTACATATAATATATAGATTTTTGTCAAAAGTGTTGTCTGTCAAAACGCCGGTCTTGGCGAGTATTGACGTAAACATAGTCAGTTGTGTTTTAAAAGAAAAGAAACCCAATGTGTAACAGTATAATGGATCTGTGTATATGATCTGTTTTGATGGATAGGCGTGCTTTTTGAAGCGTCAATATCTCAGGCTCTATTCAATGCCATTACAAAGCTGAGAAGAGCCAGGATATTGTTTAACATAACTCCGATTGTTTTCGCTTAAAAGAAGAAAGTCATATACTGTACACCTAGGATGGGTTGAGGGTGAGTAAACTTGATGTAAGCTGTACTTATTTTATTTAAGGGGATGTTGGAAAATGATTCACAAATATATATTTTTTTCAAACATACACAAAGTTTTTTTCAGGGCTAGGGTTAGTGTAATAATGATGAATGTGTGTATGTGATTGTCTGTAAGTTGTGGTATTTGGACAGAAACTCTTTCAGAAGAGTTTCCAGAATTCCTCATTCCAGCGTTCCTCTCTCACCTGTTTATCTTTTCCCTTCTGTTGTCTCTTTTTTGCCCTCTCCTCCTCTTTCCTCTTTTTCAGCTCTGGAACATTGATTCCACTCTGGAAAGAAAGAAAGACAAGCTGAAAGCTGTTGACGGTTCATGTCTTTAGTCAAGTGTGTAATTCATCGGTTGTGTGTGAGGTACCTTCTCCAACAGGGCCTCTTGATAGAGTTCAGCATTTGCATAGTAAAGCATTGCAGAGGAACGGAAGATAGTGATACCTGGGATTGCTTTAGCCTGACCAGAAACAGAAATATAGATTATAGAAGTTCCATAAACAGTACACATAAGTGAGCAGTGTGCCTACAAGGAAGTCTCACCTCCTTATATGAGTCTGTTTCCAAGTACAGTTCTGTGTCAGGCACCCTGCCAAGTAAAGAGTACCTCGGACTATACAGAAAGACATTAGGATGGTTATGAAATGCATAGCCTTTATCTTTATAGACCATGCAAGATGTAAACAACACTGGTCCAGAAACACTTCCTGTTTCAGTTTGTAACTGTTTTCTTTATTTCACATGTAAAGAAAACGTCTTAAAGATGTTGTTTAACTTTTTGATTCAGTTTTAAATGTTCTGTTGGTTGTATTGTATCCCAGCTTACATGTAGTATTAAAAAACTGAAACAGGAAGTGCTTCTGGACCAGTGTTGTTTACATCTTGCAAAATGGTCTATAGACACAAATTTCACACAGGCTCACCGCTGAGTCCTGAAGATCACTGTGAACAGTGTGAATATGATGGACGCTGCCAGACCCAGATCCAGATTCAGCAGAACCGTACAGAGAAACGTGACCAGCCACACCAGCTAGAGGAACAGACAGCCCAGACAGCAAACTGACATTGAATCAACGTGGAAACGACGTCTCTCATGACATTGAAACAACGTTGATTTGCTCATCGAATTAACGTTGAACCAACGTCAGACGCGGCATTCTTCAAAGCTAAATGAAATCGAAAATTGGTTTGCTTTCATAACGTTGAAACAACGCGTTGATTTCAAGTTGATTTTCCGTTAGTTTTGAAAGAATGACGCGTCTGACGTTGGTTCAACGTTAATTCGATGAGCAAAACAATGTCAGATCAACGTTGTTTCGATGTCATATTTCCACGTTGATTCAATGTCAGTCTGCTATCTGGGAGAGCTTTTCACACACTAGCTTAAACTTGGGTTATCTTGCTTCACATTTCACAATGCTCATAATTTACAGCAGACATTTCATTGTACACTCTTAAACCCTGGGTTAATGTCCTAATTTGTATATTTGAATGCGGCATGCAACCTATTTACATTAAGGCTTTAGTCTTACACATCATCGTATTATATATTGCCATGGCCTACTATCAAGTTTATACTAAATGGACTTTTCAACTATAAAGGTTAGAATGAAACGGTCTCCTCTTCACTCCAGTTGTCCAACACGTTCTCATCCTAGGGCGTCAAATAGTGACACTTTTGAAATTTCGTCTAAATACAACGCACATGGCACCCTTTAGCGTCAATATAACACGCACAGAGCTTTGTTCGGTTAGGGTAGGTTTAGGCTTAGACCACTAGGAGGCGCCGTCTTGCCCATATATATCTGCGTCTCATATTGACGCTAAAGGGTGCCATGTGCATAGCATACTGTTAATACAACATGCTGTGTTTCTGTGACTGTTCAATTTGAATGTGAGGTATGTAATTGTTTGTCCATTGCTAGGCATCTAGTCATAACAATCTAACACCTCATCATTTCACACTGTATACATTTAGTACCGTGGTTAAAAGTGTTTAGAACTATGATAACCCGGGGTTAAGTGCAGTGTGATGATCCCTGGAAAGAGTCGGGACACAGTATCATAGATATTTATTAGTCTTTAATGATCAGATCTCACCAGGTCTACTCTGTTGCTCTTCCATAGAGCAGGAATATCCTGACACTGCATGAACATTCCCTTCAGATTGACAAACACGATGGTGGAAAGTACAGCCTGATGACACACACACAATCAACAACTTAAAAATTGCCCAAATGGAGGATCAGGAGAGATGCTTCAAAAATAAAGGAATACATTTTTAATGTACTAATCTGAAAAAAAATAGCCCAAATCAATCCATAAATAGGCGTATTTAAAATTATGTAAACGTGACGTTAAATATATACAGTATTTTTTAATTGGCATTATTTTATTTATTTTTTTAAATAATTTCAGTTTTAGTTAACAATAACAACACTGGACACAAGAGCAAACAATGAATGCCAATGTTTGGAGAGACATACTGAATTACAGAGTTGTATAATTACAAGTATTTTAATTACATAATGTAATTCTATATCACATATTTTGTATAGTGTTAATTTGAGTGTATGACTTACTGTGGGCAGCTCCTCAAAAAGTGAACCGAGCTTTAAGACTGTAATGAGCACAATAACAGCAGATATCACTCCAGCCACCTACATGACACAAAAGTATATCTCTAATTGAGCATTACAGACAGCATATGTTTTATATATTTATACTGCATGTGCAAAAGTTTGGGGTCGGTATGATATGGAAGCCTTGTATGCTCACCAAGGCTACATCAAAAAATACAGTAAAAACACTAATATTTTGAAATATTATTACAATTTAAAAGAGCAGATTTCTATAGTAATATACACTCACCTAAAGGATTATCAGGAACACCATTCTAATACTGTGTTTGACCCCCTTTCGCCTTCAGAACTGCCTTAATTCTACATGGGGAGCTAAAAGCATTCTTTAGAAATTTTGGCCCATATTGATAGGATAGCATCTTGCAGTTGATGGAGATTTGTGGGATGCTCATCCAGGGCATGAAGCTCCCGTTCTACAACATCCCAAAGATGCTCTATTGGGTTGAGATCTGGTGACTGTGGGGGCCATTTTAGTACAGTGAACTCATTGTCATGTTCAAGAAACCAATTTGAAATGATTGGAGCTTTGTGACATGGTGCATTATCCTGCTGGAAGTAGCCATCAGAGGATGGGTACATGGTGGCCATAAAGGGATGGACATGATCATAAACAATGCTCAGGTAGGCCGTGGCATTTAAACGATGCCCAATTGGCACTAAGGGGCTTAAAGTGTGCCAAGCAAACATCCCCCACACCATGACACCACCACCACCAGCCTGCACAGTGGTAACAAGGCATGATGGATCCATGTTCTCATTCTGTTTACGCCAAATTCTGACTCTACCATCTGAATGTCTCAACAGAAATCGAGACTCATCAGACCAGGCAACATTTTTCCAGTCTTCAGCTGTCCAATTTTGGCGAGCTCTTGCAAATTGTAGCCTCTTTTTCCTATTTCCTAACGAGTGGTTATTATAGTCAAAGTTGCTCTTCCATCAGCTTGAATCAGTCGGTCCATTCTCCTCTGACCTCTAGCATCAACTAAGCATTTTTGCCCACAGGACTGCCGCATACTGGATGTTTTTCCCTTTTCACACCATTCTTTGTAAACCCTAGAAATGGTTGAGTGTGAAAATCCCAGTAACTGAGCAAATTGTGAAGTACTCAGACCGGCCCGTCTGGCACCAACAACCATGCAAAGCTCAAAATTGCTTAAATCACCTTTCTTTCCCATTCTGACATTCAGTTCAGGAGTTTGTCTTGACCAGGACCACACCCCTAAATGCATTGAAGCAACTGCCATGGTTGATTACATTAATGAGAAATTGAATAGGTGTTCCAAATAATAGTTCCTAATAACTTAGGTGAGTGTATTTTACAATGTACTTTATTCCTGTGATGCAAAGGTGAATTTTCAGCATCATTACTCCAGTCTTCAGTGTCACATGATCCTTAAGAAATTATTCTAATATGATGATTTGCTGCTCAAGAAACATTTATTATTATTATCAATTTTGAAAACAGTGCTGCTTCATATTTTGTTGAAACCATAATACATTCTTTTTCAGCTCAAAAGAACTGCATTTATTTGAAATATATGTTTTTTTTTTCTAAGATTTTAAATGTCTTTACTGTCACCTTTGGGTGGTACTGTTTGGTTTTCTCAAGTGGAATATCACCTGTGTTTTCCCCCCTGTGCTCTCCTGGATTAGACTTCGAGATAGTGAGGAAGTGACAGAGTAGCACTGGAAGAAGCCACCAATGACATTACTGAACCCCAACGCCAACAACTCCTGCAGAGGGACAATGACAGACACTCACCTCTGCACAATGCTCATACATTTTCAGAGCACGATATATCTATGTGAACAAGTGTACTGAAGGCATACGTTGGGTTGGTTGGCCTGTGTCGGTTTTGGGTGAAATATGTTGTACCTGATTGCTGTCTACTTTATATCCATATTTGAGAGCAAAAGTCTTGCCCAGAGAAATGCTGATGGCATATCCAACCACAGCCACGGCAAACGCGTCTCCTACCACTGAGGAGAAGAAACCCACCTCTGGGACTCTGGGTGGCACCAGCCTGTGTAAAGGTCAGAGGTTACAGATCACTAACACAGCTTTGGCTTTCAGGTGCATGGGGCAAATGTTTATAAAAAATAAAACAATTGGAACAGTTTATTGAACCTTCATGCAATATTTTAGAACATTTGCATGTTTTTTGTTGAGTATCATATTTGATACATCAGGCTTTTATGGCTCATATACAGGAAAATATGAAGCTTTCTTTTTTCATTATTTTCAAAAAGCATTCTCTTTAAGAAGCCAAAACTGAGCAAAAAAAGGTGCAATTTAATGCAGTTACTGATATATGACCAAAAAAGTTGGATGAAATTCTGATAGCTTGTAATGTAAATCAATTAGATGTTTATAACAGTAGCAGATACTTACATAAAATTTATATAAATATCATTTATCACTTTATATCTCCCATTATGTCTTAAGATGATATTTAAATGCTTAGTGTTATGGCCAAAGTTCTGTAGTTTTCATAGTAGGGGCAAAAAACATAATGCAATGCAATACAATGATGATCGAGAGATGAATGATTTCCATCACACAAGAGTAGATGTTAAAACATCATGCTAAATTGGATTCAGCTTTCGCCAAGATAAGCACAAACTAAAACGTAGCTTTACAGAAAACTATGATTCTCCATCCATTACGCTTCTTTCCATATGGTGATGTGACTCCCCTTCTGTCCAGCGTTAACGGCTGCAGTGTACTTGGCGTGTCAGCACACACGACGGCTGCAACTACAGTGTGGTCTCCCCAGTGGACCAGCACGACAACCGCCTGGATTGAGCCGAGTAGGGGACATCTCTAGGGTCTTCAAGTGGGCACCTTCCGTCCTGTTTCGTCGACTAGCCCACGACACCTCAAGAGGGCTCGATAGTGACTCTGGCGTCCCAGAGTCAGCCCCCTCCGTCCCCCACTCAACTCAGCCCAGCTTACTGACCTCTACATCCCTCCTGCTGCTGAGATTGCCCCTTCTTCGTAGTTCACATGTGACCTAACGACTATCTCACAATCTCTCTGCAACCCAACCATACACGCCAACCCGTTTGACTAAGGCTGTCAAGCCTCACTGTCTTCGTTAAAGTAGGTTCAGGGGCAACAGTTCCGTATGGCATACTACCTACCACAAAACACAATATCTGCCCAAACACCACCTGTCATTCATGCAATATACACAGAAAAGTAATGACTGTAATTACTATGCAACCTATACAAATAAACCAACAGACTCTTCAGGTTTTTCAAGAATTCTACGAAACCGTAGCATGGCGGCCTGTACACAGCCAGCTAGAATCATTCCGTCTCAACCACAGCCAGTTGCTGCTCCTCTCTGCTGCTTCAGATAAGTTCTTTACTGTGCAACGCAACTCTTGGCCACTGAATCCGACGTCTCTGAGGAACCGGGTTGTAAAGTGTGCCACAAATCCTCGACAAACCTGGACTCCCCACCCTCGCTGTTCTGCTTCAGTGGCCAGATGAGCATACCGCAGTTTCTTCCTCTCATATGCCTCATCTACCGCATCCTCCCATGGCACTGTTAGCTCTATCAGCTGAACAATACGTGCTGATCCAGACCACAACACAATATCTGGTCGGAGGTTTGTGGTGGCAGTCTCAGGTGGAAAAATAAGCTGTTCAAGATCAAGGTCAGCCAGTATCTTCCAGTCCCTTTCCAGTTGTCCTGGGCGAGAATTGGTGTTAACACCTTTTCTCGGTGGTTGCTCTCCTGGGCGGAGGAATATTGTCTTTTGCGTGTAATGTTTTGCTAGAACAGGCGGTAACTTATTGGTCATGCTACGCCTTCCAATGCTAAAGACAAACATCACAGTACTTGGTCATGGCGCCAAGTAAACCAACCTTGGCCAAGAGCCACCTTACATCCTTTCAAAGTCCTTTTTACATCCTGTCTTAATGTGGCAGGTGATGAACACAAAGGACAAGAAGGATCCTCTCCTATCCAGAGGTTTGGGTTCTGCGGTGATGGGAGAACATCATATGTTGACCTGGTAAGGAAACTTTTCCTACTCTCTTCCATTGACCAAAGGTCTTGCCAGCCCATCTTGCATTGTTCCACACTCTCCCTGCTTGGCCTGGGAAATGGCCTTTATACACCTCATCCTCTCCTCCTGCTTTCGCACCTCTTTGACTACCAGCTTCCTCCTTTGAGCTGGGCCTGCCTTGTGCCATTTAGGAGGAGCTAAACTGAGCCCAAACCCCCCTCTTCCATTATGTACCTGTCCCACGATATCCCCAATTTGAAGGGCAGCCATTGCCTCTACTACAGATTTCTTTGCAGACCACTTTCACCAGTTTTTAACATAGGTGCTGCCTCCCTTACACATTTGTTGAGTGACTCTACTAAGGTCCTTTCCTTAAGGTCTAAACTTGGCGTACTTAAACTCCTCGGTTAAAGCAGAGACAGGCAGCTGTATTATTCCTTTACTGTAAGGTCCCACTCTGCTGAGGCACGTTCCTTCTTTTTTGTAGCGTTTCCGTAGGCGCTCAGCTCTGTGTAATGTTGCCAGCTTATCTTTTATGGCCCTTTGTAAGAGATTGAGTCCCTCCCTTCTGACTTTGTTCTGCTCCTTTCCATTGCTACCTCAGCTGTCTCCTTTCTCAAACTAACCCTTCAATTTTCTGCTGCTCTCCAGACATTCCAATAGTTTGTATTTTTCCTTCCTTCCATATGCGTAAATGATGTCCCCAAACTTATCCAGCTTCTTTTCAACTGAACCAGTGAATCTTTCCAATGCAAAGCATAGAACTGTCTTTACCGTGTCCCATGCAGTTTTCTCACAAGCTTTTGGCCATCTTACTCCAGGCCTATACCTGTTGAATATGTTCATCACTAACTGTGCAAGCCCTCCTCTCCTCTATGACAGGGGTGCTGATATCCTGCGAGCTGTGGTTTGCTTCCTGTCGCTAGATTTTATTTGACTGTGAAATCAAGTAAACAAGGAACAAATAAATGTTCCTCAAAATCCTGATGGATCATATTTGATACTCACATTGGAAGGAAGTCAAAGGTCCAGTAAATCTCACACGTGAGAGTGTAAGTCATGGAATTTCATGAGGCTTGGGATTAGTGCTTTTCTGACTGTTTTGATGGGCTTAACAAAGTCAGTCAACAAAGATTAAGACCAAGAAGTGAGTCACCAAGAAAACTTTATAACCTTCTGCATGAGGATTGGTGTTTCAAAAGAAACAGTTTAACACTCGAAATCTATCCCTATGTACCGGATGTGATGTAAAGCACACACTTACCCACTGGGAATTTTTCCCACCACATCGACACCATTGTCAGCTTTCAGATCAGTATAATGAGAAACAAGAGTCCCTGCAATGATCTGGAAAGATATACCCAAAGTTGTTTACTGAGCATCTGATATTTTGAATCCTACTGGAGTTTACTAAAACACACCACATACTCACCAGCATGAGCTCGATGGGAACAGGGAGGAGTAATTTGTGATGGTAGCAGGAGTTGATCTCTTTTACAATGACTAGAGCTGTGAGAGCCACTAAACTGATCACCAGAGTCGGAATATGAGTCTGCGGTAATAAACTGCCCAGCTCCACCAGAGTCTAAAGAGAGAGAGAGAGAGAGAGAGAGAGAGAGAGAGAGAGAGAGAGAGAGAGAAATTAATGCACGTACTGTAGTAATAACACTAAGTTATGCAAAAAAAATTACAAGTAACTAAACCTAAGCTAAACCCTAAGACATGTAGTTAATTAATATTACTCACTACTTAAGTACAATGTCACTACATCACCTTAAAATAAATGTGTGTTTTT
This sequence comes from Pimephales promelas, assembly GCF_988280905.1. NCBI lineage: Eukaryota > Metazoa > Chordata > Actinopteri > Cypriniformes > Leuciscidae > Pimephales > Pimephales promelas. The sequence continues at coordinate 11,003,464 of NC_142788.1, forward strand.
AAAATGTGTCTGAAATTTGAATTTATAGGGGTAAACATTCATTATCATTCATTGGTGGAGGCGCTGTGAAATAAAATGGCGAGTTTGGGAAAAGATTAATTCATTATTAATGTTAAAATCCTCACGGCAATTTATGTGAATGCACTTTTTTGTGTTTTGAGTATTGAGTTCCAGTATGAAACCCTGAGGAAGTGTCACACAACTCTATAGCTTTAATACAGATCAGTGAACGGGATACAACTATATTGCATTTTTTTACAGAAAGTATTTACATCATCTTAAAGGATGTGTAGGCACTAATAGTAATCAATAATAGAAGTGGTCTAAATATTTTTAAAAAATTTACTTATGTCTTCTGTGGAAGTATCAGGGCCAAAAACGTGTTCGTCCAAACATTGCGTTCGGTCCGAATCCAATGATAGGATGTCCTACCAGCTTGTCAACATATATATTTCAATAACTCCACAGACCTGCTCACACAAACATCACACTTTCTCAGCTGCTATGCAGAGTTGTAGACACACAGTCACCAGACGGCAAAAACAAACAGCAGCACCTTCTAAAGTTCCTCCTGGACCAAAACAACGAGTTTATGCTAGGTTCAAACACAATAGCTACCATGATTAAGAGATGGCAACCCTTGGCGTTTTACGATTTATGTGTTTCTATGTCAACACTATCAATGGAGAAATGAATCTGCAGCAGACAGGTTGAACAAGAGCTTTGTAAATTGTTTACGTAGCTTTAATCCACAAGTTTCCGAGGGGCGCTCCTGTAAAAAATAAAGTGGGTGAAACTTCCGGCGAGGCGGCGGAAGTAGCATTCCAATGGTATTTTGTGTGTTAGTTAGCGAAGAGGCTAGCCGTTTTTCGGAGAATTATTTTACTATTTAAAGACGCAAATCTTTACGAGAGATGTCGTTACGGAGCTCAGGGACATCATGTGCTGTTCGCGGTTGTATGTATAACCGGACTAAACTAATTCAGTGGCTTAAACATGATTGTTTTGAACATAAGCTGAAAACGAAATCACAGTGATCCTACCAGAGCCCGTCTCTGATCCTGCCAACGACTGTAGTTTCCATCACCTCCCAAAAGACGACGAATCTTCCTGTGTACATTTGTTTAAATTCTTAATATTCTATAAACTCTATCAGCATGTGTTTGGCTGTTCGCTACTGATGTTACACCTAAACTCAGGATCAAAGCCTGTGTTGACAGAATACCAAATGTGCCAGTTAATGTATTCTAGTAGCACATTCATTTATAATTTTGAATAAACTCCAAAGCACAATGACTAAGTGTGTATTTTTTATTTTAATTGTTTGTCAGCTCGCACAACTGTCTGTCACCATGCCTTGATGAGTATTGATTATTAATAATGTTATTATAATACTCCCAATCAACTACTGCGGAGGGTAAAGGTACTGTTATATCACCCTTTTTAATTTCGTTGAGTTTGTGTTCCCACATCGTTAGCTAGTTTGGATCGCTATAACTTGAATGACTGTCAACTGTTGAATGAACAAGTGTCAAGCATGTCAAATCGCGCTTTGTTTACTTCCAACCGGAAGTCGCGCCCACTTTTGACGCAAGGCATCATGGGGCGTAGGAAACTTGTGGATACATTATGTAATTTAATGCTTTGCAGACTCTCCTCTGGCTGTGTGCGTTCATGTGTTTTGGAGGAGTCATAGCTTTAGAGACGCTCTAAAAGAGGATGGGATCTTATGATTTCAAAGCTAGCATGCTATTGATAGCCTCTCCTAAATTACATACCGCACCTTTAAACTCATTAAAAGCGTTATTTTTAAAATACTGAAATGCTATGTTATTAGTATTGGATATGTTAACAGATGAGTGGCTCTTTTATTCAAAAGGCAGTACTTATTTCGCCATATTGTGCATTCCACTTTCTCTCATACATCTTGTACGTATGGAATCAAAAAGTACCAGATGGGCCAGATCTGGGCCAACACTATGTTGCTGTCTGGGATATAACTAATAATATATTATTCCTGCATTCAGTTACTTACTGTGGTCAGCAAACTCTGCAATGCAGAATTCAATATATCTTATTTAAATAAACTTATACTCAGAAGAATACAGTAGCCTCACTAGGGTACTAACCAAAATATGCAACGTTACATAAAGTTGCAAAATGTTCATTTACATAATGTAAATGAAAAACTTTCATTATATATTACATTTATTTTATTTAAATAAGTGAATAGTCAGCGTTAACACATGCTATTTTTAATTTCAATTTAGATTCAAGATACTGAAATACTCACATAAAGGAGCTGCAGGGGTCCAGTGAATCGTCTGGGTGAAACTCCTAAAATGTATTTGAGTTGAGAGATGATGACGTGGGTGGCCGCGCCTGTCGTGTAGCCCCGCACTAACGGCTCGGAGAGATATGTCACTACAAACCCGAACCGAACCAGACCCAATAAAACCTACAGAAAAAGACGCAACACAAAATGAACAAAAACACTTTTGAAAAATTATTGGAATAGACGGACTGCATTGGTTTCAAAATGTATTGTTTTGTTCTCTTACGAGAGGTTCTCTCGTACTGCGTAATATCTTACGCTAGGGGAAACAACTCTTTCCTTGAGATATTGAAGTCCAAAAATGATCCTTAATTTTGTATTAATGTAAAACATGTTGTGGCAAAGTGCAGAGATAGGCCAGGCGGCTTAGCGTGCCTATTGGCTGTCCTGCGGCAACTGAAGCAGCCTATCTAGGTGGCCCTTTGTTGATGGTCCAATGGGGGCGCTTCGCGCCCACTGTGTCACATTCCCGCTAGAGCAGGCGTGGCCTAGCCCTATGAATATAGCTTGATGGGCTGATATCACTGATTTTTCACCTCTTTAGCGAAGAGCACACTGGATCCTGAGTGAGAAGCCGTGCCATCAAGAAAAAGCCTTCTGGAGGACGAGCCATATTCTGAAGTCGCTGGCCTTCATCTCGCAACCTTCAGTCGCCGCCTCCTGCTGCGCTATCCTGCGGCACCAATATCCTTTACACTCTGCTCACTGTGTGTTCGCCCCCACGACTCACTTACTAAAAGAGCTGTGTCTTTTTAAAGATGCCATCCTCATGCGGCTCGTGCTGAGCCCCACGCAGCGACGGGGACCGCCATGTTATCTGCGTTTCCTGCCTGGGAGAGGATCATGCAGCAATCGCGTTCGCTGGCGGCGGCTGCCCTCACTGCGAGCTATTGCCTATGGTGACTCTGAGGACTCGCCTGGCTTTTTTCTCTGAGTCTGCAACCCTGTCCGCTGCAGTACCGTGCTGTAAGCGCTGCACTCAGCGGGTCCTAGCATCAGACAGTGAGGATTGGGCGAGCTCTGGTGACCTCAGCCCACTGTTCCTGAGTCAGCCGGGAAGAGAGCTAGCATTGAGTCGGAACTAATGCGCCTACCCTCGCAGGCCATGGCGAGACTCGGCCTCGAGTGGGAGGCGGCCGCGCACAACTGACTGGACGGGTGCTTTCTTTGTGGAGACCGTGGCCCACCGCCTTCTAGACCTGCGCCCTTTCTTCCTAAGCTTCACAAAGAAGTCGCGAAATCCTGGAGTAGCCCCTTATCAGCCCGAATGCGTTCCTCTGTCTCTGCTGCATTCTCCGTAGTGGACGGTGCGAAAGACAGAGGCTACCTCTCGCTTCCCCCTGTGGAAGAAGCCATAGCAACTCATCTTTGCCTGCCCTCTGCTGGACGGCGTGCTAACTTGGCGCTACCTTCAAAGGCTTGCCGAACTTCCTCAGCCATGCACACCCGCGCTTACAACGCTGCTGGACAGGCTGTGTCGGCTCTTCATTCCATGACCATACTGCAGATACTCCAGGCCGACCTTCTTCGAAAAAGGGACGAGGAAGGCCCGGAAGCTATCAACATGCCAGATTTACGCAGCGCTACAGACCTGGCTCTTCGCGCCGCAAAATATGCCGCACAGGCCATCGGGCGGACTATGGCTTCTCTCATTGTTGCCGAGAGACAACTTTGGTTGACGCTGTCGGAGATACCGGAAGCAGAGCGCTCTGTGTTCCTCGACGCGCCCATCTCCTCGCCCGGCCTCTTCGGATCTTCCGTCAAGGATTTCGTGGAATGATTCGTAAAAGGTCCGAAAGACGTCACAGGCTCTGAAGCACTTCCTCCCGAAGCCCAAACAGAAGTCAAACCTACTTCGAGCCGAAATAGCGACTTTGTTGAGCAAAGGGGCAATAGAACCTTTCTCTCAAGTTCAGAGCGAAGGGGGCTTGTACAGCAGATATTTTCTGGTCCCACCTTACAGTATCATCTGCCCCGTTGCTTCAGCGCAGAGTACTGCACTCGCTTGAGCACCGCTTGATCACCGATAAAGATTTTTCCCAAGGGAAAAACAATGCCAAATGGCAATACTGTTACTCAGTTCAGGCAGAAGTTTTCTCTTCACCCTGGCTGTGTGTGACTGTTACAACGATTAGCCCATTTTGGATGCCAAATTATTGAGAATGATGCTGCTAGCCTCTCTTCTCAGACTCTCTGTGAGTCTCTTCACTGAGTCTGATTCACTGTGAGTGGTGGCATTTTACCTAGTGTTCCCCTAGCGTAAGATAGTACACAGTACGAGAGAACCTCTCGTAAGAGAACGTACTCGGTTACTAACGTAACCTCGGCTCTCTCTAGAAGAGTGAACGAGTACTGCGTATCTTGCCGTACCAGCAACACGTTCTTCATACAAAATTCTGGATAATTTTTTGGCTTCAATATCTCGAGGAAATGGTGTCTCCCCTAGCATAAGATTTTAAGCAGTACTCGTTCCCTCTTCTAAAGAGAACCGAGGTTATGTTAGTAACCGAGTACGTTTTTCTACATTAATCCTTGGTTTGTTTGTTTGTGCATTCTTTTATTTTCTTATTTACTTATTTGATATTTTTCACATTCCTTCATATGTTTTCCCCCACACATTTATTGATTATTTGGTTACTGTGCTCACTCTCTCATTCTTATGCATTTTCATGTTTGTTTTCTCATTTTCTATTCATTTGCAAGACTCACTTGAAAGATGCCGCACAGTAACGTCGTTGCTGCGGCTACTTTCACCCGTTGCACGTCTCGCGCCTCCGTATCCATGACGACTGATCCATTTGTCCCATTGGTCAGAAAGTGATCACCAGGAGCCAATTGCTCTGAGACGCTCCCAATCATTATGCTAATCACCGAAAAAGTCCCTAAAAGCCAATAAAAGCGTGGAAATTTGTTTTACTGAATCCCACTGTCAGAAATGATTATAAGCTATGTATATCCATATGTATGACAATAATGCGTGATAATGCTGTTATTAGATGTTTTAGATGTCACATTTTCACATTACACACTTTCTCTTCCCCTCACCTATGGAGACGTGTTTAGAGGTTCCAAAGATGAAGTACACCAGTACAGGATAGAAGGAGGTGTAGAGACCAAACACAGGGGGGACAGAAGCCAAAAGAGCGTATGCCATACCTGAGAATCAATCAACACACAGGAGACAGTTGCAGGGGCGTAGCCAGGACATTATTTCTGGGGGGGGGCCAGCTTGTGCCAGTCTTTTATTTGGGGTGGCACTTGATTGTTAAAAACTACTATTACTAAAACTCACACGCGGCTCGTCAGGCCAAAAACAATGGATTGAACTCCCTTATGACACTAATAATGTCTAATTGATAAATGTGCGAGTGCAATGTGTCATCATTATGTGAGGGGTTACCTTAACATGAGACAGGGATGTTTTTAGTGCAAATGACAGAAAGACACAATATGAATTGTCATATTAGGCGATCATTTATTCAGGTAAACCACTGCATTTTAAGTGCAACATCCAATTTATTTGTGATAATACAAGAAGTTACAACGGTTGCACAAATCATGACTAGATCATGTAGTAACACTTGAGTCATTAGTTAGTTCCAATGATCTTCACTTTATAATACGGATCCAAATAATTAGTAATTCCCACAGAAGTATCTAGTAACACTTTCATCTGTGAGCTATTACTTACTAATTATTTGGATCTGTATTATAAAGTGAAGATCATTGGAACTAACTAGTAATGACTCAAGTGTTACTACATGATCTAGTCATGATTTGTGCAACCATTTGAGATTTTTGGTGAACTTTAGTATACTTTTAGAAAATGTCTTTAGTAACAATTGAGTCATTACTAGTTAGTTCCAATGATCTTCACTTTATAATACGAATCCAAATAATTAGTAATTCCCACAGAACTATCTAGTAACACTTTCATCTGTGAGCTATTACTTACTAATTCGTTAATAAGAGTTTATTTTAGTTAATAGTAGTTACTAGATTGTTAATAAACTTTTTCAGTAGTTCTCTGAGAAGTATTAAAAAAATAGAAGTTATTGATTACTTAATAGTGAAGTACCACTTTCATCTGTGCGCTTTTACTTACTAGTTTGTTAATCAGAGTTTCTTGTTAGTTAATAATAGTTACTAGATTGTTAATATTGTGTTACTCATTGGTTCTTGTGTAGTTATTCATTAACGAAGGAACCGTATTCTAAAGTGTTACCCTGAAATGTTCTGTTCGCTTTGTGTCTGCTGTAACAACTCTTAGAAGAAAAGGTTCAATATAGAACCTTAAAAGGTTCTAAAGCGTTACGTATTTGGAACCCTTAAAATGCAATGCATGTGAATGATCACAAAATTCAATATATGGTGGTTAAAAAATATAATTAATCAATATCAGACGAAGAGTGCCATTTCACTTTTTATCCTCTAAAAATCTACATGATTAAAATGTGATATTAAGTTACTACAACAGTTTAATAAACAATAATTTAATAACAACTACAAATGTTGCAGAATAATGTAATATATGAATAAATAATAGCCTTTAAAAAACCTTTGAGCCAAAAGGGTTCTTTCTTGTCAGTTTTGAACCTTTTTTAGCATAAAATGTCCTTCGGAGTTGATTAAAGAACCCTATGCTACATTATAGGGGCCATTTACACCTGGCCACTTCATGCGTTTTCTGTGATCGGATAGCTATCCGATCGTGAAAAGACCAGGTGTAAATGCCCCCCGAAACGCATTCGAGACGGATTTGAATCCGATCACTCAAACCACTTCAGAAGGTGGTCTGGGCCGCATTCCAGACGAAACTGGACAAGTGTATGCATCTTGTTCTTGAAACCACATATGTAAATGGTAATACTCCCAAAAATGCTAAAAGAAAGAAACGCGTGAGAGCGTGTTACAGGCTACATGTCATGCTATTTTAGTCAGAAATGACGACGCTATACTGCGACGCGCATCATCACCTCAGATGAGCGGCTGAACGCAAGCCAACGCGCCGCAATCTATCGCAAATCAAAGTGAAAGTAAGTCGCAGACGATTAACACTACCATCTTCATTAAAAGTAAAGAAACGAAATTATCTTACCAGTTCTGTTGCCGCTCTCTCTTATCACCGTCTTTGCTGATTTTGAAATTAGCCGATGATCAATAAAATGCAGCTGTTGCTTTCGGTGACGTGCACTTCATTAAATCTGTAGCCTATATGACGCGGGAATTGAAGATCGGATTTATATCCATTTTGCAAAAACACATTTATGTGACCAGGTGTAAATGGAATCGTTTTGACAAATCAGATAGCTATCCGATCTGAGAAAACGCATGAAGTGGCCAGGTGTAAACAGCCCAAGCGCTGTCAGAATGCAGGCACGTTGTCTCGCACTGTTGATGGGGGCGAGACCCAACAAGTGACAAATCAATGACTTGATTAAAAAATTCATACATTTCAGCTTCCTTTTTAGACCGTTACTGGAGTTTTTATTTTTTATTATTATTAAATTTATTTTCCCGTGAGGTTGGGAGGGGGGGCCGGCAGGGGGGCCGAGCCTTGACCAATGGTGGCCGTGGCCCCCCCTGGCCACCATGTAGCTCCGCCCCTGGACAGTTGATATAAAAAGTCATTGCAATTTACCAGACTAGAGTGTTTTTGCAAAGAAAAGTGGGAAAATATTCCCATGTCCAAACAGACTGAGTGCTGTGTGCAGTTAGGTATTCCAGGAATATGACATGATTTATTTGCCTCATTTTTTACAACACAATAAACAGATGTTTTAACAGGGGTGTGTGTACGTTTTATACCCACAAATGTATCCCCTTCCCATTGATTTTTATCCAATGTGTAGTTTTTCTTTGTAACTTGAACTTGTAAACTGACCCTGTGGAAGATGCATGATTCCCACACTGACACCTGAAACCAGGTCACCAAGTCCATTTTTCTGAACGGAATACTGGGGGATCCAGGACAGAACTGGTATCCACGTTAGAATCCAAATCTTCCACTGTCCTACAGAGCACCTTGCAGACAGTGAAAGAATTAGAGTTTTATAGAATGTGTCACTCATAGTTTAACTCTTCCTGGCATCATTGGCTAAGCAACAATATCCAATGTATTAAAGATTTCATTAAAGACAGACAGACAGTTGTCTTTGAATCTTACCTTATGGAGTCACAGATCTTCTTCTTTATTGACGGACTGTGGATTTCAGTCTGCCGTTGAGCTACTTCCTCTAGTTTAAGTTCATCCAGGATGATCCTCTCCACACAGAATTTTGCTCCATGTTCAGAGAAACCCATGCCTGTCCTATTCATGTTCATTGTATGTTCCTTTTTGCCTAGGTTTGGGGGTTTCGGCAACTCAAACCTTCAAACCCCTCCCAGGGGGTAAAGTATAAATTGAGATGTTTTTTTTTCTCCCTGAGAATATATCTGTGACGATTCTTCTTTTCACTGAGAATAATGAGTCCATTTATAGGTTTCCATGGAGCGATGACAGACAGATGAAGGAATCATCAAGAGGAGCAGCCAAAGGATTCCTATAAGGGGGATTTCAGTGTGCAGGTACCTGGAGTATGTCCATATAGGAAAAGTGCTAGGGGTCATTATCAGAGTCTTTAAAGATCCATCCCAAACCACACCCACAACAGTCCCATAAACATAAGTGTGCCAAATATCACACATCTTTTAATGAACTTGTGACACTTCACTAACTCACAAACACATGGACAAAACACACGGACAAAAAGAGTACAATGTAATAAATATAACAAAATATAATAAGGCAACATCTTATTTGTCATTGAGCCATAAAAGTTGTCCTTTCAGCTTTTATTTTTATTTTCACAAAAAATCCCAGAATTTCCTAAATTCCCAAATTTGCCCATTGGCCTCTGTCCATCATGGTCTCCTAATCATCCCCATATTTATAAATTCCAATTGGCTTCATCACTGTCTCCACCAGTAAGCTGCGGTGTGGTGGGCGTTCTGGCGCAATATGGCTGCCGTCACATCATCCAGGTGGATGCTGCACATTGGTGGTGGTGGTTGAGGAGATTCCCCCTTCTATGTAAAGCGATTTGAGTGCAGAGAAAAGCGCTATTTAAATGTAATGAATTATTATTATTTTTATTAATATAATAGCATCTGAAGGGTTGAGATTGACCCTCCCCTGTTCAATGAGATTAAAGCACGGTTGTGTTTACTGACAGATATTCTTGAGTCCAGGTGAAACTGAATGTGGTCTCTGGTCACTCTTTCTCTCAAGGCTTGGTTTGTATACTCATGGTTTAGAGGTGAACAGACGCTAGATGAGGTGGACTAAGCCACACGAAGTGGTCCCCTCTCTCATCTGGCACCCTCCCCAATCTATCAGATCTATCAGGGGACCTATTATGCCCTTTTTTTTACATGATTAAGTCTGGTGTTCCCAGAACATTTCTGTGAGGTTTCAGCTCAAAAACGTCAGACACTTCTGTAGCAATGGCTCATTGTGTCAGCAACTGACAATGTGTCTCATTACTTTCTCGGGGAACCAGGTTTACATAACCCTATAAGTTACCTTTAAATGTTTGGTCTCATTTAATCACATCAATAGCCTACTAATACAAGCTCAGCAACTAATATGAAATACTATGTTCAGTTGTATTTGTAAATTATCATAATGTCAATCAAATGATCTTTGACATAATAAGAATAGATACAAGTTGAATAAATACAATTTGTTTGATATTTTATAATTCAATGCAAAAACAATAATCTTCGGTGTGGCTTAAGTGTCCAATTCTTTTATTATTATTATTATCCACAGTAGGCTACAGAAAAATTCTTAAGCGAGAATAAAAACAACGTTCTTTCTGAAGAGCAAACCATGGATGTAAAAGCCATTGAGAGAGTGATTTTGTAGGGTTTACTGTAACTAGGTAGGATTGAGGTCAGCAGTCCCATCCATCAGAGTCTGGCTGTTGGCACTGATGCGCGTCACCTGATGATTGACAGCACTCCACCCCTCCCACTCAGAGTCTCTCACCATCCCACCGCATAAATATTGGCAGAAGATGTTTGAGACGTTCAGCATAACAACATGCTAGCATCTTTCCTATTATTTTATTCCCGTAAATGTCAGAAAAACTATTTTTAAGTCCGTTCAAAACAAGGCTCACTTCCCAGGTGAGCGGAGCCTCCGCGCGCGCGGTTGCCATGGAGCAGCAGCGGGTCACTGCCGCGGCCTCCACACACACACCGGAGGAGCGAGCGGAGGGCCAGAGTTCAGTGAAGAAACACCATCACACACACAGACTCAAGCGCCGGTATGAAGTGCTGGAGACGCTGGGTACGGGCACGTACGGCAAAGTCAAGCGCGCGGTGGCGAGACAGTGTGGAAAAACGGTGAGCGACATTGTTCTTAGTTTTGAATTCACATGTCACTAATTAAATGCTGATATGAATGAATCTATCTATCTATCTATCTATCTATCTATCTATCTATCTATCTATCTATCTATCTATCTATCTATCTATCTATCTATCTATCTATCTATCTATCTATCTATCTATCTATCTATCTATCTATCTATCTATCTATCTATCTATCTATCTATCTATCTATCTATCTATCAGGAATTTAAACAATTTGTTTTCAATAACTGTAAAACACATGGACATAAAATCTTGAGGAATTAGAAATATTCCCATACAATGATTACCAACCAGAGGAACCCCATGGAATACTTAAGGAGGTTTGGGGATTTTTGATTGTGCTTTGTTTGTTATACCTTGAAATGACTTTCTTTATTATGAAATTGGGTAAAATAGCCTAGTTGCTTTAACAAATTCAGTTTTTACTGTAAGAAAGAATTTGGGTTTAGTTCACGATGAGATTGAAATTCAGCCATACAAAAACGGCAAATAATTTTGCTTTTGTGAAGCATCCGATCTGGTTTTGTGGATTTGTAAATAAGTTCACTGTTACAAGAAGGTCTTTATTTGAGAAAATGTCAATATGACATGTCAAAACAAGTGTCTCAATAAAGGGAGAGGAGACCTCATCACCGATTTTCATCCACAGTATTGATTGTTTTAAATTTAAAATTTAATCATTATACAGCAATTTTAATCATAATAATGCAAAATGACATCGGTTCTGGTTCTAGAGTTGATGAAGGCATACTTGAGCCTGCTGCTGAGATAATAAATAAAGTATAAATGATGCCTATATAAAATTATAATGATTTGACAAAAACTTTTGCAGTGAAAATCAAGAGTTATGGAAATGTATGGACAGAAGTTCTGACAAAAACAATAAAGTATTACATTTCAAATTTAAAGTACGCATAAATAAATAAAATCAATAAATGATTTAACTTGAAATGCTGGAGTATTCCCAAAAATATGGCGATAATGTTTTTTTTTAAAATTATTATAGTACCTAATAATGGCAAAATTGTATTGATTTATTTAATAAAAATGTATAATGACTTAATTTTTCTATTTTAAAAGAGTAATATCCAGGATGTCCTCTGACGTCAGTTCTGACAGCCTGTCTGTCATTCAACACAACTTAACTTAGTTAATTACTCTTAGGGTCTTACTTTTGGGGTCATCCAATAGGTGCTTTGTGTGTGTGTCTACTGTACTTAGACCTCATGTTAGCACACTTAATTAAATACTTATCACTCAGTCTGTCATTAAACAAAAACAAAGAAGATATTTCCCCTAGCTTGCTGTCTGCACTCTTTCACAGCCTGAAAACGTTAATGGAAAAAACGGTCCAATCAGATTAGAGCAGCAGCTGAGCCTCTCTCTCTCACTCTGTCTCTCATCTGGACTCAGAGGTGAAGTATTCCGGTAACCAGGAGTCTTTGCATAGCAGGCATTCCTGCAGACAAACACTAACAGCATTCAGAGGAGGCTTTAGTGCTTTGTGTATGTGTTACAAGGGAGCGAGGAGTCTCTCCACATCTCCAGATTGGGGTCAAAGGTGCTTGGCAGATTCCCAGATGCCACTGCCAGTGCCGTAATACAGACAGCAGGTTTCGGCCACCTCCGTTAAAGTTTTTTCAGTGATGAAATTTCGATATTTCATGCTGTAGACCCGCTCAGAGTGGGTCGAATAGACTGATTACTTTTGGTGCCGTGACCCGGATGGGACGGGAGTGAGGTTTAGGGGGGGTGAGTGTAACAGATTTAGGCCAGTAAGAGCTGTGTATGTAAACTTCACTCCCCTAGCCTCAAGAGTGCACACTAAGAAGAAATTTATTCAAGTCAATCTTAATTGCATTTTCCATGTTTTTTTTAAATAACTTAATAAATGAGCATCACATAATTGACCCATATTCTTACAGACATTTGTGTTTGTTCAATGATGTGTTTGATTACATTGTGTCTTCTTCAGGTGGCTATTAAATCCATTAGAAAGGAGAGATTAAGGGATGATCTGGATAGGGCACACATCCAGAGAGAAATTGAAATCACCGCCTCTCTTACGCACCCAAATATCATCCGCCTATACGAGGGTAAAACACAACAGTATCACATTACGATATTGTTTGTCGCATATCCTAATGCAAAATGCTGAATCATAGAGATTAAGATACTCTCGCTTTTCAAAAACCCAACAAATGATTCATGCAATGTGTGTGGATATGTTTTCAGTGTTTGAGAGCGTGGAGAGGATTGTGATGGTGATGGAGTATGCGAGTGGAGGAGAGCTTTACGAGTACATTCAGGAGAAACAGAGACTGTCAGAGGACGAGGCCAGACACTTCTTCGGACAGATCACCTCTGCTGTGCACTACTGCCACAAAGTAAACACATTTACGTTCTTAAAGGGATAGTTCACTTTGAAATTCATTTTTGGTATGTTTTAGCTCACCTCAAGGGCATCCAAGATGTAGGTGTCTTTGTTTCTACAGTAGTTTCAATTTTGATATTTTTAGGTCAAACCGTTCTTGTCTGTCAGTCATTTAATGGAGGTGTATGGTCACCACCTCAAAGAGCATGTACAGAGAAGTCCAAATTAAACATATCAAAAATTCATTTCAAAGTGAACTATCCCTTTAAATTCTCATGGCATTAATTCTACATATGAGCAGTTTTTCTTGAATAGGGATTTCAATCATGACAATTCTCTGAGTAGATTAAAACAGCATTTTATTAATATGAATGATATGTATAGGCGTAGTCTGCTAAAACATGCACACAAATAAAGGCACTAGGATATGAGCTGCTACAAGGAAAGTCAGGAGAACCCCCTTGCAGATTTATAGGCAGGTGGTGCTGGGGACGGGGAGGAGCGAGAATGCAGAGCCAGTTCAGGACAGAAATAAAGAAGTTGCATAGAGTGAACAAAAAGATTGTTTGGCCATGCAGCCGGCTTTAGGAGAACCAATCAGCTGCTCGGAAGAGTTCATTATGTATTTCACCTACAATTGCTAATAAATGTATTAAATGTGCACAGTCAGCATTTTACTAGTCGAATGTACCTGAATGTAACATCTTTTAATAAACAACACTCAAATTATAGATGGAAGTTCAGTTCAGTTAAGCTGACAAATTTGTTATTAGTAACTTTTATTTCTCCTGAATACACCCTAAAAAAAAAAGAGTAAAATTATGAAACTTAATAACAGTCAAAATACTGCAAACAGAAATTAGTACAGTATATAAATGATATATTTATATCTATAGTATATGTAAATTGGTTATATAGTATATTTTGTATTTATATTTAGTAGGAATTTCTATCTCAATGCAGTCTGTACATTAAAATCAGCCTTGAAGTCAAAGATTTTTCGATATTAGCACTACGCTGTAAACACATTACATTTGACAAAAACATTGTAAATAGGATTTTTTACATTTAATTAAAAAACAAAACTTAAGAAATCTCTTGTTGTCCCTCAGAATGGTGTGGTTCATCGTGACCTCAAACTCGAGAATGTACTTCTGGACAAGGACTTAAATGTGAAGGTAAACAGTTCAAGCCCAAACTGATTCATGAAGAACTGACATTATGTTTCATGCATTTTCATTTTCATTATCACATTACAGAAACTGATGAATCCTTTGAGAAAAGCAATTCAAACTTAATGCACTTGGAATTTTTTTAAATCATTAGTACGGTGGACAAAATAACAGAAACACTATATAATATAAAGGTAGAATTATGCTTGATCATCTTCATTTTCTTCCTGGAATCTGTCAAACATGCCTTGAACTATTTTATTGGACATTGTTCTTTCGCTTACTTTTGGAATTTTATTTTTGAGGGATGATGAAGTATTAATCGACTTGATTTCAATCAATTACTTTAGCACTGTTTATTGGAGCATCATCATCCTAGTTTATGGGAGCATTATAAGGGAACAATGTTTGCATTATTTTGCACAGTAAAACAGCTTCATTCCTTGGTCATTACAAACCGTATTGAGCAATCATTGGATCAGATGACACTTGCAAAATGCTTAAACCTCACCATGATTCATAGTTGGTAACAGACAGGTTTGAAGGCATCCTTTGTCTCCATATGTTAACTGGATGTAGGAAATATGATGAAAGATGACTTTTATTCGTTATACAGAGTCTGCCCTGAACAGTTTTTGAGTCACAAAAGTTTCATTTCATATGAAAGCACAATTTAAGTCTAATTGCAAGAAATTCTGCATAAACCTTAATCATATTAATATGATAATTTATCATAATATGATTAATCTCCGCAGCTCCATTTATAATTTTAATTCTACTTTAAAATCAACCACCTTTCATTTGGACGTGGACATTTGCTATCTGTATCCACCCTGTGTGAATCAGAAAGAGATTTTATTAAATAAATCGATGCAAGACAAGTCACCCATTTTAATACAGAGTTGATTAATCACTAATTGCTCTGTTTGTTTGTAGCTAGCTGACTTTGGCTTGTCCAACCGCTACACGCGAGGCCGACGTCTGGACACTTTCTGCGGGAGTCCCCTGTATGCTTCACCAGAGATCGTCAACGGACTTCCATACCATGGCCCTGAGGTGTTGATCAGTCTCAAAAGTTTGCTACTTATTACAGAAATAATAAACTTCGAGATAATACTGTTAATTGGAGTTAAATGAAAATATATTATAGAAATTAAACAGAATTATGTAAAATTAAGAATGCTTTTTTGACCTACTTAAGTACAATTTTATAATTACTTCTATTGGCTTTAAAATATGGTTTAAAGTGCGCTGCTTAATGTACTGACAAGCATTTGGGGTAATTTTTTTAATGTAATTTCTATCCCCCTCAGACCTCCCGAAACAGTAAAACTGCACATTTTATTGTGGCCAGCCTAAGGCACACCTGTGCAATAATCTTGGTGTCTAATCGGCATCTTGATATGCCACACTTGTGAGGTGGATGGATTATCTCGGCAAAGGAGAAGTGCTCACTAACACCGATTTAGACACATTCGTTAACAATGAGAAATAGGCCTTTTGTATACATAGAAAGTCGTAGATCTCATAAAAAATGCGGGGCAAAAACAAAATTGTTTATAATTCTGTTCAGTGTATTTAAATATAATTGTAATTGCAGATTTGTAATGACAAAGCTGCATTTTTTTACATTTACTTTAAATGTAACAGTGCTTTAGGGGGCTTTCACACTGGCAGTTTAGTTCGGAATGGGGGGAAAAAATCGCTAATGTGAACGCTGTCATAGGACACGGGTGCGCACTGGGGTACCGGATCCGAGACTACGTACCTGGAGGAGGTGGTCTGTGTTCGGTTGCTTCCGAACCGTGCCGCGGTTCGCGTGAATGTGAAAGCAACACGGATTCGGGCGCACACTTGTTCAGGAAGTAAAGTATCCTGCGCATGCGTTTTAGCTTATTGTGATGTATTCAGTTAAATAAAACACTTGTAAGGGATGATAGTGTTGATGAGTGTTTACCTTAGATATGACTATGAGCGAGAGTGAGCCTGCAGTGTATTCGTGCATTGCGCGTGGAATCGGAGCAACACATTTGGAAATCCACTGTCTCCTCAAAGAGTCTGTTTGCAAGCAGCAGAAGTCCACCTTATGTGACACACGCACAGTAAACCTTTATTGTTCACTCAACTGTGCATAATAGTAGCAAAGTAATAAAAAAAACACAATATTTACCCACGTTCTGCTTTCTGTCATATGGAGTGCACATTTGCGATGACGTAGGATGCACGCAAACGCAGCAGGGTTCGATGGAATCAAGTTGAGTGTGAAACCAGACCAAACCTGTGGGGGGCGCCAGGAACAAACACACTCTGGAGTGCGTTTCCCGAAAGCATCGATAGCCAACTATGGTCGCAAGTTCCGTTGTTATCTGCATAGTTTAACGAGTCGGTGTTTCCCGAAACCATCGTTCCAACGGACATTCGCAAACAGCATCGCAAAGTTGGGTGGTTTGAACGACAGCTCTCGACCTGGCATCGTTTCTATATTGCATGACATTTGGAGGTAATAAATCCTTATCTTGAGCAAAATAAGCAAGCTGACAGTCAGTACAACCGGTGCCTTTCATTTAGAATTCATACAAATGTAATTTACGTATTTTAGTTTGTCAAAAGATTGGAAGTAACGTGTTTGAAGAGTGCGAACGTGCATGCTATGTATACTAAGAACGAGCCAAATATTGAGTCTGGTAATAAAGCAAAATAACTGAGAACAATTAGAAATAGTCCTCAGATGACATGTCTGTAATTTATATAATATATAATTTTTCATTAAAAGTAGTTATTACTCCACCACGTGCGAAACCAACGTGGTTGAACGATGCTTTGCGACAGTGAGTTTCGGGAAACAGTCGTCACTAGCTAGTTGATTTTTCCAACGATGCATCGTACTACGGTAGCGAATCAGCGAACTACGCCGTTCTACGGGAAACGCACCCCTGGCTCGGACCGCAGCAAACGAGCCCAGTGTGTACAAGCCCCCTTAGTTTGTTAGTCACCACATCAAAATAAGTACTCCTTTAAAACACAACAAAAGATTAGTAAAACGTAATGATTTAAAATATACTTTTATTTCTGTCACTACTCGCCCTCATGTCGTTCCAAACCCATAATACTTTCGTTCATCTTCAGAAGACAATTGCAGATTTTTTAGATATGAAAGTATGAGTTTTCCGTCCCTCCATCGAAAGTCTACGCAACTACAATTTCAAGCCCCAGAAAGGTAGTAAAGACATCATGAAAGTAATCCGTGACTCCAGTGGTTTAACCTCAATTTGTGTTGAAGGTGCTTTGTTTGCTTAGTCTTTTAATCTCCAACTTGCTTCTTATTCACAAGGGCAGGCATTTAATACTTAAAATCCCACTGTTTGAACAGATTCTGCATGTGCTCCTCTTATGTCCCAGGTGGACTGTTGGTCTCTTGGTGTGCTGTTATATGCTCTGGTTTACGGCTCCATGCCCTTTGATGGCACGAGTTACAGCATCCTTAAAGAGCAGATCCGCCAGGGACGATACAAGACACCTGATATCCCATCGGGTGAGATTCATACCATATATCTGCTCTCCATCATAAGTGAGAATTTCCTTGACTCTTTCCATTCTTCCTACAGAGGCCTATTCATTGATTGGATGGATGCTCACAGTAGAAGTAGAGGACAGAGCCACTATGGAGGACATAACCAACCATTGGTGGCTAAACCGAAACACTCCCAACTTCCCAGATGCTTCATTCGCAGGAGTTACAGAGAGTAAACCGTGTGCTTCTACGCTACCGAGAAAGAAACACAAGGGACGGACACTCATCGGGTCTTTTCTTCTGCCATCTCTTGAAGCTTCTTCTCACAACCAGCACATGAAACTGCCAAAGAAGGGCATCCTGAAGAAGCTCTACCATCAGGTTGAATACACATCTCTCTCTGAGCACTCAGACGGGTCTGCTGGGAACAGGAAGGCGGACACTAGCGAAGATGTGGAAAGAATTGGGACAGACACCGGGAGAAAGAGGAAGGGCATTCTGAAGTGGAACGGAAAGTTCTCCGGTGTTTCTCCAATCACAACGGCTCCTACGTGGTCACACGGTTTCAGCAAAACCCGCCAAGAGTCTGATGGAGGTGGACAGCTGGAGATGGAGTTTGAGATCAAGATCTCCATGTGGAAAACACACGCGTCTACAGGACTAGTTTCCCCAGAATAGCCATTTTGATCATTTACACTGACTATAAATGTATGAATTCAACCAATTAAAGGAATAGTTCACTTCTGTCATCATTTAGTCTCCCTCAAGTTGTTTCTTTCTTCTGCTGAACACAGAGTAAGATATTTTGAAGAATGCCGGTAACCAGACAGTTGATGGACTTCCATAGTAGGAAAAAAAATACTATGCAATAAAATACTCAAAAAAACTATAAAATATATTCTTTTGTGTTCAGCAGAAGAAAGAAATTCACAAGGGTTTGAAACAACTTGAGGGAGAGTAGATGATGACCGAATTTTCATTTTGAAGCGTTACGTCCAAATCTTGCTTTACATTTTGAAGTTTACCAAGGTGAATCATTTGACTTGCAACCCGTGAATCGAGGAGTCACAACAGTCGAACATGCAGCGGGATAACTCGTAAACACCCGAGGCATTACGGCTGCTAAGATAATGTGTTCTGTGTAATTGCTAATAACCCAGATCGATGAGTTTATTAGCCTCGAAGGAAGTTAAAGCAGCCATGAATCCACTAATCCCAGCCCAGAAGAAGAGAAGGCTTAGTCCAAGAGCTACAGTCGTGCCATTCTCAGTTTGTGCTGGCATTCAAAACTGGCAAGAGTTTGAGGGCATGTTCATCATAAACTTTATGCTCTCTGGCTCGCGTTGGCTTTCTCACGTGAGTAGAAAACCCGCGCGCCAGACTGATTAGCGTGACACAGTAGCATTAGTATTATAATCTCAGATAAGCAGCAGTGTTTAGTCTTGTGTGGCCTATTAAAGGCATAGTTCACTTACAAATGAAAATTGTGTCATTATTTACTCACTCTCAAGTTGTTTCAAATCTGAATGAATTTCTTTCTTTTGGTAACCAAACAGTTGTTGGACACCACTGACGTCTTCCATAGTAGGAAAAAAATACTATGGAAGTCAATGGGGTCCAACAATTGTTTGGTTACCTGTATGTTTCATACAGGTTTGAAACAACTTGAAGGTGAGTAAATGATGACACAATTTTCATTATTTGTCTGTAGTATTCCTTTAAAGGAGTAGTTCACTTTAAAAAAAAAAAAAACTTTTGCTGATAATTACTCACCCCCATGTCATCCAAGATGTCCATGTCTTTCTTTCCTTAGTTGAAAAGAAATTAAGGTTTTTGATGAAAACATTCCAGGATTTTTCTCCATATAATGGACTTTAATGGGAACCAAATGGTTCAAGGTCCAAAAGACAGTTTCAGTGCAAACTGCAAACTGTTCAAAGGGCTTTAAACGTTTCCAAACGATGAATAAGGGTCTTATCAAGCGAAACGATCGCTCATTTAAAAAATAAATAACAAAGTTTAAGTTTTATAAGCTCAAATGGTCGCCTTGCTCTGTTCTGTGATGCGCGTTTGTGACTCTCCTGTTCGAACTCGTTCATCAAAATGAACAAATCTTCTGTTGTGTCATTTGGTTCATTCAATGAAGAAAATGAACGAATTGACTCGGAAAAAGATCCTTTCATTTTGATGAAGGAGTTCGAACAGGAGAGTATTTATTTATTAAATGAGCGATCGTTTCGCTTGATAAGACCCTTATTCATCGTCTGGAATCAATTAAAGCCCTTTGAACAGTTTGCACTGAAACTGTCTTTTGGACCATGAACCGTTTGGTTCCCATTAAAGTGCATTATATGGAGAAAAATGCTGGAATGTTCATCAAAAACCTTAATTTCTTTTCGACTGAAGAAAGAAAGTCTTGGATGACATGGGGGTGAGAAAATTATCAGCAAAAGTTCTTTTTAAAAGTGAACTACACCTTTAAGTGGATAGTTTTCTCTTTTATTCCCCATATTGTATGACTGAAGGTAAATATGCAGTATTTGTAAAAACACTTCAGGAAATTCATTGTTTCGAGGATCTGATTACAAGAACTGTACTGAACACCGACACATTTTGTTATCTAAAACTTTTTAATAAAAAGAGTGGGAAAAAAATCCACACATTTTTAGAAAACATTTAATCTCTCCGAAGTTAAATTACAAAGATAATCTACATCTTTACACATTGTTAGCGGCGAGAACGTCAAGAGTTGTCCGAGAAGACTTGACCCATGACGGCCAGCTTGGCGCTGAACGGCTGCACGGGGCAGGAGAGTGCGGGAGGTTTTCGTTTCTCTCCTGGCTTCAGTGCGATGCTCTCCTGGGTGCTCCGGTCCCCCGACGTCTCCTCTGACGTGTCCGTGGGAGGCCTGAGTGGATCTGAGAAGCTGAGGAGTATGTCCTGTAGTTCCCTGCGCTCGTCCCGGTATCGGCTGCAGCAGTGGAGCGCGGCGGGGTCGAGCGGGTGAGCCTCCGTGTTAAATATGTACCCCCCCGCGCTGAGAACGCAGTCCCCCTGCAGGCCGCCGAGCTCAAACTCGGTGCCCGTGTTGTGAAGGAAGTTTTCAGGATCGAAGAGGAGGTAGAGGTATTTAATGGTCTCGGCCAGGAAGAAGGACTCCATGCGGTTGTCCAACTTGTGGTCCCTTACGTCCTTCACCTTTGGCGGAAATAAAACAGACGAGTGCGTTTAGAGACTGTGCTGGATTCGGTCTCAATATTGCTGAAGGTTTGAGACACTCACAGTGGCAAAACCACAGTTCACCCGGCTGATTTTGTCGATCGACTCGATTGCGTCCCGGCCAAGCTGCATGAACGTCGGGTCGCCGGTGGCCTTGTACAGATACATGGCGCTCTCGATCAACTCTGCGCAACACAATTAGCTACTTCAGTTTCACACAGATTTTACAGCAAAATGTGAACGGTGCCCGTGCAAAACTTGCGGCTAACGTGCCTGTTATTTGCAAAGCCATTGATTGCTAAAATGTCGCTGAAGGCTGAAATACTCTACATGACTTTTAACAACAGATTGTAAAACACTACGCATCATACGCTAAAAGATTGAGGATCATACACTACTAGATTTTCAAGTTGTTACAAATACGAACCCAACTAATTTACGCAGAAACATCGGGCTCTTTGACGTTAAGTTGACGTATGACAAAATCTGGGGAAAAGTTATATAGTGTATTCTGGCCATAAAGCATTGGGTCCCACTTTATATTAAGTGGCTTTAAGTACTATGTACTTATATTGAAAAATAAGTATAATGTACTTATTGTGCTCATGTTGTATTGTAAAACACTTTTGCTGCTATTGAGGGTACGGTTAGGGATGGGTGTGGTGGTATGGGTCGGTTTAAGGGTAAGGGATGGGTTAGCAGTGTAATTACCGATGTATTACATAAATTAGTTACAGCTGTAATTACATGCTTGTATTTTTAAAATATAAGTACAATGTAAAAACATGTATGTACACAATAAGTCCATTGCATCAAATTATTTGTTTCAATGTAATTACATAGTACTTAAAGCCACTTAATATAAAGTGGGACCCTTTGGGGTCACTGAGATCTTTTTTATTTTATTTATTTTTAAAGAGCAAGGATGCATTAAATTGATCAATAGTGACAGTAAAGACATTTATAATTTTACAAAAATGTGTGCCATACTTAAAGGAGTTGTTCACTTTTAAAAAAACGCAGTGTTGTAGTCGAGACCACCTCACTCGAGTCCGAGTCGACACCGAGACCAGAGAGAGTCGAGTCCAAGTCAAGACCGAGTCTATAGAGAGTCGAGTCCGAGACCAGAGACGGTCGAGTCCGAGTCGAGACCGAGACCAGTGAGGGTTGATTACCTAATTGACTTTTATTTACTTGGAGAAATCCTTTTTTTTTTTTTTACTGAATTTACTTAGAGTTTAAAAAATATGATGAGTTTAGGGTAAAAAGGCCACATGTTAAAAGTAATTTTATTACAATTTGTCATTTGCAGTTGCGCACTAGAAAATCACCAATCACTGGGCCACGTGTCAATCAATTTAAAGAAATATTTTATTAACATACATTAATAATCATGAAAAATATTTTTAATTGAACTCGAGTGGACTCGGGAATAAGTCCGAGTCCTAAAAAAAAAAAAAAAAAATGTTCGAGTACGAGTCAATTCTGAGTCCAAATGGACACGAGTCCATGACCAAGACCAAGACCATTAAAATATGGTCTCGAGACCGAGTCCGAGACGAGTCCGAGTCTCGAGTACTACAACACTGAAAAAACGTTTGCTGATAGTTTACTCACCCCCAAGTCATCCAAGATGTCCACGTCTTTCTTTCTTCAGTCGAGAAGAAATTAAAGTTTTTGATGAAAACATTCCAGCATTTTCTCCATATAACGGACTTCAATGGGAACCAAGCGGTTCAAGGTCCAAATGAGAGTTTCAGTGCAAACTGTTCAAAGGGTTTTAAACGTTTCCAGACGGTAATTAAGGGTCTTATCAAGCGAAACGATCGCTCATTTAAAAAATAAATAATAAAGTTTAAGTTTAATAATCTCAAATGGTCGCCGTGCTTTGTTCTGTGATGCACGTTTGTGACTCTTCTGTTCGAACTCGTTCATCAAAATGATCAAATCTTTTTTCCTAGATAAGACCCTTATTCATCGTCTGGAATCGTTTAAAGCCCTTTGAAGCGACACCGAAACTCTCATTTGGACCTTGAACCGTTTGGTTCCCATTGAAGTCCATTATATGGAGAAAATCCTGGAATGTTTTCATCAAAAACCTTAATTTCTTTTCAACTGAAGAAAGAAAGACATGGACATCTTGGATGACATGGGGGTGAGTAAATTATCAGCAAAAGTTTTTTTAAAGTGAACTACTCCTTTAACTTTTGTTCTTTTGTTCATAGGATCTTAAAAAAATGTGTCAGGGTTTCCACAAAAATATGAAGCTGCACAACTGTTTTCAACTGATAATAATCAGAAATGTATCTTGAGTGATTTCTGAAGGATCACGTGACACTGAAGACAACTACTAGAGCTTCGATCACAGGAATAAATGACATTTTACAATATATTACAGTAGAAAACAGTTATTTTTCATTGTAATAATATTTTATGACATTACTGTTTTTTATCAAACTAATGCAGCATTAGTGAGACTTTTTTCAAGAACATTAAAATCTTACAACCCCAAACATTCAAACGATAGTGTAAATATAACTTAAGAATGTTACAATGAAGTACATTTACTTTTCTCCCATAAACTAACTTTTATGATGAAAAAGATTATACAGTTTTCATGCAACGATTTATCCATTGGTGTCAGCAGAGTGATATATCGACTTCTTTAAAATGTAGACTATTTGGTTTTTCGCACACCTTCCAGGCTGTAGTTCAATATGATATTCTTTATTTATATCACTTACATATGATGTATATAGTGTGTCTAAGCATGCATTTTCATGTTTATCAACATTTGTCTCGAAAATACTTTTGTAAAATAAATTCAGAGATGTAAAAAAGGCATCGAATCACTTCTAAAGCCACAGTTGATATTGACCCATGTATATATATATATATATATATATATGTATTTCAAATGGTTATATCTATTAACAAAACTCATTTTAAAAATATCTAATAAATAAATATGTATCTGATGTCTTAAAGAAAAGCTCAGGATTGTGATATAATGGTTTAAAAGAGATCTAATCAATGGTTTGAGGACTGCTCTCTTGAGCGGTGTGTTTTATAGATACCTGGCCGCAGAGGGTAGCCCTCGCGTTTGTCCACCGTGTAGCCTTGAGGAATGCTGTAGAACTCCGGGAGGCCTCCGAACTGACGCCAAACGCTGTAGTAGTTATGGAAGGTCTTTGTGGCGCTGGAAATATCACCTATCAAACTCTGACATTAAATAAACACATGTGCATTACTAGGAGTCACAGAAATCTACTCTCAGAATCTGCAAATATATAAAATGGTGGACTAGTGTATGGTGAAAGATCAGCTTTCTCACCTGCAGTCCAGGCCAGAACGCCTCCAGAGACTGAAACACTGGCATTGAAACGGTTCCTTTATGCATCTGCACCCACAGATACCAATCATCAAACTTAGTGTAGTTCTTTATGGACTTATCAAATTCTGCAACACACATTTGAAAGTTGATAATGCTTTCACGCAAGCAAGAAAGGAGAGAGATGAACAGCAATTAGTGGAAATTTGTTGATGATTATCTGATGCTATCTAAATGAATAACAATTTAGCAAGTTATCAATTGCAGATACACTGAAACAAAAGTAGAAAGACTGATATAGTATTATCTTGGAAAACTATTGTACAATGCTTGTGTAATACGGCTGCTTTATTAATGATTTAATGTTTACCTTGAAACATTGCCAGCATCTCCTCATCTTGTAGCAGGATGGCCCCCTTTACGAGATACTCGAAGTACGAGTCCACCCCCGCCCCGATCCCCGCGTCCTGAGCCACCCACTTAGAAGTTATGACATCTATATGATTTCCCACCTGAAAAGATGAGATGGTTATGTGTAGTGATCGACCGATATTGATTTGATTATAACCGATACCGATCATTTGCATGTTTATGTGCCCGATAACCGATATGCATTTACTGTTATACTTCTGACACAATTATTACAACACAAATGAACTGAACAAACCATTTTACTTATAACAATCACTCCCTCTTTCATGTTAAATTAAATCTTCAAATTACAATAAAACATTAATATTATTACATTATATAATTTGACATTATATATATAAAATGACATATAAAAGACATATATTTTTTATAATATTACATTATAAAAAATGACCAAAGGGCCATTTTTTCATTTTTGGTTAATGCAGTTTTCCAAAAGAACCACAGTAAAATAGCTATTTAATATTATTATTAAAGACATTATTTTTTCAATCAAATTTCAACAGTATTATTAGGCTAAATTCAAACAAATATTTAGCAAAGTTTCATTATTAATTGTGATGTGATAACGTTAACGAGAACTGTGAACGCTGGAGCCAATAAGGGAGTCACAGCACATATTTCTATTACAAAAATCCATATTTTTTTTAATTAATAAATGATTTTAAAAGCCAACATTCTGACACATCTTCTAAATGCCAGCTTAAAGGCTAACACATTCATACTAAAAGCCAAAAAAAAACGTAATTTTGATTTCATGGGGACTTTAAAAAGCCACGTAAACACGGTTTACATATGCTTACTCCACAAACATGAAACAGCGATACGTCAAACACACAGTAGGCTAATGTTAACAGAAAGCCTTGTGTTATGGTCTTAGCACAGGTGTCTAGTTCTGATAACCGAGTTCCTGTAACTAGCTGGTGTGAAAGTTCATTGTCATGTCTGGGTGAACTATCCCTCAGAACATCTTGGCTGAACTAAAAAGATTTTACCAGGCCGATTTCTGAGCGTTTTCTCCATAAGGCCCTGAGAGCTTTGCGAGCCACGTTCTCAAACACAGGGTCTCCGGTCAGGCGGCTGAGGGTGGAGAACTCCAGGATGAAGGTGCCCACTCCTGCAGTGCAGGTGACGGGGGTCTCAGTGGGGTCCACCCCCCGCAGCAGGTTTACCGTGCCATACGGCATCCCTGTGGGCGTCTGGAAAGCTGAGAAGGGACAGAATGATTAAAAACTGACAGTATTTTTCAATCATCAAGATTAAATACAAATGCCAGATTAGGAATAGTGCATTATATTGAAGATGACTGAATAGAATTTCAAGGAGTTTTGGATATATCCATGCATGCCTTTGGGGCAAATATTGCTCACACATCCTTACACAATTATAAAAGATGCAATTTTATGTCCCAATACTGGGATACCAGCTTAGTTCATGTTTAAAGCTACATGTTTTACTAAATTATGTATGCAAATTCAGTCTCATTTTCTGTGAAAACTATTAGCACACTAAGAATTATTACTTTCTAAATTTAATGGCAGAAAATACAATATAGTATATATATTAAAAAAACTAAAATGAACAAAATGATAAATGGAGTGTTAAGACAATCATTACTATATGCACTCATTTTATATTAATTATATACTGTTATAGTATTTAGTAATATTTTGAGTGACCTTTTATTTTGTATCTTAGTTTCCATTTTTATTGTGAGTCATTTTGCCATTTTGTGTAATTTTTATTAGTTTTATTGTTTATATATATATATATATATATATATATATATATATATATATATATATATGTATTTTTTTTTTTTTTATTAATTTAGAACTTTAGAACGTTTTTTAAATCATTAAAGTCCCCATGCAATCAAATTTGACAATTCTTTTTTTTTTTTTTAATGGAATATTGCAGTAATCATTATAAATAATTTATCAGTGCACATCATTATATTTGACATTAAATATATGTCATTGTAATCTTTACTCAAAATAGCATCCCCTCCCTCTTGCAGCGACATCTCTTCTCTGATGATGTGTTTACTGGCGTGAGGGCGGGGCAACCTGTCACTCACAGGAGGTCCACCAATAGCAAAACATAACCATCCAATCAATTCCCCATTGCCAAAATCAAGTCCCGCCCCACATTTCTTCTTGTTCGAGAAGCCGTTTCATTCAGATACACATCACAATAGTGCAGAAAAGCCTATTGCAACTTCCTTTTCATGCCATCTTTAACTAAATGTATGGCTAATTTTCTGTGGTTCAATGACAAATGCAACACACGATTCATGCTAAATGTGTTTCAGATAGGGATGTAGTGTGACTATGATTTTGAAGTATCCACAAGCTCCCTCACCAGGCAGCAGTCTGCGTGCGGCGTCCTCTGCCATGCGCAGGAGGGGTCCAGAGCAGGGCCAGCCCTCCTCCACCTCCATCCCAGCACGCTTGGAGAGCAGATGAGCTGAGAGAAGCCCACCAACCACTGCAGAGAAACAAAGTTCATCACATCACCAGATTATAAACACATGCACTGATCAAACTCACTGAATGCCAATGATCACAGCCCTGCATTACAGGATAAATAAAGATAAATGAGTTTGACAAAAACATGTCCCCCCAAAATAAAAGAGTTTGGCCTCACTGCAGAACATGAAAGCCAGGGGAGGAGTTGGATCCAATCTATCTCCTCCCACCTTACATATAACTAAACCTACCCATCTCCACCCCCTGATCCCTAACCCCACCCCTAATCCTACCCATCTCCATCCCCTGATCCCTAACCCCACCCCTAATCTAACGCATCTCCACCCCTGATCCCTAACCCACCCCTAATACTACCCATCTCCACCCCCTGATCCCTAACCCCACCCCTAATCCTACCCATCTCCATCCCCTGATCCCTAACCCCACCCCTAATCTAACGCATCTCCACCCCTGATCCCTAACCCCACCCCTAATACTACCCATCTCCACCCCCTGATCCCTAACCCCACCCCTTAGATCTAGTTCCAACTCCGCCCCCTGGATCTCGTGTACTGTAATGAGGTGCTATTGAAATCAAAAGTAATATATCAGATCTGTTTTGCATGAAGAAAGTTTTCATGACAATAAAGTACATTCCATATTTAGCATTAATGTAAAATAATTATTTAATAAAAGTATTTATGTAATTTTATAATTTACACACACAAATATTTGTGTGTATATATATATATATGCCTATACACACAGACATGTATATATATATATATATATATATATATATATATATATGCCTATACACACAAACATGTATATATATACAGTATCTATATATATATATATATATATATGTATATATATGCCATTGCCTATACACACAAACATATATATATATGCCTATACACACACACACACACACACACACACACACGTGTGTATATATATATATATATATATATATTCCATAAATACATGTCTTACCTCGTATATTTGTCTCAAACACAGATGCATTTACGTCTATGTCAAAATCAACCGTGTCCTGGAGCAGCGTGGCCACGCGCTGGAACTCTGTGTGGTTTCCCAATACCTGTGATCGAGAAGGAGAAACATTCTCTGCATCTGAACTACAGAAAACCACTGTATGACACCAAAGAATTGAATGTAATTTCATACCAGCAATGTGTCCAGAGCATCAATGAGTGTGAGGGAAAAACTTGAAGGAAAAGGGACAAATAGAGAGGTTATCAAGATAGAATGTGATTTCTTAATCTTCTGAATTATGTGTTCCACCATGAAAGATAATATATTACAGACAAAGGCTTTCGCTCAATTCCACAAAACAAAAAAACTGCAGCAATTTTTCAATAAGTATTTTGTGCAAAAGCATCATTAAATGTAAGTAAGATTTTTTCAAAATCTCCCCATTGCTGTCCATTTTAATCTTGTGAAACATTATTTATTCATTTATTTATGAATAATTTAATTCTAACAATTAACAAAAACTACATAACACATTTAAGATTAATCCAAGACAAATACTCTAATTTTGAAGCACATCATTTAAACTGATCTCTGAGTAAAATGTCTTTCTGGAGTAAAAACTGTGCAGTCCAGTAAAATACGTTTTAACATTGGACAAAGAAGGCATGTTGATAGTTCTTCACCTTTCAAGAAATAACCATGTGAAATTTTTATATGACATAAATGTCCCCAAGTTAAAAACTTGATCATACCTAGATTTAAAATGATTAAAAACATTCTGACTATTCTAGGATTTAGTCACAGCTTCCATTGGCTCTGTCATTTGATGGTAATATAGGAGATAATTACTGGTCTAAAGTATATATATGTGTGTTGTAGGTGTGTGTATTATTTATAAATACTGTTTCCAAAAGGAATCCATTTTTGACACAAAAAAACACCTTTTGGTGATTTCTATAGAGGCTAAATTTGGCATTCCTGTTAGAATATTATTTTAGGGATGCACCAATATAAAAATTTTGGCCGATACCGATAATTCTTTATATATTAAAGCCGATAGCCGATATATTGGGCGATAAATCTAAATCCAAATTTTTATATAATTTTAACCTGATTACAAAAACAAGTCTCACCATTAAAAGCAATGTCCCAAGCACACAATTATAATGTTCTCATTACAAAATTGACAGACTCGCGCTGCACATGTTGCACTCAATCATATTTTTCTTTTTTAAGAGATTCCAATCATATTTCAAGACACTCAAAACCAGCATGGCGAACAGTGCAAATCTGAAGTGTCTCAGCTGAAGGAAATAATCCAATATTTATCGGCTTTAATATTTCACCCAATTTTTCTTATTGGCCAGATAACGATAACAGTAAAAATGAACATAGCGGCAGACACCGATATGGCGGTCAATATATTGTGATTGCCATTTTTTTTTTTGATATCACATGTTTTCATTGGTTAATTGTAGGGCTGTCAAACGATTAATCACATCCAAAATAAAAGTTTGTGTTTATATATGTGGGTGCACTGTATATAATTATTTTATATATAAATACACACACATGCTTGTATATATTTAAGAAATATTGTCATGCATGTCATATACATTTTCATGCGAAATTGTCGAAATGTAATTTGGCTCTCATACAGTTAGAGAGCGTTGTGGCTGTGTGCTGTCCTTTTGTTTTTGTTTTTCCTTGTTATTGAAGAACACAAATGTTTCTGCTGTATACCTTCCCCATGTGTCCTGTCCATCACACGTCAGAGGTCTCAGCTCATCATAAGGATATGCGTTTTCTATGTAGTTGTTGTAAGCATGATAAAACATCGACTTTATTCTGTCCCTGTTAAGACAAATAAAACAAAACCGATTCAAACAGGAATGACTGTCAATAAGACATTATGACAGGTGACTGACTGCTATATTTACAAATGACCATATGGCAAAGCCGATTGACTGACAGCAAATACGCAAAGGACAGAGTTGTCTACTGGTTACAGCAGTTGTAGTAACTACTTATCATCTCTATATGGCACCCCGATCATCTGCCCCTCTAATTAACGTTACACATCAATAATTAATGATGAATGTAGCGTATCATAAATGAATCTCACCTGTAATGAGACATTTCCTGCTCAGTAAAACCTCTGCCTTTAACATGACTGATGATGGGAGACAGGTATGTGGCGCAAAAAACGGCGGACAAAAGGAAAGTAAGCATCAAGTAACGAGATGTGAGCAGACATAAACAATACTATAGTTTCAAGCGACATGAATATGCACAAATACTACAAACAGTGACAATAGGAAGTGCACATAGTGCGCATGCGCGTGAGTGAATGCTGACGTGCAGGTAGGACGCGCTGTCGATTTTAAAATAAAAGCCCTGAAATTGCTTCAGAGAAAAATATAAAATGTCATTGGTTCTATAATAAATAAGTAAGTAAATAAACACACGATTGTGAATGAAAAATAAAATAAAAAAAGCTTTTATTCATTTATTTATTTTTAAACCTACATACAGTAAAAGTGAACTAATGGAAAGAACCAACAAAACAACACATAAATCAGCAGCACCAAAGCAGCAAAATTATGGATATAGCGATGTCCATAATGAGTTTCTGGATATTGGAAGTATTGATATGATGAAATCAAATGCCTGACAGTTTCCAAAACATTACACTATCCAATAAAACTTCAAAACACTGTAATTCAGACAAATAAACACCTTCTTCTACCCAACACGTTTTAACAGATGAATCCGTTGAAATAACATGAGATAATTTACTGTGTAGTGTTATTTGTAGTAGTAGACTAATGAGAACATGAATAACGTAGTCAGCGTTAAATTATTACAGCTGTAATTTTGGCTCATTTTGCAGCACCAGAAATGACTGTCCATATGTGCATGTAACTGTTTAACATGAATATCTTTTGAACTTGCTATGCATAAACCATATATAGAGCTATCAAATAAAACATATAAAACATAACCAGAAGAAAGATAATGGTACGATTTCTTACGAGCTTGACACAATCTCAGTTTATCATTTCACTGAAGGAGTATTACACAAAACACTTGGTGTTCTTTTATCTGTAAGTGAAAGTGAATAAATAATGATAAAGGGAAAATGAATGTGCATACTGTTTTAAATAATGTGGAGTGGAGCTGAACTGTGATTTAATACGCCGCCACACTCAGCAGCCTCTGCCAGCAGTTTATGAGTCTTCCCATCATTTTCATTCTCCACTGCTGTTTTCCTTTACGCTTCTTCCCAGGCTCGCAAGACGCTTTCTTGCATCTGTTTGCCTGCAAAGTAATGCATTTTTCTAAATCATTATCTTTTTATTTCAGATCATTCCTATTCAGATTAACTTTATTTTGATTATTCGAGCCACAATCAATCAAATAAATAAATAAATAAATTTCTAAATAAAAAAAATATAGATGATGTTATCCTCTGTTTATTTCAGATTACAATTATTCAGTAAAACATAATTATTCAATTCAATTTTGGATAAATAAATGAATACATTTATTTGACAATATATCTAAATATTCTGACTGATGGTTTTAATGATTCAACCACCAACAAACAAACAAAGAACTAATTATTCATTAATTTCCTAATAGTTACCTTCTGTTTGTTTTAGATTATAATTATTTATTCAGATCAATTTTATTTTGATAAATAAATACATTTCTAGATGATGTAATCCACTGTTTATTTCAGATTACGATTATTCAGTAAAACATAATAATTCAATTAAATTTTTGATAAATAAATAAATTTATTTCACAATATAAATATTCAGATTAATGGTTTTAATGATTTAATCAACAAATAAATAAACAAACTAATTATTAATTAATTTATAATTATTAATTATTTTATTATTCATTAATTTATTATGATTAATTAAAGTTTGTTTTAGATTATAATTCATTATTCAGATTAACTTTATTTCGATAAATACATTTCTAGATGATGTAATCCTGTTTATTTCAGATTATAATTACTATATTAAATTTTTTGATAAACAAACAAACAAAATAAATAAATATATATATATTTATTTTGAATTATAATTGGTCAGATTATGTTTTTTAAGTATTCAATCAACAAACAAACAAACAAATTATTTAATTTCTATATTGTCCTTTTGTTTGTTTTAGATTATATGTAATTGTTCACATTAACTTTATTTTGATAAATAAATAAATAAATGTATAGATAATGTAATCCGTTTATTTCACATTATAATTATCCAGATGAACTTTTAGTTTGATAAACAAACAAATAAAAATAATTCTAGATGTAATCCTGTTTATCTCACATTTTAAATATTCAGATTTAACTTTATTTTGATAAATGAATTAATTTCTTGATCATGTACTCATCCATTTATTTCACATTACAGTTATTTAAATGAACAAACAAACAAATAAATAAATTTCTAGAAGATGTTTTCCTGTTTATTTCACATTATAATGATTAAGATTAACTTTAATTCGATCATTGAATCAGCAAACAAGCACTATACCGAGCTTTGGGGCCTGCAGCAGTTTTTTCGGATGAGCTGTGCCATCTGTCCCACCACCTTCGCCATGTCCCCGCCTCTGTCCCCTCTGTCCCGCTGCTGCCTCTTGCTCTCACTCAAGCATCTGAAGATTTGGGTCATATTATAGATGTCTCGCAGGATACGGTGAACCTACCGTATCAAAACAGACGAGCGATTAAAGAAAAGCTCTCAGTATATCAACAGTCTCTAAAAAAACATCAGTATTAAAGAAACATACATGTATATATGTACAGTTGGCTGTACCTTCTCAGAAGAACAGTGGTCCTTTTCTTTTGATATGTCGAATGAACCAGTCAGATTCTGGGCCAAGAGTGAAAAGAGCAAACACATTCAATCAGTTCGCCTTCTACAGATAACCAGAAGAGGGCAACACATATCCATAACCAATCTTCCAGCAGTACGAGAGAGCGCTTATGTAATTTGTTCAATGATCAAACGAGAACAGCAAGTCAGATATGCCACATAAACAGTGTGTTTGACATGGATTCTGGTTATCTGACATGACACTCACCAGGTTTTGGAGCTCGACCAGGATGACGGCCCTGTAGGTGCTGATGATCACAGAATAATCACACGCGCGTTTACCGTGGGCCAGCGCGAGCAGCAGCATTACAGCCACACAGACAGCAGGCCTGTTCACACACTGAGCACAACCATCACCTTATCAGTAGTAGTAGTACTTTGCTTTGTGCAGAATGTTGCAACCTGATGCACCAGTAGCCTATAATTTCCTTAGATTTGAAAATACAGTTCATCATTATTTACCCAAATAACTGATCATTTTAACCCTTTACCTGTCACCCCCCCCCCCCCCCTTTTGATAATTGACATTAAAATGCACTATACAAACTTAAATGGTTGTAATTCAATTATACTTTGGAATATAGACCTATCAAGTTTGGTCTTGTTTTAAAGAAAACAATCAGCAGATTATTACTGAAGAGAAAGCACTTCAAAAAATTAAAGTATGAAAAAGTTATGAAAGTTATAATTTACAGTAAATCAAATATACTTTATTAATATATATTTACTATAAAATTACTATAAAATGAAAGCTATTTCTACCCAAGTTGCGTTCCAAATTTAAAGTTGATATCACAAAAATTGAAGTTCCCATGAGATTTTGTTTAGGTGTTATACCCAAAATAGCCACCAGGTGCCATTGAATTCCATTACATTTAATTGTAAGCATTCTGCCATAACAAATTAATCAATTTCTATCCAAATATCACTTCTGTCACTAAATATGGAACCTTGAGACTCAGACCTTTCTGACAATATGTGTTTTGTTTAGAAAAGATTAGAAAAGGTTTTGATAATAAATTATGAAAGATGATGCCCAAAAGGGGAGGGGCCTAATAAAAAGATACTGTTTCTATGGTAACACAACGTCCAATTTCAAAACGGTTTTCACCGGATGAATTCTGAGTTCGTATGCTTTCAAATAATACCTAATTTATGTTAACTACTAATATATATATTAAAGTACTTACTTTTATTATTAACTTTTAGCACTAAAAACCAAAGTTTCAATTATTAAAAGTGTGTGCATCTACTTTTTGTGACAAACTTCTGTAATGACGTCGATTTTTGAGGTACACACTTGTCATAAATTCATATATTACTATTCATTCATAATTTGTCAGTTAAGGGGTTTTAAGTCTTAAAGGGATAGTTCACCCATTCACTCACCCTCAGGTTGTTCCAAACCTGTATGAATTTCTTAGTTCTGTTGAATAAATATAATATTTTGAAGAATATGGGGAACTGAACAGTTCTTGGGCACCATTGACGTTTTTATCCTACTATGGAAGTCAATGGTGTCCCAAAGCGACCTGGTTACAAACTTTCAAAACATTTTTTTTTTTTATGGAATAACCCGAGGGTGAGTAGCTAAAATGACAGAATTTTCCATTTTGAGTGAACTATCCCTTTAAGTGTTTTACACAACAAATCACAGTGCAGACTCTTGATCTCTTGATTTCTACATGACTGCTATATAAAGTCAAATGACCAGAAACTAATGTCTGTCAAAGCTCCATAAAACATGTCAGAATGCATAGGCAATAGGCCTGCAACTACTATATCATATTTAGAGACTATACTGATGTAATTTTAGGATTTCTCTGCATCAAAGCATAAACATGACTCATTTGTGACTAGTGAGGAGTAAAATTGTAAATAAACAAAACTGATTCACATTAAAATTAGCCATTTCAGTAGGCCTAAAAGTAAAAACTATACATATATTATCATTCCTCCTCCTCAATACTGCCCAAAAGACTGCTTTATCAGTTGTTATCAACTTTCTGTTTGGTCTAATTAAAGAATTTAATTTTTGTTTTTACGTTTTCCACCTATAATAGAAAAGTAAAATATACACTCAATGTAATACAAAATGCCGGGACCCATGTTTGGGTCAAATCTTGGTTTATTTCATAAACCAGGATGGGTGTTTGTCCATATTTGACCTAAACATGGCTTGAAACAACCCAGCATTTATTAGTGTACTTTTATGCACTTTTTTTTATTTATTTATTTTACGTTTACAGAGTTTGCACGTGTGCACTAAAAATTTTGAGATTAAATGGGTTAATTTAGAATCTAATAACGATACGTATCTATTGGTAGCCAAATAGTATTGCACTGAGTTACTGAGTTTTCAAGAAACAGAAGATAGAAACAGTTATATTGCGCAGTGATGATGAGGGATCTTACCATTGACCATGGGATGAAGAGGGACTCTTGCGCGCACCAGTCAGGGCTTGGAAATGTGGACATGGTCCAGCGGCGTCCAACGCATGTTACATGTTTCTCACAGAACACTTCAACAACGCTCCGACCGAAAAAAGTCAACCTTAAAAATGCGTTTTTGGTCTAGTTCGAGTCGGTGGTCTGGCGAGAGGCGCGTTGATGAGGCTTAACCGCGTCCATTCCACAAATGGTGAAAGAGAAGTGTCGAGGCTCTCATGTGTCTCCGCCGTCACGGGCTGCTGCTGCCATCGCGCTTCTCATTTCACCAGGTCTCTAGTCTGATCAAGTCGAGAAAACTTCCGCGATCAATCAACTTTGCGCTTTGTTTCGGTTTCGGCGCGAGATTACTTTATAAACCTGGTGCACCGAAGAGTTTGATTCTTCACTGGACCTGGCTGTGATCAAGAAATGACTCTTTGTTTCAGGACAGACGAAAACCTTCGTCTTTTTATAGTCCAAACATTTGTGTCAGGTTTCAATGTGCAGAGTGCAACTATAGGTCGTGTGGTTTGTGTAAGGCTGATAAAATCATCACATCCCGCATTTGCTTTTTCAATTGATAGCCTATGATTTTCCTGAAGGAAATTCCAGTAATTAAAAGGCAGAGACATAATAGTGATGGCAGGGCAGGACCATCTTCAGGTGGATGACAATTCAGGTCCAGCTCTACAGTGTTTCTGAATCTTACTCATAGCTCAAGTAAATTAATCAAAATTCCACATCAGAGCTGCATTGCTGTAGCCATGATGCTTAACGTGTTGATTTCAATGTACAGTAGGCCTATACTCAACACCTAAATCAGTATGAATACAGATGGAAGAATCACAATTCAGAAGGTTACTCAAAATAAATGCAAGAAACCAGACTCATTTTTCAAAGAAAAACTCAGAATCAAAAATCATTATTCAGTATTGAAAATTGCAATAGTAACATATCAGTCACTTCTAAAACATTTCTAAAATGTTTCCTTGACCTGGTAACTCCCCTGCTAGTGGGAATCTTAGCACACTTTTTTTTGCCTCCTCCCTACCTCCCTTTAAAAACAAATATTTTTCTAATCTTAGTTTGGTAGCTGTAGCTTGAAAAACTCTAGAAGTTAACTTACAATTAAAAAAAAGGGTTAGGTATTTCAAAACAAACCTTTACATAAGTAGCCTAAATCAACAGAACTAATATCTGAAACAGATCAGACTTCATTTATTTTCTGATAATCAAGCAGCACATTTACACATACGCATAATGAGAAGCAGAATAAGAGGGTATGACATCTTTCTGGCAATTAATGTTCAAAATGGACTCTATCAATCTCTGGGTGTGACTAGACAACAACCTGACCATAGCATGTGTAATGAAAACAGCCCTGAATCAACACTGTTCCAGAGAGACAAACACACTAAAAGTGGAAAAATAGGCATAAAAAAAGAAAAATATCCACAGACTCAATAAAAACAACATTAATTGCTAAACCAAACATGCTCAGATTTGTGAATCTGATATTAGTCCCACAGTTTAGAAGGTGTTTTTGATCTTTGCAGCCACGAGGACCAGGATCTCTCCGATGTTCTTCTGCCAGTTGAGAATGTGCTTGGACTCCGCACACCACAGCTCACCGTGCCGTGGCTCTGCATTCTCACAGCGTTTCTTTACCTCCTGCTGTTGCTCCTGAGGGAGAGAACAACACCAGAGTAAGGAGATAAGATCTCACACGACACAAAATGCTAAGAAGGTGAAGACTGTTGAACCTAGGGAAGGTATGCGGGGGAGCCCAGATGGCCACACATCAGATCACCTGAATGGGGGCCCATGAGAGGAGGGCTCTAGAGGATGCCATGCTTCTCATAGAACGAGCCCTCAAGGCCAAAGGTAAACCACGCATCTGAAAGGCCAAACCAATTGCCAGAAATATCAAGTTACTAATGGCCTGTTTAGAGGGGGAGAACTCTTTCCTGGGTGACCCGAAACACACCAACAACTGATCTGACTTCATTGAGATGACTTCCAAATGTAGATACTCAATGCACTGACGGGGCAGATTCTTCTTCCACCGCCACATGAGGTGGGGGATAAAAAACCTGCAGAACCGCGGACTGTGCCGTGCTAGAAGGGACCATTGGCACATAGCCATGTCTGGGATGCAAGATAGCTTTAACTCCACTAGTGGCAAACTCCAGCCAGGAGAAAAGCTATTTTGAGCATTAGGTGCTTAGCGGGCTCCAAAGGTTCATAAGGAGCAGCCCTTCCCAGGTCGGGGGCCAGAACACAAGGAATAGGCCTCATCCTTCATGCACCACGGAGGAACCGTACGACCAGCTGCTGCCTTCCCAAAGACCAATCATTTAATGGAGTATGGAAAGCTCCAATGGTAGCCACTTACACCTTTTGTGAGACTAGCAGTCTCAAGCCCTTCTGCCAGCTCCATCTGCAAGCCCCACGATCTGAGACGCCATTAAACACAGCTAAACGGGAGCGCTTCACAGTGGCCACAAGCAGCCCCCTCAAGGGCTACCAGGGTGAGCTGTGCTCCCAAACAGTGCATACAAAGCTTGTGTGTGTGTCCACCCATAAAGTATCTTGGAGCAGGGATGCAAACCGCTTGAATTTTTCACTCACCATTATTTTCCTTTTGATTTTGTTTTTGACAAACAACACCAAATAGACACTTCACACAAGAGTGCTTGCTGAAGAGCGAAAGCTAACTCTGTTGTGTGGCGGCATGCCTTTGCAGCTTCTGTATGCTGTCACACGCTATGTCATGACGCAACACGAATCAGAATTGGATTAGTTCCACACGTACTTCAGACGCATTACGCAAAAGGGGCGTTCTCCAAAGTGTCCTTACCGACGTAGTTAGAGTTCCCTCAAAAGGTAAGAGCAAGCAGCACACCCTTCAAACATTTTTCCGTTACATTCCACAGAAGAAAGTTACATGTAAATGTGTGGTAGCCATGTATACCTTTCGTGTGTATGGGGCAAGAACAGCAGATCCTGGAGGAACTCCAGCACTAAAGCCACCGGCAGTGAAGCCACTGGGTCCATCCCACGCTCCCTAAACCAACTGGTGAAAACATTCCATTTCAGGAAATACATGGAACTCCGGAGCCGAGTATGGTCTCGACTACTCCTTCTGACAGGCCGGCCTTTAGATACTGAGACCCAGAGTTTCCTCTGGCCAAGGGTGAAATACTGAGCCCTCCGCTTGAGAGAGCAGATCCCTCCCATGGATGGCCAGCTAGGAGTGATATATCCACAAACCATACTCTGGTTGGACAAAGCGGGCCAACTAAAAGTAGGCTGACCACATTTCGCCGGATCATCTTCAGGAGTCCTGGGAGCAGAGCGATCAGAGGAATGCACCATGCATCCAACTGCACCGTTGCATTCAACCCCAGGGCGTGTGAGAAAACCACAGTGGACACTGTGTTGTCTTTCGAGACACAAACAAGACACCTATTGGAGGATTTGAAGCACCAATCTGGATAGAGGCCAAAAGGTATGACATTGGACATAGCTGCCATGAGGCCCGGCAGCCTCTGAAACTGCTTTCCGGTGATAGCGGGGCCTAAATTTAACTTCGAAACCATTGCCAGAATGGACTTGATATGTGCGGAAAACATTTGTACCTGCATCGTAGTCAAGTCTTAAGTCCCCAGTAACATGGTTCTCTGAGTGGGTGTCAACACGCTTTTCTTTGTGTTGAGTCTCAACCCCAAGCTCTGAACATGGCCAACGATGACATATTAACGCTGAACTGCCAATTCATGAGACTGTGCTAGACTGAGCCAGTTGTTGATATAATTTAGCACACGGATGCCCTGAAGCCTGGGCTGCATCCATGCACGTGGTAAATGTGCAAGGGGAATGAGCTAGGGCAATTAGAAGAACCCGATATTGGAAGCGTCGCCCCCCAAAAAGCACACCTTGGGAAATTACTGTGAGACACAAGGAGGGAAATGTGTAAGTACGTGTCCTTGAGATCAATAATGACAAATCAATCTTCAAATCCCAGTCCTGCCTACCTAAGAAGAAGTGTTACAGCAGGGTTTGGTGGGCAGTGCCGGGACTTTTTGGGATAACTAAGGTCAGGGATGAGGTAACTGGCTAAAGCCTTGTTCTCCTTCACCCCCAAAATGATGCTATAATCGAACACTGGGGAATTAGACAAGCCAGTAAATATGGCTTGTTCGATGAATTGCACAACTCCCGGAGTAAAGGCTGTGACCTGTGCGGTCATCAAGCTTACTTTTAACACGCTTTCTGCCCTTCATGTGGCCAATTGATGTTTAGTTTGGCCACCGCAGGAGTCACAATCTCCTCGTACACGGGCATGAAGGAACGATCTCTCATCAATATTCCTCATCGCGATGCTATGCACATATCGGATGGCTGCAGCATCGGGCTATCAACCCGAGTGGAAGAAGTAGTGGGGCTTCAGAGTTGGCAGATGTGGACTGAGAAAGTGCCGAAGCGAAAGCTAACTCCGTATGCTGTCACACGCTATGTCATGACGTAACGCCAATCTGGATTGGATTAGTTCCATACATCAGACGTGTTAAGCTGAGGGGCGTTCTCCAAAGTGTCCCTACTGTGGTAGAGTGAGTTCCATCAAAAGGGAAGAGCAAACAGCACCCCTCAAAATTCCTTCCATTAAGTTCCATAGAAAAAAGAAAGTTACAGGTACAGGTGTGGAACGAGTGAGTAAACTATTTCTTTCAAAATGTTTATTTACAATCACTGCATCACACACACAAAGAATAAAACAGGTCCTGAAGAACACATTCAAGTAATAATGTGACTGAATGCTTACTTCTGTCCCATGCTGAATCTCAAATTTGTAGAAAAATCCCCAGGCGTCACCCAAGTCAGGTTCAATCTTTACCGTCCGTAGGAACCACTCTCTTGCCTTCGTTATCTTTCTCTCACTCCAGAACAATCTGCACACAGTACACAAACACAGATATAGCATAAATGCAACAATAAAAGGTCAGCCTGTTCTTGCAGATAAAAGGGAAAAGAAAGGAATCTGAATTTTGGTTTATGAGAATATTGGCAAGAGTCTGGTTAGAAGTCTTACTTGGCCACAGCAAGAAGTACGTGAGGATCATGTTCACACTTTTTCAGAGCGTCAACACTCTTGGTCTTGCGCTGGGGTCTGGCCTCCAAAAACACTGCTTCAGCCCAGAGAATACCTAAAAGGAAAAAGTAAGTGTTGAGGTGTGATAATGTGCAGAGGCTTTTGATGAATCTGTTCATGGATGATGAAAGGCATGGCTTACCAGAGTTAGGACACTCCTGAAGGGCTTTGGCCATGAGTGTGTTGGCAATGTTTTTCAATCCCGCTCTGTATTCAAGTCGGACAGACTCCAGCCTAGAGAAATTGAGATTGAAAAGACCTACTATTATTTTGGTGGGTCATTAAACTACTAAGAAATCAAAATGAAACAACTGCATGTAGCCTCAAACAAAAAGAAGTTCTGCCATTATTCGATGAGTCTTCATTGGATCCAAGTTCATGTCACACTGTGATGAGAGATCAGCTTATGAATATTAATTAAGTCACATGATATTCACCTATTAAGTTTGAAAACTGAAAGGCCGGCATTAGTAATTAGTTGCTGGGCAATCCTGCTACATCAATGGCATTGGTTGTAAATATTAAGGTTCTGTGACGAGATGCTCATCGAATTTTAGATTAAAGATTGGTGTAAAACTTTTGAACACACTGCAAAAGTATACATTCGAGTCGACGTCCAACTAGCCAGTATGTTTTACACCACCATGAGAGGAAATAACTCTCCATACCAACAAATGGCCGTGGTCTAAATTCGTAATCAAGTGCTTACTTTTTGGGCCCGCGAGAGAGAAAATAACTCTCCTTGCCAGCAGGTGGCAGTAGTCCATATCTAGAACAAAGCAGCAACTAATCATATTGATCAGTTGGTCATCACTTTTTTTCATTCCAGAAAACCACGCTCAGATGACATGAAGTCGTTTGCTTGCTTGTGTTTTTCTTGAGCACTGATTCGCTACCTGAATAGCCAGTCAGTGACCTCTCTCACCAACGGGCTTCGCTGCTGACATGCTTAATCATACACAAAAGCAAGTCCAACCATTGCCAAAAAACTGAGCTGACAAGACGCTCAACAACGGCCCAAAATTGGCTGACTGTTGGTTTGATGTCACTCTGGCTTTTATGTGGCAACGTCAGTTAACCGAATTAATATTCATGAGCTGAGCCTTTGCCTCGGTAGAATATATCACTTTTCTACCAGCATCTGTAGAATCATTATTCCTGTTTACATTTTAATATTGGCCTTGTACTGAAGTGCAAGGACCCCTGGCATGGATTCTTACCAAAGCTCAGGGCTTTGTGGATTCTTGAGGCGAGCTTTCTCCAAGATGGCTCGAGCCCGTGTGAGCTGCCCTACTCTCTCTTCCAGCCGAGACAGGAGGACCCATAATGACATGGAATGAGGGCACTTCTTCAGCTGAACGGGAACATTAGAAGAACATTATGACAAGACACTTTTTTTTTTCACTGAAAAACCAAGTTTGTTCCCAATATTATTTGGACTTGGATTTTGCATTCCTGGAACACCTTCACTCTAAAAGGTTAAATGATGGTAAGGCATCTCGTCTAAATCCTCAAAACGTACTCCCTGGTTGTAGGCCTCTCTTGCTTTGTCGATGCTCTCTGATTGCTCCTCGATCTGTCCTCTCATCATCCAAAGTTTGGGGAAATCCTCGTAGTGCTTTAGGGCCTCTGTACACAACTCCTGTGCTGCTTCAATATTACCCAGCACCCACTCCAGCTTCACTGACTTCATAAACACCTAAAAAAACAACAACACAGAAAGCAGTTATGACAACTCGTACAATGCTTTTAACAGCCGTTAAAGCCTCTCTGACGTAGGTGTCATTTCGAGTGTGTCTGTTTGTACCTGTGGCAAACACACTTTCTTAAAAATGGCAATGAGGATTAATAAATCCTTTTTGAGCTGAGTTCTGGCGAGTACGTTTTATTTTTTCTTGTTCTGTCCGGCACTTTGAAGATGCACACACTATTATTATTATTATTATAAATGTTGCTTCCTTAATCCCTAGAAAAATAGCAGAGGGACGTAACAGAGTGCAAAAAAAATAGCCAGGGAGATTTTCATGATGCCTTTCCCGTATGAAGCTCACATGGCTAGTTTCCATAGATGCAGGAAATCATAAATTGCGGTTTGTTTGTTTTTTTTTGATAACATTAGCACTTATGAGGAATCCTGCCAAGTCCTCGAGGTACATTTGATCCTTTGATATTTGTATAGATGCTGACACTCTTTACT
Organism: Pimephales promelas; assembly: GCF_988280905.1. Classification (NCBI taxonomy): domain Eukaryota; kingdom Metazoa; phylum Chordata; class Actinopteri; order Cypriniformes; family Leuciscidae; genus Pimephales; species Pimephales promelas. The sequence goes on from NC_142788.1 coordinate 11,046,406, forward strand.
GGAGCCAAAAGTTAAACAAGACCGGGCAGGAGGCCATTCTAGCACCTTCTATTCTCTGCACAATTTATTCCCCAAAATCCCACAGTACTTCTGTGTCACATCTGCTGTGAGGTGCTTACCGATCCACTAAAAGAGCTCATTTGAAGCAATCCCTGGCCACATTTGTGTGTGTAAAAACAATACTGTGCAAAATCAACAACACTGAATCAATAAACATTCACAAATAGAACTGGCTTCATGCTCGCTGTTTCGCATCTGTCTCGTGTCGAACTCAGTGACACGCAGACATTTATTTACAAGTTTAATTGAAATCAGTCACACATTCGGCAAAGATTCAAATGAACCCTTGACATGAGGCAAGGAATCACTGTTTCTTTTTAGGTACATTAAGTTACTAGGTTATTATATAGGGTCAAAGGTGTAAGTGCTGCTTCACAGATTCACTTAAACTTAGCCTACTATCCACGCACCAACCCGTCATGCCGTGGTACGCTTGCAAAACATGCAAAACTCTTTTCATTAGCCATGTCGTCCTGCTAGTGTCATTCAAAACCCTGTTGCACAAGCACTTAATACAGGGTGACTCACCCTTCATCTCTTATCTCTTTAAATCTAAATAAAAGAGAAATCACAACAACTCGCAGAACCGAAACCGTGTGATCCCGGCAGATGGGTGTCCCCAGCATGACACAGCAGCAGTTACATCTATCTGACAGTCAGTGGGCTGGTCTGAACACTGGGCCGCTCACCCTGGCAGTGGGGGCGCTGCTTCGGGCCTTGGCCAGCAGCCTGCGTGCTCTCTCGTACTCGTTATTCTCCGATTCCAGCTTCACGGCAGCCAGCCAGATCTCTTCACTGTTGGGGTTAGCCTAACACAAAGAGAGTGACAGAAAGAGGAGGGATGAGTTTTTACTGGCCTTCATCCCAGCGAACACTCCAAAACTGCAAAAAGTGGAACGATTAGTTTCAGGAAACCAGTGTGCAATCAGAGCACTGATATGCAGTTTAGCTTTTTTGTTGTTGTTCTGCTTATTTAATTTGAAGTTTTGCGCAGAGTACTTGCAGGTTTGGTGGTGTTTCAGTTATGACTAGGCCAGTTAGGACACTGGTTTTTATCCCACGCTTTCCACACTGATTGTGAGGGGAAATATGAAAAATAACTTTTGAAATAGTATCTTTTTTAAAAGAAAATAACACTTTCAATTCAGCAAGGACACATTAAAATGATCAAAAGTGACGGTACAGACATGCATAATGCTAGAAATGATTTATATATTATTAAATAATGAATAGAACGTGTAAAAGGAATATATTCTATATATGAATATATATATATATATATATATATATATATATATATATATATATAAGGCTATATTTTATTTTCCAAAGTTTGTTTACAAAATATATATGTGCGCCATAATTATTTTTTACATATAAATACATATGCATGCATGTATATATTTAAAGAATGATTTGCACGAAAATACTATGTAAATAGATATAACATATATAAGATATAAATACTTAATCTATATTATATAAATATAAATATTTTTATAGATGAGTAACACATTTTCTTAAATATATACATGCATGTGTGTGTATTTATATATACAAAATAATTATACACAGCACACACATATATTATGTAAATATAACACACACATATATTATATAAAATTTTGGATGTGATTAATCGCAATTAATCTTTGCACAGCCCTAATATATATATTAGGCACAGCCCTATATATGTATATATATATATATATTAGGGCTGTACAAAAATTAATTGCGATTAATCACATCCAAAATAAAAGTGTGTGTTTTTTATAATATATACATTATATATATATATATATATATATATATATATATATATATATATATATTAGGCTGTTTATTATATATATATATATATATATATACTGTATATATATATATATATATATATGAAGAGTTCAGATGCAAAAGCCTCTAAGTGCCATTTGAAATTTTCTTCTAGAATGATCATTTTTATCAAGCTTGTATATTTAAGTTCAGTAATTTCACTTAAATGGCAATGATAATTACCTATTATTTGTTATTTAAGTTAAATTACTGATAAAAATCATCATTAAAGAAGAAAATTTCAAATGGCATTTAGAGGCTTTTGTACCAAAATAAAAGTGTGTGTTTACATAATACATACATTATATATATATATATATATATATATATATATGTAATAGACAGCCTTCTATTTGTTGTCAATTAAAAATGGCTTTAAAATAAAATAAAGACAGTTAATTCTACACTATTCTTTACAAGTATTTAGTGAATTACTTTTGTACAGATAAGTGCATGTTGTGCAGTTGCTTCATGATTACATTGCAATGGTGTTAATTATATGTAATAAAAATAGTAACGCTTCTTGCCACTAATTATGTAGTCATGGATCTCGACGAGCCGACGGGGGCGGCACTTACCTGGAAAGCCAAAGCAAGGATACTTCTGGCAGCAGGAACGTCTCCGGCCAACCATTTCGATTTAGCACCCATGAGCCATAACACCTCAGCCTTGGGACAGTGAGCAACGGCCCTCTGCAACAGAGCCTCCAACGACTCTCTGACAGAAAGACATTCAAATCAGTTTACATCAATGTCTAATGGTCTAGAACAAATACAAGTGGGCACACAAATAGGGCTCGTCTTCCTGTCTCCAACGCCCGGAGAGGACCAATGAATGCTGATTGAAATTCAGTTCAGCCAGTGAGACTTGAAGAGGACAGTGAGTATTTCTCACCGTGTACCGTTGTTCTTCTCAAAGTAAGCGGCCCTCAGCCAGACGCTCTTCTTGCTGGGAAAGACCTGGAGCGCATGAGCGTAGATGGCACGAGCGCACTCGAGAGCTCCATGAGACACACACTACAGCAAAAACAATCACCATCAGGTATCGCAGTAATCACATCCAGCTGTGGAGTTTAGCCATAGTACTGCTGAAAATCTTGTAATATTGCATCATAAACGGTCGTAATAAACAAATATGTGGTGCTGATTGAAAACAGAACGTGGGCGCGTGAAGGTGAGAGGATGTTTACACTGTCTGCGTCCTCCATCCACGTGTGTTTGCAGTCCTCCTCTTCAATGCCTATTCCAATCACGGCTCTGATCACAGCCTGACATGTGGCCACGCTGCCAGCCTTATCACACTCCTCTGCATCCTGAGACGGGATCACAAAACAGACATCGGTTACAAATCAACACTCTGACATTGCCTGCGTGCGGAAGCGTTTGAATACTTCCTCTGATCTGGAAAAGCAGCATAACTGAGAAATTTAACTCAATCCAGACTTGCATTTTTCACTTTTTCTTTTTCCTTAAAGCTACACTGTGTAATTCTTTAATTTTATTCTTTGCTAAAAACACTTAGTTCTTTCAAAAATATATGTGCTCATTAATGTATATTTACTTTAAAGTATTCTCGTGAGTGTATAATATGCCATTGAAAATACATACTGGTAAGGGGTTCTAATGTCACTCGCCATGTTGACCCTCCATCTTGAAAGTACATTAGCCAAAGAGGGACATACCCGTTAATTCAAGCTTCGCCTTTCGCATTTACGTTTGAGTTAACACTCATGGACGAGGTCGAACTGGAAGCATGTTAATCTTGGACTACATTGGCCACCGTAGGAGTTAAAACAAAATCGGAATTGAGAGGAACAGAAACTAATATTCACTGGATGGTCATATACCTTTTCACCGCTAGATGGGGGTAAAAATCACACAGTGTAGCTTTAAAATCCTCAGATAATAGATTTAATTGACAAATATACATGACAAGAAGTTCGTAAGCCAGAGAACATGAGTACTAGCTCATCAGACCTGAATCCATTGTTCGCGGTTTATCTCCACGCCGTTGGCTCTCAGAGACGTGATGGCTCTGTCGATGATCTTCTCCACCATCTGTGTGTTGCCGTTGGCCTCCTCCAGCTTGGCAGCGGTGATCCAGATATGCCGGTCAGTGGGAATGTTTTCACGGGCCTTGTTCAGAACGCGACGAGCATTCTCATAGGTTTCTAATCGGGCCAGAGCCAGCCAGAGCTGCGGGGGACAAGGACAACACTGTTAGAGCAATCTGATTTATGGCCCATAAATAGGTTTATGGGTTTTGGCTGATGAAGATCATTGTGTGTGTGTGTGTGTGTGTGTGAGGAACAGGGGCCGGTTGCATTAACATAGCCATTATGTGAAGACAGTGTCTTAAGTTCTAGTGTGGCCCACTAGCAGTTAGTCAGGGGCAGTCAGTCTAAGTTTTCAGTATCAGATTAGGCTAATCTACATTTTTATGTAACAGATTAAAAAAAAAAAGTCTTAATTGTAAGACTAATCTAAACAGTTTATGCAACCAGCCCCAGTTTGATTGAGGACAAAGAGTAAAGCAGGGCTCCAGACTAACTTTTCCTTTTCTTTTCTAACTTTTGCTTTTAATGGACCAAAGGCAGCAAAGGCTTTCTGGGTTGCAGCATAAACGCATGTAATATATTAATTATCAGTGCCAAATTTCAGGACTTTCATGGATTTTGGACAGTAATTTTAATCTGTAATTTTAAGCATTTTATTTTTGAATTATACACAATCTATGTACATTTGAATCATAATCTATCTATCTATCTATCTATCTATCTATCTATCTATCTATCTATCTATCTATCTATCTATCTATCTATCCATCTATCTATCCATCTATCTATCTATCTATCTATCTATCTATCTATCTATCTATCTATCTATCTATCTATCTATCTATCTATCTATCTATCTATCTATCCATCCATCCATCCATCCATCCATCCATCCATCCATCCATCTATCTATCTAGCCATCTATCCATCCATCCATCCATCCATGCATCCATCCATCCTTCCTTCTATCCATCCATCCATCCATCCATGCATCCATCCATCCTTCCATCCATCTATCTATCCATCCATCTATCTATCTATCTATCTATCTATCTATCTAGCCATCTATCCATCCATCCATCCATCCATCCATGCATCCATCCATCCTTCTATCCATCCATCCATCCATCCATCCATCCATCCATCCATCCATCCATCCATCCATCCATCTATCTATCCATCCATCTATCTATCTAGCCATCTATCCATCCATCCATCCATCCATGCATCCATCCATCCTTCCTTCTATCTATCCATCCATCCATCCATCCATCCATCCATCCATGCATCCATCCATCCTTCCATCCATCTATCTATCCATCCATCTATCCATCTATCTATCCATCTAGCCATCCATCCATCCATCTATCTATCTATCTATCTATCTATCTATCTATCTATCTATCTATCTATCTATCTATCTATCTATCTATCTATCTATCTATCTATCTATCTATCTATCTATCTATCCATCCATCCATCCATCCATCCATCCATCCATCCATCCATCCATCCATCCATCCATCCATCCATCTATCTATCTATCTATCTAGCCATCTATCCATCCATCCATCCATCCATCCATCCATCCATCCATCCATCCATCCATCCATCCATCCATCCATCTATCTATCTATCTATCTATCTATCTATCTATCTATCTATCTATCTATCTATCTATCTATCTATCTATCTATCTATCTATCCATCCATCCATCCATCCATCTAGCCATCCATCCATCCATCCATCCATCCATCCATCATCTTTCTATCAGCATCATCTTTCTCTATTTTAAAAATCATTAAACATTCAAATGTATGCATTACATTTTAAAAGATTAGAGTGTTATAATAAACTGATACAGATTTTTCGTTATCAAAGTTTATATTTGTAACAAAAGTCAGAAAACTCACACTCCTTACCTTCTGCATTTTATAATAATTTCCTTTTCCTCAGTCGAACGATTACTCTCATCTAACCGCTGAAACGACGTAAGAAGGGGCGCGCTGTTTCGTGAGACAGTTTCATTTTTATATGCCTTAATTCGCGAATTCGTAATTGGTGCGTTTCACCATCAGTGTGCAATGCGCGTGACGTCTACGTTCGCCAATAAATAAACACGTGTCTTGCGGAAGAACACTGTAGCCAGAGCTACTTCTCTCCATTAATGTCTATGGCGAGTCACGCAGGCACTGGGCAACTCCGCATCCGAATCGACCCCAGGATAAAATAGTCTGAATACAAACACTTATTATAGGCGTACCGTAGTGATTCAGGATAAGTCAAAAACATGTTTTGGAAAATGGATTCATGATGTAGCCTACTCGTTCATTTTGAACATAAGTTACGGACTGCAGCAGCTGATACAACGGCGTTCTGTTGCGCGAGCGTCTTCTCGCACTTATACGACCACATATAATTTTAACTCGCAAATTCTCAAATAATGGTCGCAGTCTGGAACCCTGTAAAGTGAGACAATTTGGATGGTCCTCACTTTCTGAGAATATTTTGAAGGTCTGTTTGGAGGTCGAGACTTGGTTTACGGGATCATGTTATAATTAGATCAAGGGTAGGTTTAGGGTAAGGGTTCAGGTTAGGCACTTAGTGGTGATGGCTAGGGTTGGGGTAAGGAGCTAGAGATTGCAATGTTAAATGAATGTCCTCATTTAAGGGACATTGATGTACGTGGGTTTGTGTGTGTGTACCTCGACACTGGTAGGACAGCACTCGACTGCTCTGCTCAACATGATTCTTGCATCCTCTGGCTCCTCCAGCTCAACAGCGGTCTTCCACAAACGCACCGACTTCGACACATTTTCCAGCGCTGTGGAGACATGCGGATATTAAATAAAAACGTACCATAGAACAGAATTTTTTTTTATCAAACAAAAAGTGCACTTAATCTTTACTTTTTTCTTCTCATTAAATAATTCATAAACATAATTTTTGGATATCTGAACTGACCTTTAAGTTTCCATGTCATAAAAGTTCAAATGATCTGATATTTTAAAAGACTTATTGACCTAAACACAATCATTAGGGTCATTTTCTGTTTTATTCACTGCTTTTCCCTCTAAGAAATAAAAATAATAAATCTCCTACTATTCTTATTTTCTTCGACATTTATGTGTAGATGTCCTTCCCCAGAACCACCAGAAAAAAAGACAGAGTCAGGATGCTGACGCTGGACGCGCTCCAAAGAAAAAGATGACGATAGGAAGCTACTGTAAAACTGCTGAACAAGCCTCGCCACCTGACAACCAGGAACTAAGTGTAGCTTGTGAGCGCCAGACTTACTTACAGTCATGCAACCTGGAGGGAGTGAGGGTAACCCACTAAAATGGTGGAAGGAAAATGAAAGGTCGACCCAAGGCTTTCAAAAGGGGCAAAGAAATACTTGTGCATACCAGCCACAACTTCTCCTCCTCAGAGAGAGAGAGAGAGCGCTTTTAGTGCTGGGGGGAATGTTGTTACTTGCTTGCGGACCTCCCTAAAGCCAGATCATGTTGACAGACTTGTGTTTCTAGCCAAAAACCTGTAACATGTATGCACAAATACATACATTTAAGCCTATCGTAGGATAGGAAAAATAACTTCACATTTGAGTTTTATTCAAATCTTATTTTATTTCCATTTGCAGAAATACAACAGTTACCCCTTTAATTAGAGGTATCCCATAACACCCTGGCATCTGCATGGGGAAGCAAAACGTCAACGTTTCTCCAGAAAGCGCAAAATCCATTACTTTGCAAACACCATGTAAACCACATCATGAATAACCATCAAACTGGAACTTAAATGACAGCGCATCGGATTTTTAATGACACTAATAACTTCACTTAAAGCACATCACTTTACAGAGTTAACATGATAATCACGCTGGAGACATTGATGAAGTAGAACCGCCAGCCTGTTTAGAGATATCTGGTATTATAAGGGGAGATTCAGGATGTTTTAACAAGCTGAGACTGATAGAGCTTTCAAACATAGCTAACGATTCATCCGTCTCTGTCACACAGGTATGCAGGCAGGAAAAAAAGAGGAGGCGACTGTGGAAAGAGAAAGCTGAAGAGGAATAGAAGAGAGACACTGACCTTTCCTGAGCACTCGTTTCTTGGCCCTGATGTCCGTCTCCAGCTCAGCCGCTCTGATATAGATGCGCACGGACTGAGGGAGGTGACGCACCGCCTGGGCAACCACTGCCTTCGCCGTGTCTCCAGGCTGCAGCCGGGCGGCTTCTAGCCAAACATCCTCACTCTGAACAGACAACACACAGATTATACACATGCATCCACACTCGATGAGGATAATACACAAATGCATTATATTAACCCTTAATTTGCGGTTTTCTGTGTTTTCACTGTTATACGGTAGGGGGCGCTATAACACATCTTCTGAAAGGCTGCATTTACACTGCAGGTCTTGATGCCCAAATCCGATTTTCTGACTATATCCGATTTTTTTGACGACCCGCTTACATCATCTTTTAAAAGTGACTCGTATCCGATTTTTGCATTTACACTATACACTGCTGAAACTACCAAATGTAGACGATCTGATCCGGAAAACGAAGTAAAACGGCACGAAATGCAATGGATGCAGATGCGAATAAAATTATCCAGTGTTTTTCTTTCCACAATATTTTGAAAAGTCATAGCACTGTAGCCACGAGCCTACATGTAGCCCCATATCTCGTGAAATGTCTTCAAATACGGATTTGTTTCTAACAACCCAGCATTTTTGCCAGCACTCTTCGGCCCAAACACTCAAAACACATGAATCCTCAGCATTGCTCCACTGTGTATCCTTTCTTACATCGCTCCTATAATCGCGATTCGCGCACTTTAATGACGTACGATTTTCATTTCATTTTAATGACGTACGACGGCATTTACTGGGGAATATCCGATTTGTCTGCTTACATGGCACACGCAAATGCACGTATCGGATTCATATCAGATTTATTACCACATATGAGTGAGGCCTGAATCTGATTTGAGAAAATCGGAATCCATGCGTTTTTTTCCCGCTTACAGGAAAAAAACTTTGGGTCACTTCAACTACGCAGTGTAAATGGGGCCAAAGAGTACCGAGTCTCCATGAGCAAAAACAAGAGATAGAAGGATTGCTTATGCACAAAATAATGCGATCATTAAACAGCATATAAATCAAAACTGGCTGAAAGGTCGACCCATGAAGAGGAAACAACTGAAGCATTGGGGGTGTTGAGGGACTCGACCCATGTTCTGATCATCGTTCTGAATCTGAATCCAGACATACAGCAATCTTTGGAAAAAAAATGAGATTCTTCTCCGCTTTTTGTTCCAAATAATGTTTAATATGAAACGCATCCACATGCAAGTGTTGATAAATAAAACGCATGACGAATAAAATGTAAAAAAAAATGGATTTAAGCAGAGGTCTGTTCTTTCTTTTGATATATTGCATGTCCAGATATTCTACTGGTGGTGACTTTGTAAAAAAAAAAAAAAAAAGCTCACGGGGAAAGATTTAACCTGTTAACTGTCACCCCCCCTTTTTTGAATAGACATGAAAATGCACATTTCGAACTTAAATGGTTGTAATTCAAGAATGCTTTGGAATATAGACATATGATTGGTCTTGTTTTAAAGAAGACATTTGGCAGATTTTTGTAGAAGTGAAATAAATTAAGAAAGTGAAACAGAAAAAAAGTTATAGAAGTTTGAGTTTATGGAAATGTACAATGTAAAAATATTAATTATTCATATTTTACCTAAAATATATATTTTCAAAACCTGGGCTACTCTAAAATGTCAGAAAGATCAAAGCCAAAAATCTGAACAAGTTGTGTTTCAAATTTTAGGTTGATATCTCAAAAAATGAGCTTTCAGTAAGATTTTGTTTGAGCGCAGTACCAAACTTTTTCACTAGGGCACAATCAGACTCCATTACTGCCCATATAAGGGCGCCTGCATTTCCATTCGTGTTTTGAGTGATATGAACCATTATTTTCACAATTTTCATACAATTTCTGAAGTAGAGATCCTATTCAGAAGTAGCATGGGAAGTTTGGCAGATTTTGATATGAATTGAACCTCTAAGAAACACATACAAAGAACACGCATGTAAGTCATAGCTAGCTGCCACGTCACAAATGGTGAATTTATTATTTTTTTCTTGATATTTCAAACTTTTCAGACCTTTTTTTCCAAAATAATTGAATGGATTCTATCTTTTGAACTTTTGGCATGAAAACATACTGACGTATCTACCATTTTTTCATGATTTTTCATGTTTACTGCTATTTTAAAATAAAGGTCTGAACACGCCTTATGAGTATGAAAATATTCTTGTTTTATATTGATAAATTATGGCTCCTCTGTAACATATTTTGAAAATCAGTCACCAAATATGGAAACTAGAGATTGTAAGCTTTCAAATGATATATAGTTTGTCAATATTATTTAAGGTATTTACTAAGATATTATTGTTTTAAAAATATAGTGGCAAACGTCCCACCTGTGGGACGGTGACAGTTAAGTGGTTAAAAACAGACAAAATCTCAGAACAGAAAAAATCCTCAGCAGGGCTCGAAAAAAAAAAAAAAAAAAAAAAACGCTCCATAGAGATTCATAAAATAAAAGAAAGTCTCATGAAATATTTTGTTAAATTAAGTTTTTGTATTTAGTACACATTAGTTCCAATTTACAGGGATAATTCCCCACAAAATGCCTTTCTAAACCTGTATGACTGTTTAAAACAAAAGATATTTTGAAGAATGTTGGCAGCCGAACAGTTTTAGTTCCTATCGACTTACGTTATATTTTTTGAACATTCATTGGAAGTTAATAGGAACCAAAACTGATTGGTTCCCAACATTCTTCAAATCTTCTTTTGCGTTCCACAGAAAGAAGACAATTTCAGTTTCCCCATGCATTTAGTAGCAGACTGGAGCCCGGCGAAGAACTCTGATTAAATAGCTCACATATAAAGCTCACATCCACATAATTGGAAATCACCAAAATGGTTTATTTAACAACTTTCTTTAAAATATCTTTTCATATTTTGGGTGAAATATCCCTATTCAACGTATTTTTGAAACATTTTATTATCAGCGACCCATTTATAAAGTTAACCAAGGACCTAAAACATCATAAAGGCCCCCCAACACACTTTGGCCGAATACATACTGCAGTTTAACCCGGTTGTCAATTCTCCCTTTAGTGCTTTATCCAAGTCGAAACACACACAGTTCAGAAATTTACGGAAATGACAACCGCATTAACTCCCGAAAAATGCTGATTGTGACAACTGCATTTACAAAAAAACCTACGAGTTTGGTGTGAGAACAGGCCCCTTGGAATACGTATGGATTACACTGTAAAATATGTTTTATCTAATCAAAAAAAATTGTGGCAACAGATTACAAGCAATATTATTAAATTTAACAAATTAGAATTGAGTAATAATAAATCAAATTAATTCCTTAAAAGTTAACCATTTAAAATGAGTAAAACTTACAACAACAAAAAAACATAAATTGAAGTCACCATTATGGTGATCAGTGTTTGTTTTAGGTTTCTCCTTCAGTGATTCTGCTTGTTAACATCAGATGTCTTCAATGTTGGCAATATAAAATAAAGAGTTCTTAATTAATCTTTGACGTCTGTCTGTTAGTGAGATATTTTTGTTAAATTTCTTGGTGTAAACTTTACTCATTTTAAATGGTTAAATTTAAGGAATAATTTGATTAATTATTACTCAATTCTAATTTGTTAAATTTATTTAATAATATTGCGTGTAATCTGTTGCCACAATTCTATTGATTAGATAAAGCATATTCAATTTTACAGTGTACTTTTAGATTTTTATGATGGAAGGATTAGGGGTTTTTTTGGGCTTCAAAATCAAGAGCGCCATTCAATCCCATTATAAAGCTTGGAAGAGCCAGGATATTTTATACTATACCTCTGATTGTGTGTGTCTGAAAGAGGATAGTCATATACACATAGGCTTGAGGGTGAGTAAATCGTGGGAGGATTCTCATATTTGGGTGAAATTTCCCTTTAAAATACAATCCCTAAAGCTTATATAATAAGTGGAGCTGGCAACACTGCAAGAGTGCGCTCATATTCAAAACATGACACCTCCCTCGATTGTGCTTTGGTTAAAATTGCTAAACACAAGTCTTTTGTCACAGCAATATTACTTTCCTGAGAAATTGCAGATACCAAAACACGTGAGATGCCAGAACGTTGCTATAGTTACCATGGTGGGATAATTTATGAGACTAAATCTTGCATTTAAACGCTGTTGAAACTTTACAGTGTGCTATGGCTTCTAAGAGAAATCAAAGAACAAACTTAAAAATAGTTCACACGTATGTCAGGAGTAAATGAGCTGGAGAATTATTTAAAAATGAATTAATTAATGCACATTGATTTATAGACCCGCTCAAAATGAATCCTCTGCCAAAACAGCATGTTAGTTCATCGCGGGCGTGTTGGCCGACTGAACGCACTGATCGTGCCCAGAGATCCTGTCAAAGTGAGACAACCAGCGAGTCACTGTTTTTCTGCCGAAATGTGAAGCTGAACTATTAACTTTGATTAATGAGCCTGCAGGAATTTCCCAACACTTAATGAAGCTGTGCACACACAGAGCAAAGGGCCTGCCTCGGTTTCATTTACAGGCCTTTCTCTCCGAGCCAAGAGTCAGCACCAGCGCAGCTTACATAAACAAGGCCTAGTTCATTCACCGTGACATTTTTATGTTGTTCTTGAACCATACTTAACATTTTAGGAAGTGGATTTTGCAAGCAAATGTGTCGCTATGGCAACCTGTCAACACTAGCAACATTCCTAAAGCCGTAAACCGCGCACGCACACACACGCACATACACGCTATCCTGTTTTACTTTAAAAGGACAGTTTGATCAAATATGAAAAATCAGTCATTAATTACTCAACCTGATGTTGGTTTAAGTCTTTGTCTCCATGGAAAATTCAGATTGAGAAATTCTGATATTCTTCCACAGAAGCTATTCAATCATCTTTTAGGTGAATTATCTCTTATATTTTATTACCAGAGACCCATTTGTAAATTTAATCAACCCTAAATATTTAACCCTAAAATATTATAAAGGCCTCTAAATACTTAAAAATTTTGCAGGCCCACTGCAGTGCCATGGAACGTGCAGCTTTGTATGATGCGTTGACGTAATTGCCATTGAAACACGAAGCTAAGGCGGGACTTATTGAATGGCTCCTCCCCCTTTTCAAATAGCCAATAGCATTTAGTTTACCTCACAGACTGCATTCTTAAATGTTAAGTAGGAAAACAGCATAAAACTCGAGCGTTTGAGCGGCCGAACTCACATCGCTCACCCATGCTTTGTGACGTGTCAATGGACACTTTTGCCAGGTGGTATTTATCGCACAGGGGGCGGAGCTATAGATTCTAGAGAGTATTTGATTGGACAGAAAATTTGATGAAAAGCTGAAGTGAAGTGATGTCATAAAAATCCATGATCCATTTTAGCGGAAGTGAGAGATTGTACGTTTTGAATGTTAATATCTTCTAAATGCGAATTTTGTTATTATTTTGGAACAGCTTCTTTCATTTCTTTAATTTTAGATGACCTTTAAGAGTTCAAAACAGCTCACCAATACAAACTTCAAGAAAAATTTCAGAAGTATGGAGTGTATAGTTTAAAGGAAATAAAGACTTATGCTGTAGCGATCAAAGCCGGAAGTAACTTGACGCTTCAAATAATGATTGTATCAATTACATCGTTACACCAGTAGGTGGCGACAAGTGAGAGAATTAAAGGAGTAGTTCACTTTTAAAAAAACTTTTGCTGATAATTTACTCACCCCCATGTCATCCAAGATGTCCATGTCTTTCTTTCTTCAGTCGAAAAGAAATGAAGGTTTTTGATGAAAACATTCCAGGATTTTTCTCCATATAATGGACTTTACTGGAAACCAAATGGTTCAAGGTCCAAAAGACAGTTTCAGTGCAAACTGCAAACTTTTCAAAGGGCTTTAAACGTTTCTAGACGATGAATAAGGGTCTTATCAAGCGAAACGATCGCTCATTTAAAAAATAAGTTTAAGTTTTATAAGCTCAAATGCTCGCCTTGCTCTGTTCTATGATGCGTGTTCGTGACTCTCCTGTTCGAACTCTCGTTCATCAAAATCTTTTTTCGAGTCATTTGGTTCATTCAACGAACGAAATGAACGAATTGACTCTGAAAAAGATTTGTTCATTTTGATGAACAAGTTCGAACAGGAGAGTCACCAACGTGCATCTCAGAACAGAGCAAGGCGACCATTAAAGTCCATTATATGGAGAAAAATCCTGAATTGTTATCATCAAAAACCTTAATTTCTTTTCGAATGAAGAAAGAAAGACATGGACATCTTGGATGACATGGGGGTGAGTAAATTATCAGCAAAAGTGAACTACTCCTTTAAATGCATTTGTCACTGAATCATCCATTCAAGAGATTCACTTGAAAGTGTGTAGCACATATTTACATATCTAAAGGTGGCTCTCAGCATCAGGATGTTCGTTAACAGTATGTCTGCAAAAGGTGTCCAAGTTCTTTTTACCCTCCAGCAAAGAATGAAAAAGAACTTCACCTTGAGTACATCAAGGCTTAATTTAGTCACATATGACCATTTCTTTCCTCCTCTTGTCTCTCACCTTCGGACACATCTCAGTGCCTTTCATGATCAGGTTTCTGGCCACCTGCAGCTTCCCGGTCACCTCTTCCAGACGGGCAGAAGCGATCCAGGCGGGGGGGTGGTGGGGGTTTGTTTCTCTCACCGACTTCAAGAGGAGACGGGCCTTCTTAATATCACTGCACACACAGAATGACATTTACCAAATGCAATACAAACAGCCTAGATATGAGCGTCAGATGTAAAACACTAGGTACCTGATGTCGCCTCCGTGTGTGGGGATCATGGAGTTGAGATCGGTGAGATATCCTTTAGGATCGACAACAGTCTGACCGCTCACGGAGTCGGACACCTGGAGACACGAAGACATCGACTGTGTTTACATGTTCACCCATAAAGTGATTATTTACAATAATCAGAGTAAGGATGGTTATACTAAGTACATGTAGTTAATTATAAATGAACAGTTACACTATAACAAGGACAACTTATTTCTGACTTTGCTAAGAACTGTGGTTAATTTTACTGCCCTTATTCACATTATATCCCAAAGAACAGCATAAATGTGACTCTGGTCACACGGATTCGTTTGCCGGTTCTTTGGTCTATGGCCATAATATTATTTTTCAGGGATGCACCTAAAAATGTCTTGATGCTTTCAACCATTAATGCACTGCATTAGATTCATGTGGAACACTGTGAACATTTCCTCAGCAGCCCAAAAATATGATGCCTTCTTTAGCGCCATTTTTACAAATCTGCGCATAACTGCAGGAGCGTCACATGTCATTTGTGTTCACACAAGCAAGTTTACAACGATTATGGTCGCTATGACTATGAGCTAAATCACATAAATTTGACTGAAGTATTGTGTTTACATAAGGTTTATTCACTATACCCCCTACATCTAATTATAATCACATTATGAGGGTGCAAGTAAATGGAGTCACTGAAGAAACTTTTGTCTTTCAAGTCAAACTAATTAAGTGTGGAATTAAAATGCTGTGGTGCGTCACCTGGCTGAGCCTCATGTCCATCAGTGTGTTCCTGGCCTGGCCGATCTTCCTCATGTCCAGCTCTCCTGCACCGGGCGTCATGCCTCCTGGGTAGGGAGTGTTCAAGCCCCCTGGAAAGGGTGTGTTTAGCCCACCAAATTGCTAAAAAAAAAAGGAAGCATCTCAATTAGAAATTGCATTTTTGTTTTGTATTTTACAATCAAGCCATGGTCCAGTTCATTGAATCCTGTCTCCCACACTGCAATGCATTGTGCTCAGGTTATATTCATATGTGTGGGGTCATTTAATTTGCATACAGTGTAGAATATGGCAACATGCAGTGAGTCTGTCTTTGGTTAGTCCCCCTTGTGGTGAAAATCAAGTTTTTAATGTCGTTTATATGTCCATGTGGCGTTTTTAATATGCTTTAAGACAAACCATGTGCAAATTCATGCGTCACACCATTGCTGAGTATTTTCTCCTGAAAACTGCAGTGAACCAAAGACAGTCTCAAAAACACGGTTTGAAATCGCTGGTGTTTCTGACGTCACAAACTACCTTGTAACCAATCAGATCAACATGTGATCATCAACTAGTGGATCTCTGAGCTGGTGTGAGTGAGTGGAGGCGGGGCCCAGTTGCATATTCATAGAACTGCATATACTTACGTCTTGTTTCCACTGAGCGGTACGGTACAGTACGGATCAGGTAGGGTCGATAAACCATTTAAATTATTTAACCATTTAAACCATTCCACCTATTTAAAAAAATTACGTTTTTTTTTTTCCCAAGGAAAAAAATAAAATACTTTTAAATATGTCATTTTGGTGATCAGAGGTGAGTTTTAAGGGATATCATTATTGACTACAGGGGGACAGGTGTCGTAACGTTTCTCACCGCTTGCAGTGGGTCAACAGAGGTGTGGTTCTCTCCTGTCTGGAGGTGCTTGGCAAAGAAGCTGTCCGGCACAGGCGTGAGCTTCTCGTAGCGGGGATTCCTCTGACGTTTGTTCCTGGCATCGCCCACCTCAGGAATACTCAACCATTCATCCTCCGTGACCTCAGACAGCTTCCTCTGGAAGGCACAGATAACGCAACAGGGTTATCGTTGACAGCTACACTATGGTTCAAAAGTCGATTTTTTATGAAACAAGGCTGCTTTTATTTGATGAAAAATACAGTAAAAACTGTGAAATATTCTAATTTAAAATGTATGTTTTCTATTCCTGTGATCAAAGCTGAATTGTCAGAATCATTACTCCAGTCTTCAGTGTCACATGATCCTTCAGAAATCATTCTAATATGCTGATCTGATGCTAAAGAAACTTTATTATTATTATCAATGTTAAAAACAACTGTGCTGCTACCTTTTTTTATTTTTTTATTGAAGTAGTTAAACATGTAAATTCTATTGTGTATAAAAGCCCTTCCAAGGACAGGAGTTGAAAATTAGCAATAGCTATAAACTTCATATGCAACACTTCAGTGACATGCTTGGTCTTGACTCTTGACACTATGTTTGTTTGCATTGTCCCTGTCAAATAAATAAATAAATAAAAAACAAAAACGTACTATTATGCAATTATAAACCCTAAATATGCCATCATATTTACCATTATTATTTAGAAATATGAAACTGTGCAATATTGACAATACTCCATTTGACACGGTTTATGACATGTCAGTCAGTCAGTCATCTAGTAGGCAGCCATTGCTGTATTTTAACACAATTACAACGACATCTCTACGATTGGTTGTGCACCTTGATCTTTAACACTTTGCAGACCTTTTATATCCACAAACAGATAAATTACACACTACATGAAAGGTACTAATGAAAAAAGCATAATAGGGCCACATTGAAGAGTAGTTGTAGGTTAAAGCAGAGTAATAAACAAATCATAAGTTCCAGACAAACCTTCAGATCTGAGAACTGTTGCTGAATCTTGGGCCGCTCCATACGGTATTTCTCGATCTCGTCTTTCTCTCGCAGCTCCCTGCAGATACAGCAATGAAATGAGCCAAGAGATGCTACTCAAAAACCAACAAGCGTTGATGAGAAGAACGTCCACACTCACCGTCTTTCCTTGCGCCTCTCATCCATCCGTTTATCCAGTGCGGCGTAGATGGCGTCGGCCTCCTCGTCGTCTTTCTCATACGGCCCGCTGGAGAACAGACTGCCTGCATAGCCGTTGAACTAGAGGATACAAAACAACACGTCTTACAAAGCCACTAATAAATAACAAACATCATTTTGTAAAAAATAAGTTGCATTTTTGCTTGTAATCACATCTTGCACAACGAGTCAACAGGACTCCCTTCAGAATGATGTACCTCATCGTAGTTGGTGTCGTTCAGATCCTCTTCATCATCCTCCTGGTTCTTCTTCATCTGATCGCCCACCGTCCTCTTCCCAGGGGGTGCGTGCCGATCGTCCACCGGGTCATTGGCATCACGAGCGGGACCGATATCAGACCGCGTTGTGAAACCCGTGGCACTGCAGAGCACAATACATTACAACAGCCGTTTACAAACTGGGGTTCAGAGAATTTATTTTTTTAAGTTTAGAAAAATGTAAATATGCAAATAAATTATTAAAAACAATTATATATATATATATATATATATATGTAATTTATTAATACAAAACATAACATTACATAACATTAATTAAACGTCAAAAAGACATTAACATTTACACATTAACGTCTTTATAATACACAAGACAACACAGACCAACATACATAACTTTCTATAGCTGCCTAAAATAAAAAAACAGCGTTATTCATTCAGTCAAATAAGTAACGTTAACTACATTGAGATCAGAATGAGGTGATTATCTGCACGGGTGTCTCACCCTCTGCCCAGACCGGGCACGTAACCCAGCGGCGCAGGCATGCCGAGGAACGGCTTCTTCTTCTTGTTCAAGCCCCCCATGAGCGGAGACGCGAGCGGCATCGCAGGAGCTCCATTCGCGGCGCCTCCGGCTCCTCCGGCCGGGGCTTTGCTTCCACCTTTCGCAGGTTGCTTTGCTGTGGCGCTCGCCATCGTTGCGCTACCGACAACACGCTTCACTTCCGGAACAACAACAATCGCGTTTCCTGTGACGTTAAAGTGAGTTTTTAACGTGTGGCTTTAGTGTTATCGCCACCTTAAGACGGGCGATGTGAAGTGACGTTAGTTTGACCTAAATTCACCTGTTTTTTTGGATTATTACAGTACAGGTTTACAAAATAACTGAAATAAGTGGATATAAGACAGGAAAAAAAAAACTTAAACATGTATAACCTCAACCTTCCCTTCCATCTAAGCATGTGTCTGATTTATAATTTTTGTCATATGATCAAATAATCATCTTTGAAAAAAAAAATCATATTGTTAGGTTTGAAGTTTTATTTTGTGCAACTATCCATTTTATTTCAAATTAGGATTATGATTAAATTAGCTATCCTGATCTTAACACGTTTGATTGAGTTGGTTCTTTCAACAGAAAAAATGAGACCTTTTGGACTAAAATGATACAACTAGCCTATATTAATAAACCTTTGTGTCACTTAAAGGAGAAGTTGACTTTTAAAAAAACTTTTGCTGATAATTTACTCACCCCCATGTCATCCAAGATGTCCACGTCTTTCTTTCTTCAGTCGAAAATAAATTAAGGTTTTTGATGAAACCATTCCAGGATTTACTCCATATAATGGACTTCAATGGGAACCAAACGGTTCAAGGTCCAAATGAGAGTTTCATTGCAGCTTCAAAGGGCTTTAAACGACACCAGACGATGAATAAGGGTCTTATCAAGCGAAACGATCGGTCATTTAAAAAAATAAAAAAGTTTAAGTTTTATAAGCACAAATGCTCGCCTTGCTCTGTTCTGTGATGAGCGTTCGTGACTCTCCTGTTCAAACTCGTTCATCAAAATGAACTAATCTATTTTCGGGTCATGACTCGAAGGGTCCTAGATAAGACCCTTATTCATCATCTGGTGTCATTTAAAGCCCTTTGAAGCTGCACTGAAACTCTCATTTGGACCTTGAACAGTTTGGTTCCCAATGAAGTCCATTATATGGAGAAAATCCTGAAATGTTTTCATCAAAAACCTTAATTTCTTTTCGACTGAAGAAAGAAAGACGTGGATATCTTGGATGACATGGGGGTGGGTAAATTATCAGCAAAAGTTTTTTTTTTTTTTTTTTAAGTGAACTACTCCTTTAATGTTTATTGTCAGAGAATGTATATTTATGAGATCGTCAGTGTGAGTATCATCTACAGAGGG
This sequence comes from Pimephales promelas, assembly GCF_988280905.1. NCBI lineage: Eukaryota > Metazoa > Chordata > Actinopteri > Cypriniformes > Leuciscidae > Pimephales > Pimephales promelas. The sequence goes on from NC_142788.1 coordinate 11,066,293, forward strand.
CAGCAGAGGCTTGATTTCTATTTCAGAACATCACTTAAAGGTGAAGAGTTTGTATTTTAGTATTATAATACTTACTTTTCTTTCAGCTTAATATGCAGAGACAGTTAAAAGTAAATCATTTGTAGCCCGAATCCTCTGAAAAATGTAAACATTGTGGCTCTGTGTTCCTACCCATTGCAGCAACTTGGTTCAACCAATGGAGTGAGTTTGGGGCAGGGCTTTCTGTTGTTCTGAGTCTGACCAATGGAAGACAGGGGCAGAGTCTGGAAACATGCAATTTTGATATATGTTAAAAGAAAACTTTTGTTAAACTTTTGTTAAAAAAAGTTATTTTCAAGTCACCATAAAATCAAAATTGACAATTCTTATTTTTTATGGAATATTGCAGTATTTATCATTTTTTTTTTTTTTTTTTTTTTTAAACTTTATTCTGAACAATACACAGGACAATAGGTACAGAGAACACTACAGATAATGTAACCTGTTCAACAAAATTAAATCAATAGTGTATAGACCAGAGGATAATAACAAATAAATTAATATAATTATAGACGGGGAAATTTTTTTAAAAAAATATGCAGTTCCTTCAGGAGATGAAATGTTCTTGTAGCTTTCATGTTTTCCATGTTTTCTATTGTTTTATAATATAATTTAAAGTCCAAATGAAATGCCTTAAAACAAGGTTGTGAATTAGACCATTTACATTTGTGAATATGGTATTTTCCAAGGATAATAAACAACTGAATGACAAAAATCATTTTTTTTGACAAACCACAAAAGTCAAAGTAGCATGACATCAAAAATATTGATTCTGATGTTTACATTCAATTTTGTAATTATATATTCTTCCAAATCAGACCAAAATTTTTTTGTGTACATACAGTGATAAAATAAATGAAAAATTGTCTCCTTATTAGATTGGCAAAAAACACAAGACTCTTCTATGTTTATTTTAAATCTTCTTAAAGTATCTTTAACAGGATAAATTTGATGCAAAATTTTAAATGAAACTTCTTTCACTTTATTATTAATACAGTATTTGTGAATAGAAGTATTTGCCTTTTTCCAATTTAAATCACCCATGGTTGAACACCAAAAAAATTTTGCAGCAGGTGGAATCGAGCACGAAATTAGAATTCTAATAAATTTATTGCTGCATTTTTTCTTTGTAATGTCTATATCTCCAATAAAAATTTTATTAAATTCAACCCTAATATCTGAGAATGATATGTGTTTTAAAATTTGAAGTGAACCCGTAGGGATTGCATCAAATACAACTGCGTATTCTTTTGGTGTCACTGGGAAATTAAAATTTTGAAGAAATTCTGAATATGACATAAGCAAACCATCTTTATTCAATAACTGTCCTACTAACAGAATACCTCTATCAAACCATGTCTGGCAAAATAGAGATTTCCTTTTATAAAGGATTTCTTTATTATTCCAAATTAATTAAATTGAATTAATTAATTAAATTAACTAATTAATTAAATTAATTAAATTGCAGTATTTATCATAAATTATGAATCTGTGTACATCATTACATCATTACATAACTCCCCACCCCCCTCCCCCCTAAACCTAACCCAGGGTTTTTTAGTGCGTACCATATACACGAAAAAAACACTTTTGCCGTATAAATGCCACGAGAAATGACACTCGTGGTATAGATACGCATCTTCATGAGACTGTGTTGGCGCAGCGACATCTCTTCTCTGATGATGTGTTTACCGGCGTGAGGGCGGGGCAACCTGTCACTCACAGTGACAATCCACCAATAGCCACAACCATCCATTAAATTCCCCATGGACGAAATCAAGTCCCGCCCTACTTGGTTTCACTTGGATATACAGCAGGGGTGCCCAATCATGCTCCTGGCGATCGACTGTCCTGCACAGTTCATCTCAAACCCTAATCAAACACACCTGAAGTAGCCAATTAAGGTCTTTAGGATCACATTCAGGTGTGTTTGATTAGGGTTGGAGATGAACTGTGCAGGACAGTCGATCGCCAGGAGCAGGATTGGGCACCCCTGATATACAGTATGTCACAATAGGAAAGAAATGACTACCGCAACTTCAGTTTCATGTGACTTTAATTCGAAAATATCAAAATAAGAAACTGAAACTTTGATGTTAAAACTTGGATTGAGGAAGCAATTTTAATGGATTTTTAATGGAGCTTCAAGAATCTATTCTTGGTGAGTGTCATAGACTACATTGCACAGCTAAATTTCTATCTGTGCTTATACCTTAATGTTAAATAAAATCAATCTGTGCATGCCAGTGGAAGTAAATAGCTAATTTTAAGTTAATATTTTATCAGTTGGAATCCATCAACCAACCATCTGTGCCTTTCCTCAATGCTCCTGCAATGGATTTCTCTGGAAAGACACTAATGAAAACAGACACTGTCACATCAGACTCAAGGGCTTTCGGCAGGTCAATTTAATAAAAGCATCTACAACTTCAGAAAATTAATCTGGGCTGAGAAGAAGCTTATAGATTCAAGTAAAATGCCTACAAATGTGTTTAAAACACAACTTATTCAAATACAATAAAATCCCTTACTTTCATATTGGCTAATCGACTGGAATATGATCCTTTTTACGTTCTCACCCCATGAAATCCTTGGATGTTTCCATGTTTCCGAAAATGCATGGGTTTCATAAGCTCTGTCCAGAACTTTAAATAAAAACTGACCCTGTTTACTTTTTAATATACAATCTGGGATGCAAATATGCTGAGTTTAAGGTTACTCTAATTCTCTTCATTTAGACTGACATGATATTGTTATGATACAGAAATCCATGGTTTTCCATCCAGACCAGAAGCTTTACAGAAAAACTAGAGTTGAGTTTGTGTCTTTCAATATTTCTGCTGGGATTCTTTCAGACTTGTGTCCTTTGTATGCCCCGCTGTGATAATCAGGACTTAATCATAATCCTGTTTTCATTGCTTTTGTAGCATTGTGAACAGGACTGAGAACACATCATGTGTGCGGAGCCCAAGGATTGAGCCACTGGAGGAGGTACAGGGAAGAGGAACAGGAAAGGAATTATTCTCTTTGATCTGTTCCCATGGAGCAGTTGGCTTTGGGTTTTCCTCCACACATAACCTTGAACAATGAAACAGGAAGAGAATGGAAAGAACTCCTGGGAGGAAGAGGGAGAGGACATGTTGCGGTGAGGGAAAGAAATGGGCGAACGAGGGTCAGAAGCAGATTATACCTGAGAGAGGTTTAGTGTGTGAAATCCAAATTTCCATGGTATGGCAAAAACCTAAAGTGAAATTTCATGAATATGTTGTGGTTTGTTCAAAGGAGCCTATGGCTGTAAAAACCACGAGTTGGGAAAACCTTTCAGAAGTGAAAATGTGCTGGTTTGTAGTTAACTTTTTTATCAACCAAAGACACTTTAAGACAAGTCATTTTACTTGGCGGCCATCTTTGAAACAAAGGAAGTGCCAGTCTCTTTGAATGGGAATATTCTGAAAGTAATACATTTTTTATTACAGGTTTAATTGAGTTATATCACAACATATGACATATAATTTGTAATTGTTTAATAAAAGTGAAAAGCCAGTAAATTAAAGCGATCCAATAGTTATATTTGGGTTGTGAGTTCAACGGTATTGCAAATGTGTCATATGTGGTGGTGGTGGTGTAATGGCCACCATTACATCCCCCACACCATTATGTAGCACTAAGAATATAAAATGGGACAGATATCAAAGCACCCCCCTTTAAATTTCAAACTGTTCATATTATTGTTGTTTACTTGTATGACTATTTCATTGTGTTCAATTTGGTGAGACTCGGAGTCGCCAGCAGGGGGCACCCGGGAGTTGCGCGGCGCATGAGTGGCTGACTAGTTAGCAGCGTAGAAGTAGTCCAGCACGAGATGAAGCGCGAATGTGCAGAGAAATGTGCTCCTTGTTTGAACATGGTATTTTCTTGTGTTTCATACAGGTAAACTGACAATAACCTTACACTGGTATATGTATAACAGTATTATATTCTTATAGAGCCATAGTTTGTGCCTGAAACGTTAAGAAAAGTGAAGTTTAATGGTGATTAAGAGTTATGTCGTGAAATGGCTGACGGGAGTGTTAACTATTCAAATAGTAGAAAACTAGTAACTCTTAACGTGAGCAAAACGGAGTATTAAAGGTTTAAAGAGATATATACTCGACGTGAGTGTGGGATGAGGCATAATTAACCGAATATGTGTGTATGGACATTGATTAAAATGCGTGTAGAGACAAGTCTGGGCAATTGGAGTTAACGAGGCACACGTGACTGTTCTTAGCCCTCGTATACACGCAGTGTTGTGCAAGTTACTTCCAAACTGTAATACATTAGGTATTACTTGTTACTGTTATTTAAAAGTAATTCATTACCTTACAATATTACTGTCCCAGAATTGTAATGAGTTTTACATTACATTACTGATTACATTACTCATGTATTACTTTTGAGTTACTTTAACCAAAATAACTAAGAAGAACGTAACTTTGGGGCTGTAACAATATGCAATATGAAACCGAAATCGCGATTCGCCACACGACTCAGATCCACGAACCTACAGAATCGCGACACACCTCTTCCAACTCCAGCGTCATTCTCCTTACCGTCCAGATCCAATGCTGCCTTATCTTTAAATTAGGCTATTAGTATTATTTGAAGTTCACATTATAAAATACGTAGACCTACACCACAAAACTTGTTGAGGATAAATTATTTAAAATTGGGGAAGTCCAGCATTATGGACATGATGACATTTGCAGTCAAAACTTGAAATAAAAATTCTCAGAAAATACATGTATTGAAACGTATATAGGCTACTTCCTTAAAGTGTGTATGTCAGGTTAAATTTTTTTTTTAGATATATTAAATAATGTTTAGATGTCTGAGTGAAAATGTAATTATCATTAAAATTATTACTGTAATTGCCCTACATTAAGTTTTATAGACATTTCTGTCAAGATCATATTTTTAAAACACAGTGGAGCTGCCTGTGATGTCATAAGAGGGAGATGTGACAAAAACGTTCTATTCAAGTATGGAGAGTTTTGAGTCTGAGAAGATCCAAAATCCCCCTCAAACCTATACGATGGCCCACAACCTTACAATTTTGAGCCTCCCAGGCGTGAGACAGATGAGGAACCAAACAGAAATTTAAATAATTCCTATCGAAGAAACATAAATATCTGGTGTGAAGAGAACCAGTGGAGAGTTGGTCAGGTGTCTTGGTAAACTATAGGCAATAACTTAAGAGGTGGAACGGTACATGTATTCGTATTGAACCGAAACGTACGGCCGTCACGATTCGGTGCATGAATATACACGGAGAATACAGGGTTGAAATAAATAAAACTCGCGTGCAAATTAATTAATGCGGAACTACTGTTAGATACGCGGTAGAGATGTGCGGTAGCCTATAGGTCAGTGTGAAGAGGTTCAGTATGTGGAAAGAAGACAGGGTCAGCGTGACTGGGACTCGTTTATTCAGAAAAAACAAAAAAGAAACGAGGCGCACAGTAGCGCATTCGCCACCATAAACAAACACGCGATCCAACACTTGCTTCTCAGTCTCAGTTGCAGTAGCCGCGTGAAGTCCCAGTCCAACTCTCTCTCGCTCGCTCTCTCCTTCCCCGGTTATATACGGTCTCTCCACGGAAAATTACTGCAATCAAACACAGGTGTTCATCATCTGCACTTGATCTACTAATCTCACCGTGCGGCTCCGTCCTTTCTCTCCCGCAGCCGCTACAGACTCACGCCCCCTCGCCACAGTCAGGTTTGCCGAAGTGCTGATATTCTGAGAGCTAGTCTCGCGGCTGTCATCAAAAAGTGGACTCTGTGACCGGTTTTAACGGTGTTTTTGCACCCAGTACAAACGCAGTAATTCACCATCGTGATAATACGCCTGCATACATTTCTTCTTTTTCTTCTTCTTCAGGGTTTAATTGCGGTTGGCAAACCTATTTCCTGCATATACCTAACTAACTACCTAACTTAAATAACTAAATAAATAAATGTCCTAATCAAATAAGTCTCTCGCTTTATCATTCGTACAATTACCAACACAGCTCACTGACTCACTCTCAGCGACCTGGGAAGACGTCTCCCTCTTATGACATCAGTGATTCGATTGGGGGGGAGGAACAGTTTTAAGTGAGTACTGAAAATAACGAACTTTTTCATCTTATATTCTGCCTTTAGGTATCGAAAAACATACAAAACAATACACCAACTTGACAAACGTGTTTTTCCCCTAACTATTTTGTGTTAATCATAATTACAAATTTAACCTGACATACACACTTTAAAGGACTCCAGACATTAGACAAATATCAGTCTATGTTTTATTTTTAATATTAGGGAAAAGACACACATTCATGCGTGAAAAAAAATAGGAGGCAAAATATATTTTTTATAATTCTGCAAATCGGATGAGGAAGGCTTGGCTCTCCAGTCTCCATAGAACTTAAAATATTCATTTTATTTTAGTTTTCGTGTTGGCATTTATGAGGAAAAAACAATGTTACAGACGCGACCGCTCTGAACTGGCACTAAAAGACTGCTTTAAAACTTTCACATAGTCTGTTGCCTTTAAGAAGTAAAAGCAGACAATACACTGTAATACAACTGTAATACAAGCCTCACTGAACATGTAACGAGTAAAATATTACTGAAAATTGATTAGTAATGCCTTACACTACTGCGTTACAGCAAAAAGTAATATGTTACTGTAATGTATTACTTTTGTAATGCGTTACTCCCAACACTGTATACACGTGACCCTCATTTAGCATTGCTTTGTCAGCCATTACATGTAGAAATAAAGGACGTTAATACTGTTAAATTAAGAACCACAGTCAGATTGAGAGGTAAAACAGTTTATTATTAATTTTGTGAGTTCATAGTGATAACACAGTAACTGTTAAATGGTTAAAACTTAGTTCATAATGTAGTCAGGTCATTAGCATATTTCATTGAAGATTAAAAAAGATTAAAGACAAGTTAAACAGTGATATGAAAGAGTATTAGGAATACACGTGCAGTTATCAATGTTAGAGTAATGTGGGTATAGACTGAACTATTGCTGTTACCTGAAAATCTATTTTAATTCCAAATACTATTCACATGCTTACTTGTTTGAGTTTAAATGTATGACTCATAGAGTTTATTGTACTTTAAAGATGTTATTTTTCAGACCTTTTCCTTTTATATCAGTTTAATAACGGGCATAGCACATGTTTAGATCCATGTTAATGTGTTTGTGTAAAGAACATGTATTTTCTGAAAATGGAGTATTGTAAGGAGTCTAGTCTAGTGTGACGTATCAGCCTAGACATCAGTCATGCGAGTCAAGATAATTTGTGAATTTATCACAGGATAAGAGTGTAGAAGTAGTCCAGCACGAGATGAAGCGCGAATGTGCAGAGAAATGTGCTCCTTGTTTGAACATGGTATTTTCTTGTGTTTCATACAGAAAAATAAATGTGTTGCACCCGGAAGTGACATTGCTTCATTCCAAAAAGTGTAACATATTTTGGCGAGCCAGCCTGGAGGAGGCGATAGAGTGACCAACACCATTAACCCCCTCCTTCCCAACGAGGCGATCCGAAAACAAGATGGACGCCAGTCAGATCCTGCGTGATCAAGTGAGTGCAGCTCTGTGGCAGCTAAGGGAAGGGTCTCTCTGGGATGTCTGCAGGTACATGAAATGTGATGGCCTGGACAGTGAAGAGTCCCGCAGCAAGACACGGAGGGCGCTCATCAAGATGGCGGAGTGCGTATTGGATGATCTAGAGGAGAGCGAAGAAGGTGATCAAGTTAAACAGTACTGTGTTGATTTATTGACATACATTAAAAGACAAAGTAAAGAAGGTCGTCAACCAGATGCAGTGAAGCCATCAGAGAAGCCAGCTTCAAAGGAAGAAGAAAAAAAGCGTTTTGCACCACCCAGTCCTCCTGTAAAGAAGGCAGAGTCCTCGCTCAGGAGCCGACTAGAGCCAACTCACCCATTGCCTGAGGTAACCATGCGAAGAGAGTTTAAGATTTGTGGTCAAATTGGAGAGGGTGGTCAGAGGGATAAATTGTCGTAACCCAGTTTAGTTCGACAGATTGAGATGGGAATAGAAAAAGGGCACACACAGACTGAAGTAGTCGAAGCTGTGATCAGGGCTGTCAGTCCAGGGCTGCCTTTGAGAGACATGCTAGAGATTAAACGTGGTCTGACCCTCAGTTCACTTCTCACCATCCTGAAAGGCCACTATCGTGTAGATAGCTCCACTGAACTTTACCATCAGCTACTAAACATCTCTCAAGAGCCCAAAGAAACTGTCCTGAACTTTGTATTCCGTGCAATCGAGCTGAAAGAGAAGCTGTTATGGAAAGCAGCAAATGAGGACACAGATGAACAGTACAGCTGAGCCGTCATTCAACGCAAGTTCCTCCGCTCAATTGAAACTGGACTGTTAAGTGATTCTGTGAAATTCCAAATTCTGACCTACCTCAGTGATTTGAGTATTTCAGATGAAGAACTTATACAGAAAGTGGATGAGGCGGCCAAAGTCGAAAGTGAGAGACAAGAAAAGCGCAAGAGATCCACAGCTGGTAAGACGCCCAAAGTGCAGGAGCTTCAAGCAGATACTCAGGTAAAATCCAAACCTGCCCAGAGCCCCTCTAAACTTAAGGAGTCCAACCCAGCAGCAGCAATCACAACAGTAAAAGGGAACGAGACTAAACCTGACAGCATGAATGTACAGCAGATGATGGAAGAACTTCGTAAAGAGATGAAGCAAATGTTTCTGGCTGTAATAGAAGCGAACCCCCGTTCTCCTGAACAAAGGCAGAGAGAAAAAGGTTGCAAGAAATGTAGGGATGAGAGAACAGGTGAGAGCTGTTCACACTGTTTCAAATGTGGGAAGGAAGGCCACTTCTCTCGCGGATGCAGAGCGTTGTCGGGAAACGGGCAGGGGCTACTGAGATGGGGCCAGCAGTAGTCCAAGTAACAGCGCCCCAAAATGAGCAGCCACCACCCAGCTCAGTCATTCAACCGACAACAGCCCTTGGAAAGAGAGCATTGGGCGCCTCACCTGCTGTAAGTGTAGTTCACTATATACCACCTCGACACCAGCCACTGTTAGTAAGCCTTGTAGGAAGTAGTGTTGTCAAAAAACTCGGTACTTCGGTACCAAGTCGGTACTAAAAAAAAAAAAATGTTACGGTACCAGCTTTTCTAGGTACCGAATACCAGGTTAATCCAGTTCTAGACGCGCTGTCTGAAAGGTGCACAGTTGCGTCCTCTTCATAACGCTGATATGGCTCTCTCTCTCTTTGAATCCACTTGTTGACACGAAAGGAGGAAAGAGCCACATATGGAAATATTTTGGATTAGGCTAATGTCACGTTGCCATAAGAGGCCGATTACATGCAAATTCGCAATTTCAAATATAGGCGCGAGGCAAGTGCGCTCATAATAAAAACTCGTTGCATAGCAACGACAGACGCCGCGTGAGAGCAAGTGCTTTGGAAAGAATAAGCACGCGCAAAAATATAATAAAAAAAAAAAACACGCGTGATATGTGAACGGCCTCTAAAGTGCTTTCGGGGTAGTTTTACGAGTACATGAGCACAGTAGTACCCAACCGACACCAGAGTACTGGTATTAGTATCGATGCATCCCTATTTATGTCATTTAATGTCAGTGCCAGTTCTAGGCGTATTCTTGCCTTTATAACTCAGCAATTTTAAAAAGCCTTTTCAAAATTAAATATGAATGCAGTTTTAGATTAAATAAAAGTACAGTCAAATCAAATAAAACATGTTTTTTCTCCTGTAGCCTATAGTTTGGTAATGCTACAATAAGATACCATTTATCAACATTAGCTACTTCACATCAACACATTGAGTGAACAATATATGAAGAGTTCAGATGCAAAAGCCTCTAAATGCCATTTGAAATTTTCTTCTAAAATGATCATTTTTATCAAGCTTGTATATTTAAGTTCAGTAATTTCACTTAAATGACAATGAAGATTACCTATGAATTGCCATTTAAGTGAAATTAATGAACTTAAATATACAAGCTTGATAAAAATGATCATTCTAGAAGAAAATTTCAAATGGCACTTAGAGGCTTTTGCATCTGAACTCTTCATATTTTTACAACATTAATTAATGTTTGTAAATGTTATTTAATAGAAACACTTGATTGTTCATGTTTGTTCACTTCATTCATTGTGCATTAAATAAATGTTAACGGATTAGAACTTTACAAACAACTTTAAAAATGTGTTAGTGTATACTATTGTTTATTTTAGGTCATTTTATCTAATTTTTTTCTAAAGTGTTTATAATACAAATGTACAGTTTCCATACTTGTAACCGTGATAGACACTTAAATATATGTAAATTTAAACTAAGCTTTGGTACCGAAATTGGTACCGAGAACCGTGAATTTTTACTGGTATTGGTACCGAATACTGAAATTTTGGTACCGTGACAACACTAGTAGGAAGCCGATGTATGGTGGACTGTTTCATGGATAATCGACCAGTCAGAGCCCTGTGGGACACGGGAGCACAGTCCAGTATAGTGAATGAGCCCTGGCGACTGAGCTGCCTTCCTCACACTATTGTCAAACCCATCTCAGAGTTGTTGGGAGATGAGACTCTGACAGTCTTTGCTGCCAATGACACGCCCATTCCATATATTGGCTGGATTGAAGTCAGTTTCAGATTAGGCTGTGACCCCACCAAGATGAATGAACTTCAAGTACCAATGCTCGTGTCAAGCGACCCAGCAGTTGCCAGTGACCCCATCATTGGCTACAACATCATTGAGGCGATCATTAACCGCAACGAGGAAAAGACGAAAAGTGAAAGAAAACAGTTGGCACAGAAAGTGAGTAGAGCCCTTGCAATAACAGTGAAAACTGCTCATCGGGTAGTCAAGTTGATGCAGAACGGTGATTCAGATTCGGAGACTGGTGTAGTTCGTACCTGTGGAAAAAAAGTGCCCTTACCAGCTAACCAAGTCACCACTGTCTACATAAGAGCACATGTGAGTTCACGAACCCAAGGTCAACATATGTTCTTTTCACCTGACTTACTTAATCCTCCTCCAGAAGGCGTTATTTACAATGATGTACTGGTCCAGATCCCAGAAAGAAGAGTCCCATACATACCCATCTCCATGACCAACACGACTGATCACACCATCTGTCTGGACCGTCACAAGGTGATTGGATATCTGGAACTGGTCAAGACCGTATACACAGCGCCTATAAAGATTAATGAGAATGAGACAAGGGCTGAAATGAAGGACAGCACAGTGACAAAGGCCAGTGAAGCAAGTAGCACACCACAACCAGATAACACTCAGGCGAGTAGGCCAACTTCATGGGACCCTCCTGTGGATCTCTCCCATCTCTCGGAAGGACAGCAGGAGGTGGTAAGGAGGATGTTGCGGGAGGAATGTGAAGCGTTTTCCTTTGACCGTGACGATGTGGGTTGTATACCATCACTCAAGATGCATATCACCCTCCACGATTCGAGCCCTGTACAAAAGACCTACATGTCCGTACCCAAGCCTCTGCACAATGAAGTTAAGGAGTACCTACAGGATCTGTTGAGAAGAGGGTGGATCACACCTTCTCGATCCCCTTATTCATCCCCAGTGGTGTGTGTCTGTAAGAAGGACGGAAGTCTTCGTCTTTGTGTTGACTTCAGAGAACTTAACCGTAAGTCAGTCCCTGATCGCCATCCGATACCGAGGATTCAAGACATGTTGGATGCTCTAGGTGGGAGCTCGTGGTTCTCGGTCTTAGACCAGGGTAAAGCGTACCACCAGGGTTATCTGGATGTGGAGAGCCGCCCACTCACAGCTTTCATCACACCCTGGGGGCTCAATGAATGGGTGCGCATACCCTTTGGCCTGAGCTCGGCACCTGCAGAGTTTCAGAGGAGCATGGAGCATTGTCTGACTGGGCTGAGGGACACAAGTTGCCTCCCGTACCTCGATGACAACCTGGTACACAGTTGTAGCTTTGAGGAACACGTGGAGCACATCCGTCTTGTTCTCCAGCGCTATAAGGAACACGGTGTGAAGCTGACCCCAAAGAAGTGTGAGCTGTTTAAATCGAGTGTGAGGTTTCTTGGCAAGTTGGTGACTGGAGAGGGGTACACAATGGACCCTGCAGAGGTGGCTCCGGTGCAGGCGTTAAAAGAGAAGACCCCTGCCACAGTGGGTGATGTGCGCCAGATTCTTGGGTTTCTCTCTTACTACCGACCCTTTATTCCCAATTTCTCCCGTGTTGCCCACCCACTCTATGACTTACTCACAGTCCCTAACCCTGAGAAAGGCACTCTAGACCAGACCGTGAAGAAGCCCTGTAAGACAGGAAAGAAAAACAAAGGTCACTTACCATCGCAGACACCTATAGAGTGGAACAGCTCCCATCAGGAAGTATTGAATCAGCTGGTAGATGCACTCACGGAGCCTCCTGTCCTCGGATATCCAGATTTCACCCAACAATTTGTATTGCATTGTGACGCATCCCAAGTTGGCCTGGGTGCGGTGTTATACCAGAGACAGCAGGGGAGGATGAGAGTGATTGCCTATGGCTCCCGCACCTTGAGTCCAGCAGAGAAGAGGTACTATCTGCACTCTGGAAAACTGGAGTTTTTAGCGTTGAAGTGGGCCATCTGCGATCGGTTTCGGACTATCTTTATCACTCCCCATCATTTGTGGTATATACAGATAATATCCCGTTATCGTATGTGCTCACAACCGCAAAACTCAACTCAACAGGACACAGATGGGTGGCGGAGCTGGCCGATTATAACTTCACAATCAGGTACCGCCCAGGCAAAAACAACTCCGATGCAGATGGCTCATCAAGGATGCCGTTGGACTTTGAGGACTACATGTGTAGCTGTACGGCTGAGGCCAGTCAAGATGTCATCAGTGCATCTATGGAGAGAGTTACAGCGGAAAAGACGAGCCCTTGCCGGGGTGTTGGGTGGATCCAGGTCAGTGCTTTGAGCTTAGTGAAGGACCGGGAGACCAGCAAACCACTTACCACAGATCAAATCCGCAAAGCGCAGGAAGAGGATGAAATCCTGGCCAGAGTCCTCTGGTACAAGTCACAGAACAAGACACGCTTGACACGCTGTTCTGTGGCGCTGTGGCAGACGGCTGCCTCTCCAGTAGCTCCTCAGTTTTTAGCTCTTTTAGCTCTTTTTAGCTCTTTTTAGTGCTTTATATTTACTTTTTTTCCTTATTTATTTATTTATTCATTTTTAATTTTCTCGCGAAGAAAGTGCTCTATTTATCCTATGGATATTTCCGATCTTAAAATGCATCCAGGAGTTAGCTTTCTCACTCACTCAAGGGAGGAATTGCTGGCTCTGCGCACGAAAGGACGAGCCGGGATACGGCACTCTATACCGGCGGAACTGAGGAGGAGACCCAGGGGCTGCAAGGCCGGGGCTAAGCTAAAGGCCGAGCAAGTGGAGAATCGGAAGCGCTATAAGCCATCAATTCCCTCCGTAATCATGGGGAACGTGAACTCGCTGCCAAATAAAATCGACGAGCTGTCCGCGTTGAACAATCAGCGGATTTACCGTGAGATCAGCTTGTTCATCTTCACGGAGACATGGCTAAACCATCTTGTACCAGATGCTAATGTGGACCTGCTTGGATTCACTGCTGTGAGAGCTGATAGAGACACACAGGCAAGTGGAAAAAGCAAAGGTGGAGGACTCATTATGTATGTTAACAACCGCTGGTGTAACCCAGGACATATTTCCGTAAAAACATCCTCATGTTGCCGGGACCTCGAGCTGCTAGCCGTTAGCCTGCGGCCATATTATCTGCCGAGGGAGTTCAGTCATGTGATCACGCTCTGTGTTTACATCCCTCCGAGAGCGGACGCAGACGCTGCTTGTGAGAAGATCCACTCCGTCACAGCAGTGCTGCAGACACAGCACCCTGAGGCCTTTATGATCATCTCAGGGGATTTTAATCACGTAACTTTGGACTCTACTTTGGCTGTTTTTCACCAGGTTGTAGATTGTCCAACAAGAAACAACAGGACTATTGATCTCATGTATGCTAATGTGAGGAATGCATACAGAGCGACCCCCCCTTCCCCCATTGGGGAAGTCTGATCACAACCTGGTTTATTTACAGCCACTATACACTCCCATGGTCCAAAGACAACCAGTGACAACTCGTACTAGCAGGAGGTGGACCCCTGAGATTGAAAGTGCCCTGAGAGACTGCTACAACATTACAGACTGGGATGTGTTGATCGACTCGCACGGAGAGGACATAGAGGGGATGACACATTGTCTGACGGACTACCTGAACTTCTGTGCAGACGTGGTCTCCCCCATCAAGACTGTCCGTTGTTACCCTAATAACAAGCCATGGGTAACACGAGAGGTCAAGGCTGTCCTTAACAGGAAGAAGGCTGCCTTCAGGAGCGGGGACAGGGAGGCCATGAGGTCAGCACAACGGGAGGTGAAACATTGTGTGAAGGAAGCTAAGGACAATTACCGGAGGAAAGTGGAGGAGAAACTGAGGGAGAACAACATGAGGGAGGTCTGGGATGGCGTGAGGACTATCACAGGTCATAACACAAAGACAAAAACTATGGGAGGGACAATGGAGATGGCCAATGAGCTGAATGACTTCTTTAATAGGTTTAACCAGCTCATGCCCTTGTCCCCCCAACCCTCACCCTCACCCCCACCACAGCAATGTCTTCTTCCCCCTACACACTTCTCCCCTGATACCACTATACCCCAGTCTACACACCTCCCCTCCGACTTTGCAATACCTTCCTCCTTTACACATTTTTCTACCAACACCACATCACCCCCACCCTTATCAGTACAATCCCCGCCTCACATCACCACAGACCAGGTCTGGGAACAGCTGAGGAGGCTCCGGCCCAGGAAGGCAGCGGGCCCGGATAAAGTGTGTCCGAGACTGCTGAAGACCTGTGCTGCTGAGCTGGGGGAGCCGCTCCAGCGGATCTTCAACCTCAGCCTACAGCTAGGGAGAGTGCCTACCCTCTGGAAGACATCCTGCATCGTTCCAGTTCCCAAGAAGAACAGGCCAAGCGAGCTGAATGACTTTCGACCGGTGGCACTCACTTCACACCTGATGAAGACATTTGAGCGGCTCCTCCTCTGCCTCCTCAGACCCCAGGTGCAGCACGCCGAGGATCGCCTGCAGTTTGCATACCAGCCAAAGGTTGGTGTGGAGGATGCCATCCTTTACATGTTACATCGGATCCACTCCCATCTGGATAAGGGGAAAGGCACAGTGAGGATACTTTTTTTGGACTTCTCCAGTGCCTTTAATACCATCCAGCCACCCATACTTCGGGACAAACTGATCAGGATGGGAGTGGACCACTTTCTGGTAGACTGGATCAGAGATTACCTCACGGACAGGCCACAGTATGTCAGGCTGAAGGACATCATGTCTGACACCGTGGTCAGTAGCACTGGAGCCCCTCAGGGCACAGTGCTGGCCCCTCTTCTCTTCACCCTGTACACCTCGGACTTTTGTTACAATTCGGAGCTGTGTCATATACAGAGGTATGCAGATGACACAGCCATTGTTGGGTGCATTAAGGGTGATAGGGAGGAGGAGTATAGGAGTCTGGTGGGGGACTTTGCTCTCTGGTGTCGCACTAACTGCCTACAGCTCAACACCACTAAGACAAAGGAGCTGGTCGTTGACTTTGGGAGGTCCAAATCAAGTCCGCAACCGGTCCTGCTGGAAGGAGTTGAGGTGGAGGCAGTCAAATCATACAAATACCTCGGATTGTGGCTCGATAACAAACTGGACTGGACAACACAAGCCATCTGTACAGGAAGACACAGAGCAGGCTGTATTTCCTGAGGAGACTGCGCTCTTTTAACATCTGCAGCAAATTGCTGTGTATGTTTTATCAGTCTGTGGTTACCAGTGTCCTCTTCTACACTGTGGTGTGCTGGGGGGGCAGCATATCCAAGAAGGACACCAATAGGCTGGATAAACTGATCAGGCGGGCCGGCTCTGTGATCGGCATGAAACTGGATTCAATGGTGATGGTGGCAGAGAGAAGGATACTGGACAAACTGCTGGACATTATTAATAATGCCAGCCACCCCCTGCACACCATCATCAGTAACCAGAGGAGCCGGTTCAGTGGACGGCTGCTCCTTCCCAAGTGCCGGACAAACAGACTGAAGGACTCCTTTGTTCCTCATGCCATCAGACTCTACAACTCCTCATTAGGGGGGAGGAGGAAATAGGGTAGAGAGGACGATAGGACAATATATATAAATACATGTATATCTATCTGGACTTGCATTAATGCCTGGTCACTTTACTTTATCGCTCTAGCACTTTAATACTGGACTCAATACTTACACTTTTTTATGGTCTTTTTTTCTTTTGTTGATTTTTTGACTATTATTATTATTGTTAATTTTGTTGTTTGTACTGTCTTCTGTTTATTCTCCTTCTCTTTTCTTGCTAAAACTGCTGCTGGAATTTTCAATTTCCTTTTGGGAGTCATCCCTAAGGATTAATAAAGATAAGTCTAAGTCTAAGAGGCCAAGTAGATCTGAAGTGAAAGCAGAGAACCCTGCAGTGGCCATATTGCTGAAACAATGGCTCAAGGTTAAAGTTGGTCCAGATGGTGTCTTGCGCCGCAGAACTTCCCGTCGAGAACAACTTTTGCTCCCCAAAGCTTATCATCCTCTGGTCTTCAAAGAACTACACCAGGACATGGGTCACTTGGGGGTCGAAAGGACACTCGACCTGGTACGAGAACGATTTTACTGGCCACAGATGAGCAAGGATGTTGAACATTTTGTCAGTAAGGTGTGTGAATGCCTCAAGAAGAAGAAGCCGAGTAAGCAGAGCCGTGCACCTCTGGTGCCCATTCAGACCACTTATCCATTTCAGCTCGTCTCGATAGACTTCTTGCATTTGGAAAAATGCAAGCATGGCGATGAGTATATACTGGTGGTCATGGACCATTTTACGAGGTTTGCGCAGGCCTACGCAACAAGGAATAAGTCGTCCAAAACAGTAGCTGACAAGATTTTCAACGATTTTGCACTCAAGTTCGGGTTCCCAAGCAGACTACATCACGACATGGGCAAAGAGTTTGAGAACAGACTGATGGCGAGCTTAAAGAAACTCTCTGGCATCCAGGGCTCACACACAACGCCATACCACCCCCGGGGTAACGGGCAGGTGGAAAGGTTTAACCGTACCCTGTTGTCCATGCTGCGCACCTTGGAGGACGAGGAGAAGGAGGATTGGAAGGAGTCCCTCGCGAAAGTTGTCCACGCGTACAACTGCACCAAGAACGAGGCAACGGGTTACGGGCCTTATTTCCTTATCTTTGGACGTTCTCCTCGCCTGCCCATTGATCTGTTCTTTAGTCTTGGAAAAGATGAGGCTCACGACACCTATGATGACTACGTGAGTAAATGGAAGACAAGAATGCAAGAGGCATACGAGATTGCGGCTAAAACAGTGGTCAAAGGAGCAGTTCGTTGAAAAGTCCTCTATGACCGGAAAGTGCAAGGAAGAGACCTCCAGCCAGGTGATAGTCCTTCTCAGAAATCTCACTCCCAGAGGCGGGCCTGGAAAAATTCAGTCTTACTGGGAAGGTCAGGTGTAGAGAATGAAGGAGAGGAAAGCTGATGGGAGTCCCGTTTATGAGATCAGTCCAGAAAATGGCAAAGGAAGGGACAGAGTGGTTCACAGAAATCTTCTGTTGCCCTGTGATTTCCTACCCCTTGATCAGCCACCAGCAGGGCTTCGTCAGCCATGGAAAGACTCCCGGAGCTCCTCAAAGAAAAGAACCAAACCACAACAACAGCAGCAACCAGAGCCAAGTGACACCTCTGACGATGAAGGCAGTGGTCCCTACCAGTGGAATCTGAGATCTGGCAGCGGGAGACAGCAGAGACTCACTCCACTGAATCCTCTGGCAGAACCCTTTCACCCACTACATAGTGAAGAGGATGTGCCACTACATAGCAAAGAGGATGTGCCACTACATAGCGAAGAGGATGTGCCACTACAATCTCAGAGACCTGATTTGAGTTCTGACAGGTCTGAGAATGTTGAATCAGAGGCCGATCCGCTGGTTCGGACGCTAGGAGATCGACATGTGGTAGGACCACGACCCCAGAGACTGAGACGTCAGCCTGTTGTACTGAGTTATGACACATTGGGTCAACCGTCCTTGGTAAATCGAGACTGTAAGATAACAGAATCAGGTAACGCAGACTAAGGGTTACTGGAGGCCTTGGATGGCTGAGGTTTGCTAAAGTAATGTTCACTTGTTCTGGGAAATGTCAGGAGACATTTAATTTTGTGGGGGAGAGTGTAGCACTAAGAATATAAAATGGGACAGATATCAAAGCACCCCCCTTTAAATTTCAAACTGTTCATATTATTGTTGTTGACTCGTATGACTATTTCATTGTGTTCAATTTGGTGAGACTCGGAGTCGCCAGCAGGGGGCACCCGGGAGTTGCGCGGCGCATGAGTGGCTGACTAGTTAGCAGCGTAGAAGTAGTCCAGCACGAGATGAAGCGCGAATGTGCAGAGAAATGTGCTCCTTGTTTGAACATGGTATTTTCTTGTGTTTCATACAGGTAAGCTGACAATAACCTTACACTGGTATATGTATAACAGTATTATATTCTTATAGAGCCATAGTTTGTGTCTGAAACGTTAAGAAAAGTGAAGTTTTAATGGTGATTAAGAGTTATGTCGTGAAATGGCGGACGGGAGTGTTAACTATTCAATTAGTAGAAAACTAGTAACTCTTAATGTGAGCAAAACGGAGTATTAAAGGTTTAAAGAGATATATACTCGACGTGAGTGTGGGATGAGGCATAATTAACCGAATATATGTGTATGAACATTGATTAAAATGCGTGTAGAGACAAGTCTGGGCAATTGGAGTTAATGAGGCACACGTGACTGTTCTTAGCCCTCGTATATACACGTGACCCTCATTTAGCATTGCTTTGTCAGCCATTACATGTAGAAATAAAGGACGTTAATACTGTTAAATTAAGAACCACAGTCAGATTGAGAGGTAAAACATACCTTTTGTTAATTAATATTTTTTGTGAGTTCATAGTGATAACACAGTAACTGTTAAATGGTTAAAACTTAGTTCATAATGTAGTCAGGTCATTAGCATATTTCATGGAAGAGTAAAAAAGATTAAAGACAAGTTAAACAGTGATAAGAAAGAGTATTAGGAATACACGTGCAGTTATCAATGTTAGAGTAATGTGGGTATAGACTGAACTATTGCTGTTACCTGAAAATCTATTTTAATTCCAAATACTATTCACATGCTTACTTGTTTGAATTTAAATGTATGACTCATAGAGTTTATTGTACTTTAAAGATGTTATTTTTCTGACCTTTTCCTTTTATATCAGTTTAATAACGGGCATAGCACATGTTTAGATCCATGTTAATGTGTTTGTGTAAAGAACATGTATTTTCTGAAAATGGAGTATTGTAAGGAGTAGGGGTGTAACGGTACATGTATTCGTATTGAACCGTTTCGGTTCGAGGCTTCCGGTTCGGTACGCATACAAACCGAACGATTGCTTGGACCATTTTTCTTGCCGGCAAAATTCGTGCTGACGCGGCCAACACAACGTTGCGCAACATCCAAATGGCAAGGGTAATGAAAGCAGAACGAAACTGCGCTCCTCGTTATGTGCTTCACGGATCGTTTATCAGTTCGGACCAGCAACATCTGTGCAGCGCGAGCCGATCTCGATCAAGCAACACTGTTACCACACCGCGCTAAGAGATCCGGTAAAGAAAACATTTGAATTCGCCACTGAGGTAATAACATCGCTGCGAGATCTAGTGAGATGTATTCACATTTCTCCGTTATTAACCGTAGATCTCTATTAGATCAAACAGCGCTGTCATGGAAACCAGGAGAAACATTGTGCCGTGAATGAACTAGCACTTTACGTCCACAGACCAGCAACATTCACCATGGATTTAATATAGTAACACTAACTGTAACCAGTTTGGCTGGAATGGTGAAATGCTTTCAAGTACTTCACACATCTTTTTTCCAGCACTTCAAAATTCAAATATTATATAAATAAATATATATTTAAATGTTATTTTTAATGTGATGACCAAAACATTATTTGTTCATCCTTCAAAGATGACCCCTATTTATAAACCTGAAAGTTTCAAGATCTAGGAAAACTCACACTTATTTAAAAATATTTTTTCTTTAAACAAATAGGAAATTTCTCTGGCATTTCTTTCTTTTTGCTGTATCGAAAACGTACCGAACCGTGACTTTAAAACCGAGGTACGTACCGAACCGTGATTTTTATGTACCGTTACACCCCTAGTAAGGAGTCTAGTCTAGTGTGACGTATCAGCCTAGACATCAGTCATGCGAGTCAAGATAATTTGTGAATTTATCACAGGATAAGAGTGTAGAAGTAGTCCAGCACGAGATGAAGCGCGAATGTGCAGAGAAATGTGCTCCTTGTTTGAACATGGTATTTTCTTGTGTTTCAAAAAGAAAAATAAATGTGTTGCACCCGGAAGTGACATTGCTTCATTCCAAAAAGTGTAACAATTAGACCACCACCACCAGCCTGCACAGCGGTAACAAGACATGATGGATCCATGTTCTCATTCTGTTTACGCCAAATTCTGACTCTACCATCTGAATGTCTCAACAGAAATCTCATCAGACCAGGCAACATTTTTCCAGTCTTCAACTGTCCAATTTTGGTGAGCTCTTGCAAATTGTAGCCTCTTTTTCCTATTTGTAGTGGAGATGAGTAGTACCCGGTGGGGTCTTCTGCTGTTGTAGCCCATCCGCCTCAAGGTTGTGTGTGTTGTGGCTTCACAAATGCTTTGCTGCATACCTCGGTTGTAACGAGTGGTTATTTCAGTCAAAGTTGCTCTTCTATCAGCTTGAATCAGTCGGCCTATTCTCCTCTGACCTCTAGCATCAACAAGGCATTTTCGCCCACAGGACTGCCGCATACTGAATGTTTTTCCCTTTTTAAACCATTCTTTGTAAACCCCAAGCGGCAACCTCCCCGTCTCTCTCTTGAAGCCAATACGGAAGTGAATTAAACTGCAATTTATCGAGTGGCCGCTTGAGGCAGGCTGCAGAAGCGAGTCAAATCTGTATCTCCCCCATGTTAAAATGCCCAACTTTACAGCAGAAAAAAACATGTTTACAGCCTGGAGCAAAAAGTGGCTTTGGTCTATAGAGCTCATTTTTCCCTTCATGACAACTGTGAGGGGGGTGAATTTTTTTACAACTCTTCTGTTTAAATTATATTTAAGCCTTAAAGTTCTGCATAATTAAGGGTGTGGCCACTTGAGTGACAGGTGGATTCATGCTGCCGCTTTCACTGCTAGTCGTTTGTCTGCTGTCTGTTAGCGTCACCCTCAGCTGTGTTTCTGCTTTTCCGGGATTATTTCATACAATTTAATACATGTATTATACCTTCGCCCGTGCACGCCGTTGGATTCCGTCGTGTTGAGTATGGAGAGAACAACCAGCACCGTGTTTCCAGCTGTTTCCCTCGCATGCACTAATGGATGTCTGATGATTTCAGCGCGTTCTCTCCGTCCATGCAATAGATGCACACCCTTGAATGAGCGCGGATTTCTAGTTCATTTACTTGAAGTTCTGAGGTAATATTTGGTTTGACCCATCTGAGAGGCGGACAAAATCGGATTGTAAAATGGACTGAATTAAAGCTCTTTACGAACTTGACGTGAGATGCCGACTGACATGTGTGCTTGCCTTGAATCACTGTCGCATGCACAAGCTTAGAGCAATATTGTGAGTAACTTATACATTTTAACTAGCAGAATAATAATGCATCACAAAGCACATAGTTGACTGCTTGTATGTTGTGAGAAATGTGTGATCTGTGTTAATGTACTTGTATATATGCTCTTAACTAATTGCCCCTTGTGAGATTAATAAAGTTGATAAAAAAAGTAAAGTAGTCTCACTTTTAGTTACGTCTTAACTATTATAATATTTCGAAGGGCAAAACATGAACTTTAACCATTGGCTTTACTTTTTCAATCAGCTGTCAATTCAGCGGCAGTAGCATAGCATTAGCACCTCAGCTCCACCCGCGTCCCGCCTCTTTGCCCATTTTAATTTATCCGGTAGTGACGAGAGGTGACGCACTGCCAAGATGGCGACGGTCGGCCCCGCCCACTTTAGGCCTCAAAATCGCTCTTCAGAAACCTATGGGTGACGTCATGGACACTACGTCCATATTTTTTACAGTCTATGGTAAACCCTAGAAATGGTTGTGAGTGAAAATCCCAGTAACTGAGCAGACTGTGAAATAAGACACCAACAACCATGCCACGCTCAAAATTGCTTAAATCACCTTTCTTTCCCATTCTGACATTCAGTTTGGAGTTCAGGAGATTGTCTTGAGCAGGACCATACCCCTAAATGCATTGAAGCATCTGACATGTGATTGGTTGATTAGATAATTGCATTGAGAAATTGAACAGATGTTCCTAATAATCCTTTAGGTGAGTGTATATATCTATGCTCAACCCCACCAGAAATAAAAACAGCTCATGTTCTAACCTAAGGCAGAGAGAGAGAGAGAGAGAGAGAGAGAGAGAGCATGCCAGGACATTGTACTTCAAACTGACATTGAAATGTAACCATCCATTATAGTTTAGATTAATAAAAAAAAAAATGCAGAACATAACTACATAAAATTACTTTTCAAAATGATTTGAATTTGTACTCTCAGAAAATGTGCTTTGTCCTTGCAGGGGACGGCGGCAAATGCCATTACAGCTTCTCCATTTAAACAGCCGCAGAGATCCTTCCCAGGTAACAAACTGCCAATTGAAGTTTCATTGATTTACAAAATGATGGCACGTATCCAGAGGTTCAAATAAGGACAAACTAGCAATTAGTTGACCTAGACGACCTGAGAAAAGCATCAGAGAGGTGAAGAAAGGGCGATCGATAGAGAATCCTTTGTTGTGGCAGATAAGAACAAAGAAGAAAGAGAAGTTGATTAAATATGAAAAGACTCGATCAATAACCTCATCAGTAAGTCCATGGAAATTGTTTCCTGTTTACTGGATATATTTAGTCTTTTCATGAATGTGACTGGGACAGAATTATAAATAAAATATAGTTGAAATTATTATCATTTGCATTTTCATGATAACTTTACTGTATCCAGACAAGTTCATTTTGAGTTCAATTATTCTCTTTGCGATGAAATATTGTGGTTAAACAAGTATACACGGAAACCGAATTTCCTTGGGCACTCCAGGAAATGATGTCAGCCATGAGTAATCAGACTGATGTAAGTGTGACAGTATGTGCCAGTTCCTGTTCCTGTGTTCACCAGTGTGGCAGAGCATCCTTACGGCAGGACTTTTGTCCTCTGCCTGGATAATGAGTTTCCCTCCTTCACTCTTCATCTGTAGCTGGAGGACATTTCTCCATCTGAACAGCCATCTTCCCAGCTCTTCTCCATTTATGGAAGTCACCCTTGCTGTGAGTGGTCCATGCTTTTATGGAGGTATGTTTGCTGCCTGTGACAGTGAAATGTGTAGTTGTAGAGAACATCCACACATGTGTATCAGTAAATTTGAAGGCACAGAGAGAAACGTTTTAAAAGTTTACTTTTTTTTCTCTCTTCCACAAACAACACAACAGTTCTACCTTCTCAAATTCTTCATTTGAGGTTGACAGGTGCAGGTCCCTGAATTTTTTTCTGGTTATTTTCTTGAACCAACCAGCTTCAGCCTCGGCTCTGATTGGTCAGATGGCCCAGTCTGTTGTGATTGGTCTACTCTGCTCTGATTGGTCAGATGATCCAGTCTGTTGTGATAAGTCTACTCTGCTCTGATTGGTCAGATGATCCAGTCTGTTGTGATTGGTCTACTCGGCTCTGATTGGTCAGATGGCCCAGTCTGTTGTGATTGGTCTACTCGGCTCTGATTGGTCAGATGGCCCAGTCTATTGTGATTGGTCTACTCGGCTCTGATTAGTCAGATGGCGCAGTCTGTTGTGATTGGTCTACTCGGCTCTGATTGGTCAGATGGACCTTTCTGTTGTGATTGGTCTACTCGGCTCTGATTGGTCTACTCGGCTCTGATTGGTCAGATGGCCCAGTCTGTTGTGATTGGTCTACTCGGCTCTGATTGGTCAGATGGCCCAGTCTATTGTGATTGGTCTACTCGGCTCTGATTAGTCAGATGATCCAGTCTGTTGTGATTGGTCTACTCTGCTCTGATTGGTTCGATGACCCAGTCTGTTGTGATTGATCTTCTCTGCTCTGATTGGTCAGATGATCCAGTCTGTTGTGATTGGTCTACTCTGCTCTGACTGGTCAGATGATCCAGTCAGCTGTAATTGGTCTACTCTGCTCTGACTGGTCAGATGATCCAGTCTGTAATTGGTCAACTGCTTTCAAGGTTTGGATTTTTTTTCCTTAACAAAAACAAACAAACAAACAAACAAACAAAAACAGTTATACATTAACTTCTACTGACAAGTAGTTAGAGAAATCACTTACAATAAAATTTCATAATGAAAGGTCATAATGTCATATGACCTTCATATGAAAAGGTCATAATGTCTCTGAAGGCTTGTTATAAATAACATTTTATTTTATGAAGACAGCATAGAGGTCAGTCTTGCAAAGCCGAGAGCTCCAAAGGCAACTGTAAATACTGGTGACATCGTTCTAATAATGGCAAGGCCTTGGGCAAACCAACAACCATGCCAGCCGAACGACAAGCTGACTTTATCACTGGCACGAACTCCTGGGAAAATGAAATAGTCTGGAGACATTTAAGAGGGCAATAGCAAGCACTGATCCTGAAACAGCTTGTGCACGCAGAGAAAAACTGACACGACTGATGTCAGAACAGTATGAAAACACAGTTCAGTATTCAGACTGTGAATGAGCCATTCAATATGTGAAGTGACAGTAAGAGGAAGAGTAAGACAGGTAGAAAATAAAAAGTCCATCGCCTGCAGGTTTGTGTGTGGGTGAAATTTTTGTTCAGTGTCTGAATGAGGCATGACACACAAGGCTCGGCGTCCACTGAGCGTTCAGCGCATGAATGAATGCTAGATTACATTATGCATCAATTCAAAGATTAATGGCTTCTTTCATTTCTAGTAAACAGACTTCAGAATAGTATCGATTTTAAGTTTGAAACTGAGTTACATTCTGATCCCTTTTGTGTTTTCTATGAAGTTCTCATCTAATTTTGGTGGGTGAGAACCACACAGGCTATCAAATGAGTCTATTGATAAATGCATTTTCAGCGAGTAATGCCTTGAGGAGCCTCTGAACATAATTTCCTAAGTGATAGATATTTGCAATGATGCATGGAGCCCTGGATCTTATTTCCTGGTCCTATCTTGGTGTGAAGGTTCTGTGCTTTTATCAGATAGTGTTTGACAGATGCGTAAAAACAGTGCCTGTAACCAGGCCTTGGAAATGACACTGACAGATTAGAGGGAACTGGACCAGAGAAGAAAGAAGAGAAAAAGACAAAGAGAATGATCGTGAAGAGATTAAATAATGGATCATGTGAGCTACTGGGAGTGTATTTCATTCTGGTTTTCAATCTATGGAATATTTGTAATTAGTGCTGATTACTGAGGGAAGCATCACTTTTAACCCTGTAAAGCCTGACATGAAATAATAGTTAGAGAAATATCTTTTTTTTGTGGAAATATAAAAGCAGTGAAGGTCAATAGTTAAGGCTTCGCTTGATGGGTGATGGATGATTCATCCTGTGAGATCCTTATAGTGGTGTCCTTATATCAGCTTAAAATTTGGAACACAACTTGGTTAGACGCCTTAGGTCGGTATTCCAAAGCATTCATTAATTACAACCAGATCCGGCCCTCATCTGGTATGCACATGTATCAGATGTGGCCCGGATCTGGGCCAACACTATGTTGCTGTCTGAGATATGAAACAGCTTCTCAAACAAGATAGAAAAATAAAATAGGGCGGGACTAGATTTCGTCCATGGGGAATTGATTGGATGGTTCTGTTTTGCTATTGGTGGATCTCCTGTGAGTGACAGGTTGCCCCGCCCAAACACAAACACATCATCAGAGAAGAGATGTCGCTGCAAGATGGAAGGGAAGTTATTTTGATTAAAGATTACGAGGGAACATACACTTAAAACAGTAATGATCTGCAAAGATAAATAATTTTTAATAAACACTGCAATATTCCATAAAAAAAAAAGAAGAACTGTCAATTTCATGGTGACTTTAAGGAGCTAAACTTGTGGATCCGACCCTTTCGCGAAGGATAATTCCAAGTGATTCCAACACTCTCTCAGCCTGGTAGCGAGGGAATATCCATCAACAGGCTGTCTGATCTTCTGGAGATGTATTTGTCATGAGAGTAGGGCATATTTTCAGCTTGACTGCGGCCTTATGGGAGAAATGAATCCTCTATCATGCAGTCTGTGCCCCAAAGAAGACGATAAAGAGAAACTGTACAGATATTACCAGAGAGGGAGCGATGGGTGTGAAAAGGAGGAAAACGACACAATGACCCATGCTGTGTTCTCCAAAATGGTCGTGTCAGATAAACAGACAATCTAGTCTGAATGTGCTTCAACAGCATCTGATTTGCATAAGACAGGCCGACTTTTTGGTGTGAGTGGAATGGCAAAGATTTTTGAAGCTTTGAACGCACACATGACTTCACCATTGATGCCGAAATGCCTAATCTTTGCACAATAACACAAGTATTTCAGCAATATCACAAAGAGCAAAACTGCTGTTGATCTGTGCTTAGCATCCATTCATCTATCCATCTATCCATCTATCCATCTATCTATCTATCTATCTATATATCTATCTATCTATCTACGTCCATCCGTCAAAAAACATTTTGACGATTTTGACCATACATCAACATCTGACATTTTAGGGCACCCTTTAACGTCAGTTAGATGACGCTATCTAACCCTAACCCTACCCCAGACCTAAACCTACCCGCGTCATCTAACTGATGCTAAAGGTAAAGCGTCAGTTAGATGACGCCCTAGGATAGCATCATCTAACTGACGTTAAAGGGTGCCCTAAAACGTTGGATGTTGATGTGTGGTCAAAAGCGTCAGTTAGATGATGTCTTGGGATGAGAACGTGTTGAGACAACGTATCACTTTAAATTTCAATTTATTTTAAATAGTCATTATAACAGTGTACTCTGGAGAGATGTTCAAATGTAAACTATGGCGAAAGTTTTGATGACAATTGCTACATGCATAATGCGGCACTGACGCACTTCCGCTAAAATCTCTGCCAGCTATACCATCATCCCGCTGCTGCTGTGTTTATTATCTCTCAGAAGAAGTTTAAATTTCAGCGCACAGATAGCTCTACAGCTGAGCATTGCTGTGTGCCTTTGAGGCGTCTAGTAAGTACAACAGAGTACTTAGTTTTCATACACTTTCCTCAGATGTGGAAATGAGGCGAAAATAGACTGTCGCCGTCCGGAGGGAGAAGTTTACTGTTAGCCCCCGTACTCGAGTTTGTAGCCGGCATTTTAAAAAAGATGAGATGTTCGTGAGCCCGGAACCGAGACAGGGAGGTGACTGTTAAAGAAGTAGTTCACTTTTGATGACTTTTGAAAAAACTTTTGCTGATAATTTACTCACCCCCATGTCATCCCAGATGTCCATGTCTTTCTTTCTTTAGTCGAAAAGAAATTAAGGTTTTTGATGAAAACATTCCAGGATTTTTCTCCATACAATGCGAAAAAGATTCGTTCATTTTGAGGAACGAGTTCGAACAGAAGAGTCACGAACGCGCATCACAGAACAGAGCAAGGCGACCATTTGAGCTTAAACTTTGTTATTTATTTATTTATTAAATGAGCGATCGTTTCGCTTGATAAGACTCGTATTCATCATCTGGAATCATTTAAAGCCCTTTGAACAGTTTGTAGTTTGAAACTGTCTGAAACTGTCCTTTGGACCTTGAATCGTTTGGTTCCCAGTATCCATTATATGGAGAAAAATCCTGGAATGTTTTCATCAAAAACCTTAATTTCTTTTTGACTGAAGAAAGAATGACATGGACATCTTGGATGACATGGGGGTGAGTAAATTATCAGCAAAAGTTTTTTTTTTAAAGTGAACTACTCCTTTAAAGAAGGGAGCTATTCCAGCATTGTTCGATTGGAACAATTTCACTATTCCACCTTGAAGACCGGGGATATGGGAGTTTAGGAGAGGACAGGGTGACCGCCGCTTGCGGAGGACACAGGGGATGACACACCGGGCGAGGAGGCAATCCTCCGGGACCACGACTATGCATTGGCTCCGGATCCTGCAGTTGTCAACTTAGTTTTGAAAGAGAACAAATCTCTCAGGGATGAAATCTTGCAGCTGAGGGAACAAATTGAGAAACTGACTATTAATCAGCGGTTTGGCATTCATCGTTTTTTGTGGCTCAGGCGAGGGCATACGGTTCTTCACAAGGTAAGATGTCCAGCAGGCTCAGACTGAGCTAGAGGTAAAATTGTAAATTGTAGGTGACACACATTAGTGTATATGGGAGTTTGATTGCAAGAGACTGGACAAGATTCACATTTATGCTTGTACTATAATTTGTTGACAGACCATGTCATTGCAATACAGAAAGGAAAAGACAGCACAGCAAAGCACAAAGAAAAAGAAAAATGTGAATGCAAAAAGTCTAATGTATAGAAATATGCTTGACATATTATGACAACTTGTTCAACCATTTTGCATGTAAAGACTTATGCTATGAACTCATTCCTAAATGTTGTGTGTGGGGGGGGGACTATTTTACAGAGACCCATTAAAATACATTTTAATAAACATGACATAAGCAATTGATAATGTAGGAAGCAGCAGAGAAGTGTACATAATCATTGGCATGGATGTACCAATGCATTTGCAACTTGTTCAAAGAAATGAGAAATGCTTTTCTGAAGATTGAAGAGGTAGTTTTGAGATTTTCAATTTCGATCTGAGAAATGTACCAAAGCGACTGAGAAAAACTGTAATTATTTACTTGATTGCCGTACATTACATTGATTTTACCATGGTAAAGGTTGTTCCTCATTAGGTTGTGCAATCTCATGAAATGTGTCTCTATAGCACGCATTATTGTACAATTTATACACGAAAATTTGTTTTTACAATTGCACGATTTATACACGAAAATTTGTTTTTACAATTGCACGATAAATACAACGCGTGCTATAGAGACACGTTTCATGAGATCAGGTTAAAGGGTTAGTTCAACCAAAAATGAAAATTCTGTCGGTATTTACTCACCCCCATGTTGCTCCAAACCTCTATGTGTTTATTTGTTCTGCTGAACACAAAGGAAGATATTTGGAAGAATGTTTTAATCAAACAGATCTCATTCCCCATTGACTACCAAAGTATGTATTTTTTCCTACTATGGTAGTCAATGGGGAATGAGATCTGTTTGATTAAAACATTCTTCCAAATATCTTCCTTTGTGTTCAGCAGAACAAATAAACACATAGAGGTTTGGAACAACATGGGGGTGAGTAAATACTGACAGAATTTTCATTTTTGGGTGAACTAACCCTTTAATAATGCACAACCTCTCATGGAGTATTGCTTTATTTTGCACTAGAAAACCAACTGAATCCCAGTGTATAGCAGCCAGACAACAGTATGTGTTTAAAACTCTGTTTGCATATATGTTTTCAGGTTCTGCACTTTTGGACTTTGGCCACAAGCTTAGGATTTGGAGAGTCCCTGGAGTTTTATTGAGTTTTCATGCCAGCCATTCAAAATGCCAACACCATGACACCATTATAGTATGAAAATCAAGTGCCCCAGTATGTTCAACCTCCAAACTTTACTCTTTTGTAGCACCCTGTTTCCCAGGCAATGCCTGGCCCTGACACCAACCAAGACCATATGAGAGAGCATGACGGAATACATCTTTAATTAGTCTTCTGATATGGGATGCAGTCCACAGCCTGTTATTGGACTTCGACTGGCATCTAGTCTGAACTCCCTCTGTTCTTCCGTTTAATAGACAAGGCACTCTGTGGTGCATCTGTCTGTCCACCAGAACCATGACCGATCCTGTTTTCCTGTGTGAGGCTGGGCATTGTCGGAAACCGTGCCAGCTGACAGCTTGGTTCGGAAAAACTGGTGGCCGTACAAGGGGGGCATTGGTCCACAATTACACCCGCACTGTCCATCAATGTTTGGAAAACAAAACCACCATCTGCGGGTTGTTCAGTATGTGTCTAAATGCGGACTGTCAATCTTATCGGCAGGGGCTGAAAACCTCTCTCTCAGCTTGCCGTCTGTCTGAAACAGTAATGAAAGTACTAACGGCACACTGGAAACGCAACCTCTCTGCCAGGGGTCAGTGAACACTGCGATTGCTGTTTGGATCTTGAGACCATCAGTCTTGATGCTCAATACATGGAAAAAGAAAAAGCCAAAAACATCTCTTCAGATTTACAAGCTTTGATGGCATTTGATGGATGGATGTCATAATAATTCTACAATACAAAAAATTCTGAAAGATCTTGAGCAAAGCTTATCATGACAATGCTATGTTCTTCTGGTGGTTGCTAAAACTTTGCTAGGGTGTTTTGAGTGGTATTAGGGTCAGGCCTGGGCAAAATTCAGAATCCCTTTCAGTTCGTGAGGATGAATTTTCAATCGAATTAATCACACACCACAGGAAGTTGAAGAAGAAATTGGATTGGAATTACAGGAAGAGGAATTTGTTGATTTGCAATTTAAAGTCTACACGTAACAAAAGTTTGGTACATCTGATCACTTATGAGTTAGTGGTTTTTTCAAAACACTGCTAATCTTAATATACAAGAAATTTTCAGCTGCTGCTTTGTTTGCCCTACAGTGAGAGACTCTCTCCCACACCTGCTAAAACTTCAGAAACCCTCCTCACCAAACACCTTCTCATTTGCTCATACTGTGAAGGCAATCAGTGTTAGTTATGACAGTAAATGAATACAGCTCATTTAAGCAGACATCTTCTCTGACGTTTGGTGCAGCATCTCGTTCTGTTGATCGTCTGGAAGATTTCTTTATAGGACGGGCCACAGAAGACCTCTCCGACGCACTGATGTTCTTGACTACATGCTCTCCTCAGATCCTCCCCCCTCCACAGCTTCACGACAAGCAAGTGTTGCCCTGAGGCGTGACGGTAGCACTTAACAGGCTTTTCTTCCTTTTCTAAAGAACAGATATGGCACTTATCCTAGTAAAAAACTGCAAGAATGGGGGAGTCAGAGTGCACAAGAGTGTGTAGTGACCCAAATGACAGTCACGCTGTGGACAAGTTGTAAAGCTTTAAGTGGAGTCAGCACTTTAAGTAATTTGTTTTTCTGTGATCCTGATCCATAAATGAACATATGACTTTAACAATACAGTGGATGTATGAACATAATTATTTGAAATAAATGATATGATGATAATTTATTTAATAATTTAAATGTACGATGAACAGAGTTTGAATGAAAAAAATGTGTATTTGGTTGTTAAAGCTGCAGTTCGTAGCTTTTTTTTGTTAAAAATGCATAACCAGCCCAACATGATATCATGACTTTTGGGTAAACATACACGCCACTTTTCAAGTCAAGTGGCCTGTTATCTATGTCTACGCCATTAAATGTCCAAATAATTCCGTGTGTATGTACACGCCGTTAAATTTTCGAGCGAAACGAAGCAAAATGTAAATCTACATCTGGGGAGTGATATTTTTTTCCTAGGTTGGTAGGGGAATACTCATAAATGGTATTACCAGTGATGGGTAGGTTTAGGGATGGGGTTGGGGTAGGTCATATATCTATGTATACAGTAATGTAACGTTAAGTCAACGGCGTTCATAAAAACGCTGAAAAGCGATTATACGTGTTAATAGCACGTCAAAAATGGAAATACGAATTGGCGTGTCATACACACGCAATTTCATGAGATCAGTCTGACCAGCCAGTGTTCAAACTATCTGCATGCCTTAGCTTGATTCAAAATGGTAAGCTTGTAATAATGTTTTTAACTCCAGTACTGGTGGATTTCCGCAGAAGATTCAAGCATGTCTTTGCGTCATTACGTCACATCTGTACATAAAGAAGGATTCTCGGCCAGTAGGCTATATTGAGTCATTACATCACAAAAACGCACAGGGATGCATCTTGTCATCTATAGGAGAGTGTTGGGACAACACTGCACCTACTCCCACCTCTGATGCGTCGACCTTCACCATGAACTGACGTGAAGAATCAGGGGCGAGGAGGATGGGGGCTGAAACAAAGCGGCCTTTCAGTTTGATAAACACAGCTTCTGCTGCGTCTGACCACCTGAACATAGTTCTGGGAGATGTCAAGGCAGTCAGTGGCGTGACTAGTTGGCTGAAGTTGCGAATATAGTGGCGGTAGAAATTGGCGAACCCCAGAAACCTTTGCAGGGCCTTGGAGAATCTGGGCTTGGTCAATCTACCACAGCCTTAATCTCCTCAGGGTCCATCCGCATTCCTTCAGATGAAATGATGTACCCTAGGGAAGGAACAAACTGTGCATGTCTCACACTTCTCCGCCTTGACAAAAAGCCCATTCTCTAACAACCTCTGAAGCACTCGTTGGACGTGTTGCACATGTTCCTGGAGAGAAGAAGAAACAATCAATATGTCGTCCAGGTAGAGATATACGAACTGATCGATCATATCACGTAATGCGTCATTGACCAGTGCCTGGAAAACTGCTGGGGAGTTGGACAGTCCGAACGACATGACCAAATATTCAAAGTGCCCCTTGGGGGTGTTAAAAGCAGTTTTCCAGTCATCCCCCTCCCTAATGCAAACCGAATGATAAACGTTACACAAATCCAGTTTTGTGAAGATGGACACTCCCTGCAACCTCTCAAAAGCTGAAGACATCAACGGCAAAGGATAAGTATTCTTGTTATTCAACCCTCAGTAATCAATACAAGGTCGCAGAGAACCATCCTTCTTCCCCACAAAAAAGAACCCCGCTCCCGCTGGAGAAGAAAAAAGAAGCAAATGAACTTGGTTGCTAGAGAATCAGAAATATATTTCTCTATAGCCGCCCTCTCTGGAATAAAAAAGTGAATACAACTTGCCCTTAAGCGAAGACTTACCTGGCAGTAAATCTATTGCACAGTCATAGGGATAATGCGGAGGAAAAGAAGCAGCACGAGACTTACTGAACACCTCCTTCAGGTCTAGATACTCCGCGGGCATGTTAGACAAATCCCCTGCTTCCTTCTGAAAAACAGGCACAGACGAACAGGCAGACACGAGACAAGACTTCACAAGACTTCCACTCCAGCATAGATCTGGCATCATAGATGATGCCAGTCCACTCGGAGGTTGTGTCAGATGAGCCAAGAGTGTCCAAGGACGACGGGTGCAAGGGGTGAGTCCAGAATATAGAAGGAAATTATTTCAGAATGTGATGAAGTGGAGAAGAAAATGGTGGGGAGTTCTTGACCACTGAGTGTGTGAACCACAATCCTGTGTGTGAGGGGCTTGAGGGGAATCTGACATTTCTTTGTGAAAGTGTGGTCCATGAAATTACCTTCAGCCCCAGAGTCCAGAAGTGCTTGATAATCGTGCTGGTGAACTGACCATCTTAGTCTTACCGGGAGAAGTGTGGAGGTAGATGTAGTCGTGGATGAGGTCTTCCTGGCGGAGATCCCACCCGATAGTAGCCTCAAGTTTACTATCGGGCTTGGCCTTTTACTGGACAGTTATACGCATAATGTCCTGCTCCTCCATAAAGACAAAGACCCTGGGATCTCTCTGCCTCTCCTTCTCCTCCCGGGAAAGCTGAGCTCGCCCTAACTGCATGGGTTTGTGATCGTAGTCCCTACCACGTCCCTGCCGCTGGATGGTGTATTGTCGACTCCTCCGAATATGCGGGTGGACGGAGCTCGACGCTTGATCCTTGACAACCGGGCGTCCACCCGGAGGGCTTAATCAATGAGTCCGTTCAGTGTGGTAGGAAGATCCAGGGTGTAGATCTCCTTCTGGACGTGGTCAGCCAACCCAACCCAAGCAGGAACATGTCCCAAAGCGCCTCCTCGTTTCATCCACACTCTGCGGCCAAGGTTCGGAATTGAATTGAGAAATCGGAAACCGATCTCTCTCCTTGACGTAGTTCTGCTAATGCTCTGGCTGCCTCTCTCCCAGAGTCAGCTCGGTCGAAGACCTGTCTCATCTCGACGGCAAGTTTCTGGAACGAGTTACAACATGGGTTCTGGTTCTCTCACACCACTGTTCCCCATAGCGCCGCTTTCCCAGTCAACAAAAGTAAATACAAAAGCCATTTTGGCCTGTTCTATGTTGAAAGTATGAGGTTGAAGTGTGAAGTGCATTGAGCAGTGTGTCAGAAACACTATACAATGAGACGGTTCACCTGAATAGGCCTCTGGGACTGGTAGGCGGGACTCAGACTGGGAGGGGTTCTCTGGTAGTGTGAGGGGAATGGCTGGTGTGGGCAGCTCAGTGGGAGCTTGTAGTCGTTGGATCTGCTGGGTGAGCTCGGACACCTGCGGCACCAGGGTCGGGATCAGGTAATGACTTACATTCACGCCCACTACACACGTGCACTCATACAATAACATAAACACAAGACTAGGAAGCAGTCAGTACATCCACCGTGACAATTACATGCAGTCACACAATGCTGACATTGTTAACATTACAATTTGAGAACAAAATATAATTTGCACGGTTTTGCGTGATGATAAGCGATTGTTAGATTTAATCAGCGAGATTTACTGCAATGTCAGAACGAGAACAAAAGTGGATGTTACTTGTTCAGATGACATTTTCCAGTGAAAATTATTATGTTAGTCATACTTCCAAAAATAATAATCTGGGATTATGGAGGCACATGCACGCGTAGGGGAGTGCTATTTGTCGGATTTCGTTACAACACCGGTGCAGTGACTGTCAGCTGCACACTCTCCTCAAAAACATTGTGTTCATCCGCATCGAAGTACAAATCACGTAAAGTTATAAGCACGTAAGATAATTCAACGAATGACTGCAATTGCAGATTTAGAACAGAGATGGCGACAAAGAGTAAAAACTGCGGACTGCAGCTTTAATGAAATTACCAACTGAAGTATTAGATAAATGCTATGATTACATTTCTTTTGTGTTCCAAAAAAAGAAAAAGTCATACAGATTTACAATGTCATGAAGATTAGAAAATGATGGCAGAATTTTGAGTGAACAATAGACCCATCAGTCAATATATAATATTTAAATATAATTTATTAATGTATAATCTAGAATGTGGATGGATGGATCGACGGACTGACCAGACAGACAGACAGACAGATAGATAGATAGATTGATAGATATAGATAGATAGATAGATAGATAGATAGATAGACTAAGTTACATTCACTTTTGACCCTTTAGCAGACAACCAGTTTTTTGGTTTGCGCTTCGGCTCTTCTCCTCTGATGTGGATTTTAATGGACAAATAAATAACATTTGGTTTGTTTTTTTATAAATGGCGGTTCCCCATAATTTTTCTGGTTCGTTGTGACAACAAACCTTCAGCTTTACACACTCTGTGTACGGAAGCGATGACACACGTGCAATTTCCCGCGAAATCCGTCCCGACAGCTTTAAAATGCCTTTAGCACAAATAGTTTTTTGGTAACGGCTGGAATTCTTTGTAGTCTTTCATTTATATATAAGCTACAGGCCTATTTCTTAGTATACCAACTAATGAAAGTGTTAATCAATTAATCACCCCCCTGCTAGTGCACGGGGCAAACGCAGTCTCATAATGGTGTGCTTTGCATAAGTCTATTTTGTCAAGAGCCCTCTCACGCGTTTGCCCATATGTTCCCCACACCCTCGTGCGCGCGCGGGTCTGATGTAGTTTAAATGACACGCGTGTTTTATTGCACTGGCTGCATGCTGTCATTCTTCATCACCACAGCCACTTGTGTAATCAGTGAATCGCTCGCAGTGTGTGAGTGTGTCCAGCACTAAGGTGAGAAGCAGAGGGAGGGGTTTAAACTTGCCCGATGCGCTGGGAGCTGAATGACTGTCATCTCTCTCTCTCTCTCTCTCTCTCTCTCTCTCTCTCTCTCTCTCTCTCTCTCTCTCTCTCTCTCTCTCTCTCTCTCTCTCTCTCTCTCTCTCTCTCTCTCTCTCTCTCTCTCTCTCTCTCTCTCTCTCTCGGGTTTATATGTGGATTTCTCCTGCTCCACAGCAGATCTTTGCGCTCGGACTGGAGGTGTCGCACAGGAGCCCCGGCTCTCTCTCTCTCTTCTACCGGACAGGACACCCGTGAGTTTGAGCATGGCAGACTCCTACTAAAGCCATCACGGAGAGATACGCTTATATACCGACTATGGCTGTGGACGGTAAGCTCGCTGGTTTTTATTTACTACGTTCAGTAAACCACTTAAATTATTTATTTTATTCATACTGCAGCCACATGCTACCATGGTCCTTTTATTTACAGGGTCGCGTTACGCATACAGACAATATTTATGACTTTAAACGTTGACTGAATTATTCTAGACTACAGGACTGAGGACTAATATTTTGGTGTAGGCTACTATAGCCTAATACCTACTATACTATGAATTAACTCTTTACATTACACTGTTTACACAACATAGTGCTTTTTACTAATGTCCTAGCATACTAAAGTATAGGACTAAAACTGTAAAGGCTAAATCCCTAATAACATAATATTTTAACACATTGGATTTCGTCATCAGTATTTAAATGAAGAGTTGTTAAAACTTTTTAAATTTTACTTTTTTTTTATTTACTGTAGTCAAGTAGCTATTTATGATTACACTTTATTTTAAAGTGTCCATGTTACAGTGTAATTATACTTTGACATTCTATATACTTTAATAATAAATAATACATGTAGCATACTTACTATAGGGTTAGGATTAGGGTTTGGTTTAGGGTTACTTGCATGCAATTATGTACTACAATAACTACATGTAATGTGTAAAAAGCCATATTTACTATAGTAAATGCTTGTACTACAGAGTATTATACTTTTTTGGTGCACCCTGTGATGCTGTTAATATTTTTTTCTGAATGCCATTTGCAAGTTTAGGTCAGAAAATTAATAATTCGTGCAGGTGTTTTTTAAATGTTTATTTTCCAGATGGATTTGTGCCCACATGTTGACAATGACATTGTGCTCAAATCGCTGAAGGGAATGTCAGATAGAGTTCATGGGTTCACAGCTGGACATAAACATAAAGTCTACTTGACAACTTGCGTGATAAATGAAAATATTCACACACATACTCTCGAGGGCATTCGTGAGAAATATATGATTTCCCTTGGCCCCAGGCAATTGTTCATAATCAAAGCTATATCTGCAGCGCTCAGCGTGGTGCTGAAACGGACAGCAAAGCCATGCCTCACTTTAACCTGCACTTCTTCGTATTAAATGTCCTTTTCCTAATTCCCTCTCCTACCACACGTGTGATTCAGTAACATAAAAGTACAGTTTGTGCCCAAAATAGGATGTTCTGTACATAGAAACCAATTGCATAATCATAAAGCCCCCCTCAAGGAAAGTTAAATCATTGTTTATTCAAACCGTTTTTTTTATCCAATTAAAAGCTCGTTTTAATCCGTGTTGTATTCTGTGCGCAGAATATTATTTAAGAACGTTTTTCTACGACACCCTAAGTAAAGTCTGATATGTGTGTGAGTACACAAGCGGTTTATATAGAGGCCGCTTATATTTGCATTAGATAACTGAATTACACTTGAGAGAACTGATTGCTTGCTTTAATATCTTCTATTGCACAGATATTGGCGTATCATTCTCCTGGTACAGTACAGTTATTACTTGGCGAGGTTTCATTTCATACAGGCTGTAATAAAAACGTTTCCAGAATAGCAGTGGTTTCTGATTCACATAAAGCATGTTTGTGTCACTGCTCATATAAAGCTTCATTAGATCTGGAGAGGCACAGATGTTGGGTTAACCCCCTCTCGCCCTGTTTCACACACCCTACAGCTCTCAACCAATCCCAGCATGCAGCGGGAGGACTGGGCTGATTTCCTGCTACCTAAGGGAGCACCAATGCATTAAGTGCATGGACAAATGCGTGTCACTCATTCATGCATACAGATGGATTAGAAATGCTAGACCTACAAGCCTCACTCACGGTTTCTAACCGCACACGCAAGTGTAAAAAAAAATTGCAATGGAGAGCGTGAAAGAGCAGAGGCGATAAAAAGAGAGTAATTTCTGGTTCTGTTTCGCTCGGATTGACATGCAGGGGTTGTAGGGAGTGTGTATTTTGTCTCGATGTGTGTGTTTCCATGCTTGACCAGTCTGTCTACATCATTGACTGTTTTAATCTTTCGGTCTATTCTTTTACGTCTAATCGCTGAGATATGAGCAGCTTTTCCATCGCATGTCATCTTAGTTTTCACTTGGTCCGTCAGTTTATAAAGCTTGTAAAAACTCTTATAATGGAAGTCTGTGGGGAGATGCAGTCTGGAGGATTTAAAGGGCAGACATTTGAAGCTGGTGTGGCATAATCCTTATTTTAATTCTGACATACACAGTGTGTGTTATTTAAGCTATAAAGTTGTTTATCCCTTACATTATGCCAATTTGACCCGCAACACAAAATTTAAGACGCTAAAACGGACAGAATGCTCCTGTTTTTCTTATAATATATGATATAGTCGTGATGTTGCTCATCATAGTTTGGCACAGGCATAAAAGCCAACCAATCAGGTTGTGAACATACCCCTATGTCTTTAGGTTTGGGATCTTTATGTTCAGTGTTAAAATGCCAATGTGAATGCTAAGCGGACCAAGACTAAATGTTTTTTTTTGGTCCGGACCAAATGAACCAAGCGAACTGAACTATAGACCATTTCGCGAGATGTAAACAACACTGGTCCAGAAGCACTTCCTGTTTCAGTTTTTTAACACTATATACAGTAAACGCTGGGATAAAGTACAACCAACAGAACTTATACAACTGAATCAAAAAGTTAAACAAACATCTTTAAGATATTTTCTTTACATTTGAAATTAAGAAACCATTTACAAACTGAAACAGGAAGTGCTTCTGGACCAGTGTTGTTTACATCTTGTAAAATGATCTATAAGGCTGAATCCCAATTCACCCCTTGGCCCTACCCCTTGTTTTCGAGTGTACCCCTTGGCCCTTAAAACGGAGTTACAAGGGCCAAGGGGTTGAAATATTCCCCTACGAAATGGAACAACCCTTCATGAACCCGATACGTCATCAGTCGTCGGCGATGGCTTTGCCGTTACAGAGTTTGTACAGGATTTCTCCATGACAACTGACAATCAGCGCAGCTGCTCTTAACTTTGAAAACATTATGGGCCAATCCCAATTCTACCCCTTAACCCTTCCCTTTCCCCTAGCCCTACCCCTTCGCCTTCCCCTTGACCCTTGAAACAGAGTGGCAATGCGTAGGGGTGAAAATATTCCCCTAAGAAATGGGACACCACTACGCCTCCGTTAAACGTCATTATAAGTCGTCGCTAGCGCCTACGTCACAGGAGATGCGCCGATGTTTATCACAACTTCCAAGATCCCGTCGACAGCTGCAGTTATCTCAGTTGCGTGGGTTACAGCTATTTTCTTGCATCTTGTGAAGTTCGCAGGAAACAACGGAGACGACGAAAATATGTTGCGGGACTATCGTTAGCAAACTACAGTCATTTTAGCGATTTTTTTTTTTTTTACAAACGTTTCTGTGAAGAAACTGACCTTAAATATGAACACAATATTGAGCGTAACATAAAGCAAATCATTATTTGTCGTTACAATACTTATTAAAGCCACAAATACTTAAATTTATGGGTCTCCTTTGTCGCTTGGGCAGCCAGCCCTGGGTTAGCAGTGACACTTCTCATACCCCTTCGTTTGAAGTGTGCACCCGAAAAATCTTCGTTTGAAGGGCTATCTGGCCCTTCACCCTAGCCCTCCCCCTCCAACCAAAAGAGAATTGGGACAGCCCTACCCCTTCACGTGGATGCGCAAAACGGAGGGGAAGGGGAAAGTGAAGGGGTAAGGGGTAGAATTGGGATTGGCCCTAAGTGTGAACACACCCTTACTAAGGCCCCGTTCACATTACTGCGTTTTTGTATAAAAACTGAGAATTAAAACAAATATGATCTCCGTCCACACCAGCGTTTTATCTGTGCATTAGAATTGATCTGCGTCCACATTAAAGCGACTGAAAATGGGGATCACGTGACCATTCACCAACACTGGGCATGCGCATGCCGGTGTAAACAGGAAACTGGTCATGTGATGGGTGGCTGACGAATCAGGGAAGGACACGTCATGACCGATGACACCCAATCATAGAGCCGAGCGTGAGCTTCTGTATCATCGTTTCTAAATTCCTCCAGAGAATGTCTAATTGAAGAGAATTGGCACTGGCTGGTTACTTCCGGGTTCTGGAATGGCTGCAGTAACACGTCTCTGTCCATGCGGGGGCGCTCGCGGTCGAGTGCAGAATGAATGGGAGTCAATGGGGTTTCACCCCCAGAAATGCATTTTCTCAGGATGTAATTTTTTGTCACGTAATTTGAAAGTTGCATTCAAAAGGGAGGGCTAAGAAAACACACTCAGCTGAAAATTGCATTTTTAAGTTCACTTATCTGTTCTAAAAATCCGTAAAAAAATGTGATGACGTCACACAATAGCAGAATGCTAGCGTGTTCCGGCCAACAACAGCCTAACCTGTAAGAAATCAAAAGGACATAAGTACTCGTTCATTCGACTTTTGTCCTATAATCTATATTGAACTTGCGGAATCAACAATAAAATCTATTTTGATTTAACGACAAGCAGGTGAAAGAGACACATTTAGCCGTTTAGCCCCATAGACTCCCATTCATTCTGCACTCGCCCGCGATCACCTCCAGTGGAATTCTAATGGAACTGCAACCAAGATGATACACAACGGGGCTAATAGGAAGTGCCAAGGCTCTCCGTTAGACGTCTGTTGTTGTGTGGCAGTGCTCCACATTGCCACCTAGCTGCCTGGAGTGTATAGTACATTGAATTTCACACACTTTTGCGTCATCATGCGGATTTCCCACCCAAAACGCTCGTCTAAACGCAGAATAAAAAGTGATAACGCAACGGCACTTTTGCGTTTTCTCTTCAGAATCGTTTCCGTGTAAACATAGCCTCAATTTACTGGTATTTATACACCATTATTGTCTTAACCAATTTCGCACTTGAGATTTTGACATGACTAGAATTTGCCCATTGTCAGCAGTGTAACATCTGTGGTTTATCCATGTGGGCCATAAATAGATATTTCAATAATTTTACAACGTAAATTACACTCATCGTGAAAACGTGAATTTAAGAAGTTGTGCTCATCTTTAAAAACGTATAAAAGTAACTAGATGAGAAAGCTTGGGGTGTGAGTGTGTGCAGTGTATG
Source organism: Pimephales promelas (assembly GCF_988280905.1). Lineage (NCBI taxonomy): Eukaryota > Metazoa > Chordata > Actinopteri > Cypriniformes > Leuciscidae > Pimephales > Pimephales promelas. The sequence continues at coordinate 11,107,903 of NC_142788.1, forward strand.
TTGCAGAACAAAACGTCAAAGTATCAGGTTATATTCACCATAGACCTTATTTTACTCATAAATTGAAAAAGCCCATTATAAACCCCAATAGGAAAATCTCAAAGGAACCAGCGGCCGAATTAGACTTCCAGGTTTTGACGTCATCCCTGCACCACTTTATTGCCTTGCTCCACAAACTTTACTTGGAAGTGAAATACACAATTTTAACTTAAAAAAAAAGGTCAAAATGTTTGTCTGTGGTAATTGACAGGATGTCACAGATGCTGTAATTAGTAATGAAACATTCCTTCAACAATGGTCCCAAATCTGTTCTATAAGAGCTTTTATCCTAAAGCCTCTTGATCTTGTTTGTACTCGCAGTGCATTGTAGGTCAGATTAAACGAATCTCACCCGGACCACATGACCGAAGTTACGTCCCTGTGAACCGATTCTCACATGAGCGCATGAATAAAAGAAGAAAAGGAGGTGAAATGAAAGGAAGCTACTGTTTTCTTTAGCCACATAAACATGGTCTTTATTAGCCGCTTCTCACATGTGGGTTAAGGAGGGGCTCTTAACAGCTATTTGTTGTCCTGCCCAAAAGTTGCCTTTGGAGAGCTTTTGAAATGTGATCCTGGCTCAAATGGTGTGGATTTGTGTGTGTGTGTTTAGGCCAGCATCCTTTTGTCCACGCAGGCATTATCTCCACCTTAAACCATCCATCCATCCCTTTATCCCCTCTATTCTATTGTGTCATATATTTCAAGCAGGCAAAGGATTTTGCTAAAATGGTTTTTGTGTGTGTCTATATAGAATCTTTGATCTGTGTGTGTTTATGCTGCTGTATGTACAGTATGTTGGGGTTTTAATTCTCGTTCCGTTGGCCTGTTGTTGGTCTTAATACCCTCTTACTGTGTCATCAAGGTTCACACAGTATCTACGCTGACATCAGGGGAAGAGAAAGTAGAAAAACGATTTGCCTGCTTTTTTTGTTGTTGCAGTGATCCATTTAAAAGATCTTAAATGAAAAGACGTCACTGTCAGTGCATTAGCATACTGTTTGTATTGCATATTTGCACAGCTGTTGGGGGTTGATATTTTTGTCTCTGACTTTGATAGGATTAGACAATTCGCCATCAGGTACGTTCACACGTCAAAAATATTAAAGGAATGTGTACGGGAGTGACGGAAGTTCTGTCAGAATTTGGGATCAGAACTGGATAATTATGATTTGTTCCAATTTCGAAATGTATTTCTTGAAATCCTATTAAAATTCCCTTTCTGGGTGGTTGCTAGGGAGTTGCTAAGCTGTTGCTTACTGGTCTAGGATAAAGTAGGCTTCCAAGTCTTTTACAGTATTTCCGGTGAAGGTGTAAGGATGCTTCCACCGATCGTAGAGTCCAATGCAATACCGATAATTTATATTGAATTTTATACTCCATGGTTATACTAAAGAAACGTTAGTCACAAAAACAGATAAAACAGACACCCATTGTTGTGTTTATGCTTCTTTTTAAAATTATATTAAATTATATTTTAGGTACTAATATGTACATTTTAGGTGTTAATATGTACATTTAGGTGCTATTATGTACATTTTAGGTGCTAATGTGTAAATTTTAGGTGCTATTATGTACATTTTGGTGCTAAAATGTGCATTTTAGGTGCTAATGTGTACATTGTAGTTGCTATTATTTACATTTTAGGTGCTAAAATGTACCATTAAGGTACCACATGCACCCTTTAGGTACAAAAGTGTACCTTTTGAAAAGGTACAGCCCCAGTGACAGCTTTGGACCTTTTTTGAGATTTGTAGTGATCTTATTAAAGGATTGCTAAAATCACACAGTCTGTAGCAGGCATAAATGTATAGATCCTAGAAATCACATGCTTCATCCATATGCTGCCTTATTATGGATCAGTGCTACTCTTCTGAGATTCCCTATGAATAATAGTGGGATTGAGGGGGGTGGGGAAGAAAAGCGAGGGGGAGGTGTCTAATAAACATTCATTCGTCAATCCCCCCGGACCTTAATCAGATTGATCAAGCGTTAAAACCCGGGAGGGATCAATTTGGCTTAAATCAACAAGCATCTTTAAGAAAATGGACAGAGAGAAAGAAGGAGATGGCTGAAGAATGGAGAAGAAAGGTCCATTTCATTTGCTGGGAGGACTGATGGTTGGGTCGACCCGTGAGCTATGGATAATTGCTCTCGCAGAGGGCAAAGCTTTACACACCCCCCGCCATCATCCCAAGGGTTCTCGTCTTCGTTCTCCACACCCACCCAGTGCTGCCTAATTTCTTCAGTACTGTGGTCACTCTTTTTTTTTTTGACCAGCCTGTCAGCTCCTCTTATCCCGTTGTATTAGCAAGTGCACGGGCCCGTGTCCAATATCTCTCCGTTAATTAGTGCCCCGCGAAGGAAAGAAATGCACGATTGAGAAAGATAAAGGATGAAAGAGGGTGATGTTAAAGAAAGAGATGGAGAGAGAAATGATAATAGAAACTGCTGAGAGAGTTGTGCTAATTAGAGATAATGCAGTTGGTTTGAATTTGATGGAAATTGTTGGTCTTGTGTACTAAATTCTAGTTAGTTGTCATTTTGGGGTTGGTTTTCTAGGCTTCTTATTGGTAAATACTGTATATGAAGAGTTCAGATGCAAGTGCCATTTGAAATTTTCTTCTAGAATGATCATTTTTATCAAGCTTGTATATTTAAGTTCAGTGATTTCACTTAAATGGCAATGATAATTACCTATTAATTGTTATTTAAGTGAAATTACTGAACTTAAATATAGAAGTTTGACAAAAATCATCATTAAAGAAGAAAATTTCAAATGGCATTTAGAGGCTTTTGCATCTGAACTCTTCATATAAAAAAAATGAATATTAATATATTAAAATAATCTAACTCTAATCTAAACTTCATTTGTATAGTATTAAACCCGTCCTCTGTAATTCGGAACGGGTTGGGACTGGTCCTCGTGTGTGATAGAGGTTTCTGATTGGCCAATGGCCTCGCTGAAGGCTCTAGGAAGAGATGATGCAGCTCCTGGTGGCAAAAAGCAATTACACTTTTTGATTGCACTGATTTTTTACATCTGTATTATCAGTCTCATCCAGCTCTACTCCAGGGTGCTCTTCTCATCTCTGTGTCTGTGTGTGATGAACTGCTCTCCACATCCCACCCTGCCCCTCAAAATATCACCCATGGGCCATGTCTGTGACTCCGACTCGGTCTCTGTCCCTTTCTTGCTCATCAGTGCTCTTTCTGACCCTTGTTCACTGCTTGGCCATTAACACAAACACTTCCTTCATCTGGGAGAGCTGTAGATGTGGACATTATAAAATTATGTGGCGAATTAGGTTTACCACACAGTTTATTAGATTTGAGAAGATGGTTGTTGTTAGCATATTACAGTTATGATACCAGATAATAGCACCATACTTTAGTTACTGTAACATGTATACCACAATAGAGATCAGAAAACCTTGTTCTTGTTTCCTCTAAAGGAATTTGATTCTTTATTTGAGGGCTTGTGAAAAATAAGTACACTTAATTGTACTTCAAATCTTAGTATTTTTTTATTTTATTTAAAAAGTAGTTGCAGATAATGTTAATAAAATAAAAATACCACTTAAGTGCACTTAAAGAGAGTACACTTTAATGACATTTAAATACACTTTTTAAAAGAGCACTTTGTAGTATTGTCAAATTAAAAAGTAATACAGTTTAGATCATGTTTTAATAATTGTATGCTGTGATTTAAAGTACACTTATTTTGATATAATGACTAACATATTGATTCTAATATGACTGTAGTGTGTTATTCAATTTTACATTTTAGGTTAAAATATTTTAAATGTTTAAAATATTTTTTTGTGCAGATGGATGTTAAAAGTTCTTTACGGATGCCAATAAAGAAGAGTGTATATAGGGACTTTCTGATGCATGTTGCATACACATTTGTCTGTGTATTTCCCAAAGTTTGCAAATGCCAGGAATAATATGCAAAGTGGATCACAGACTTGATGTCCTTGATTAAGATGCTTAACTCCAGGTTATTCCAGAGAGACCCTCCCTCTTTTAATGAAGATGATTAGAATGGAAGTGTCAGCTAATTGACATTAATTAGTAGTTAATTTAAAATAAAAGATTTGCAATATCAACAATGGGGCCTGCAACATTGTCATTGGTGCCCTTATTAGGGGCCACATGAGTTGTTTTGCAGAGGTCCTGGCAGATGTTGAGTTCATCTTTGCACTTGAATGTTAAGCAATGGACTTGAGGTAATAGGTTATAAATTTGTGTTGTTTTGGTTCATTTAGGGATGCTCAGTATTTTTCTGATTTCAACAAAAAACAATTAATTTAGATGTTACAATTTTTTCCGTGTCTTTTATAAAATAATGACATAAATCAACAATAAATTATTGGATTATAGGAGATTATAAGTTCAACTGACAAAATGTTCAAGGGAAATACACATGGAAATTAATTAAAGTATACCACTTTTAAAGGGGTCATGAACTGGCAAATTAAATTTGATTATATTGTTGTCTGAGGTCAACTTATGACGTTCACTTGGTTTTTGCATTCAAAACCATCAAAATGAATAAGTAATAGGCTATTTTGTACGCTAGTTTTGAGCCTAGCTGAAAAATGCTTGGTTTTATGGGCGTCTCGCACTGAAGACTTGGAAGTAAACGCCCACTGCTGTGAGTGGATAACAGTTTTGCATATTATAATGAGTTTCAACTCACCCGTCGATGCTCGTGGGGGAAATTGTTTTGAAAACGTCCAATGTTGTAAAATGGCGACCGGAATGATTCGCCCATACATGTTCGACCCAGAGTCCGTGTGTTGCGCCATTCCTGTCAGATCCAATATAGACGGCACAGCACCGTTCTTTACTCTTAATCGGTCTGCAAATCCAGTCTTGTTTACAAAACAATCCTCAGTGAAATGAAGCGAACAGACGGACGATGTTTTACCTCATTAAAAATAAAGTTTATCCATGCAGTCCTGTTGGAATCCAGAGGAAGCAAATGCAGCGACTGTCTTCTTCCACAGTCAGGCACTGCACAAGATTCTGTATCGCTCGGTAGCTCGATCCGGTTTGTCATCACGAGGTAGGCATCTATGTTATTTAGCTATGCGTGTAATGCGCGAATCGGTGGGCGGGGCTAAACCGGCCGTGTTGAAGTAGGCGTTGATCTTCTTCTGCGTGGGTGGTGTTTTATCCTCTTTGACGTCATAGTTCCCCACTTTGAAAAACGAGTCGTTTGCTGAGCCTGGTGTCAATAAAAGCTTTTATTGGACTAACAAGGACGTTTTCAGTTCCGAAACTTACAGGATATTCTTATAATATGATGACCTCTTAGATGTCAAAAGCTCAAGGAAAATTTGATTTCTCAGTTTATCACCCCTTTAACTAGTTTTTCGGTGTGGCTGATTTATCGCTCATTCCCTCATTTTAATATTGGTTGAAATGTCTGCCTATGTAAACAATAAGGTTGAATCTTTCCAGTCTGTCTTACTCTCTCTCTCTTGAGTCTGAGGTGTGTTTAAATCAGATGGACTACTTGTCTCGTTTCATGTTTTCCTTATTTAAACTCCCATAATCAATAGCTAGGCATCGGTTATGTTTCCTAGAGGTCATGCGTTATCTCTGAGACTCTATTCTCTGCGCTGTGACACATTGGTTTTCTCTCCTGCTCGAGTGAGTGTGTGTGTTCGTGAGGTCCTAGTGGATCACTGACCTTTTAACATGCCTGTTCTCATAATCTATTCTGAAAGAGTCCAGACCATCTTTTCTGTGATAAGAAAGGAGTTGATGTATACTGGCATGAGGATGTGTGTGTGTGTGTGAGAGAGAAAGTGAGGGAGTCAGGCGATCTCAGAGTTAAACAGTCCTCTTGGTTTTTGAATCCAAGCTGAAGCTTCAAAGTCACCCTCAGGATTTGGCCTCAGGATTCGCTGGCTCAAGGCGGTATTGAATCATTCCCCTCTGGAGCAAAAATAAAGACTGTTAAAAATTAAGTACATTAAAGACATCAGCCAATGCTCCTTCCGAGTTAGCAAACGCTGATAGATTGAACCCTGCATGTGAACCATTGCATCTTACATTTACAGTCAGAATCTGTCTGTCATTTGTGAAATATGATGTGGAAATATGTACTATTGAGGTGTCTTCCTTTAGAAATGTGAGTGGAAAATCAAATTACATGCTGGAAATGTGTCGGGTGCTATTTGACATTTTGAGATGTCTGTTTATATACAGTATAATTCAATTTGACAGACGCTATGAAAATTACCTTGAGAATTAAATAGTGTTTTGTGTTGAGTATTTAAATCTTTTGGTATAGAAAATGTTTCAGAAATACTATTTGACTATTTTTAAAAGCGAATCAACCATCTCCATTTAACATACAGCAGAAGTGGTGTTTAGTTTCTGAATGATTCAATGTCTCACTCAGAAAGACTTGCACTTGTTTGTTCATGAATTAATTTCTTGAGTAAATGTTTTGATGACTCACTTACTGTTTAAAGACAATCACTTTGTTATTCCTGAGTAGCGTGTTTGAACGAATCGGTTGAGTGAATGATTAAAATGCCTCACTCATCATCACCCTAATGAATCAATGTGTTTGAACATGCAGATTGATTCAATGAGTCACTAATAAAGACACTGGCTGCATCCAAATCGCATACGTTCAAATTCACAGTTCTCATAACAGGAGTAGGCAAAAATGACCCGGATGACCTACTTTTTCTGGTGGGTTTTATGTGTGTATACGATGAACACTTTACTATCCCATGAGGCCACGGGAAAAGATTTATGAATGACAGTGATGTGACATAACTGATGCTGGCAGATCACATGATAATGAAAACATGGCGAATGTAAACGTCTGGATTACATTCATTCTACACACATTCATTAGCGAGCGTGACGTAATCGCTTATTCAAAATAAGTAGCTACCTACTCAAGTGAGTATGCGATTTCGGACCCAGCCAATCGTTTGCTTGGTTAGAAATTCGCAGAAATTTCTCATGCTCAAAGTCTAGTGTAATTTCTGCTTAAGCTGTAGAGTCTGTAAACCGTTAGGGTACCTTTGAGAGTGAGAAATTTTAGAAACTCCGAGCAGTGTGTTAAATGAACACTGAAGCTAACGAGCTTCTTATAAGAAAGGTCTTAAATTTTAGATGACACTTTGACTTAGTCATATCTAAATGTTTTCTAATCTAATTCGCGTACATATTATTTTTTATTATTCTATCTTTTTGGAGTTGCTTGTTCACGTGACAATTCGCATCACATTCGTGGCAGAATAACGTCTAACGTCAAGACAATCCTCATATATATCAATTCCCCATGCAAAGACGAAGAGAAAATGGAGTAGATTGTGTCTGTAGGATGTATTGTTCAGATTTTTTTAAGTTTTCATTTTCCGCAGCCAAAAAACAAGCACGGACACAAAAAAAATGATTCAAAAATCACATATGGGACAATAATTTGCGTGGGGAGCATCACAATTCCTCTTTTAGACACCTTAAAGCTACACTGTGTGATTTTTTTTTTTACCCCCATCTAGCGGTGAAAAGGTATATGACCATCCAGTGAATATTAGTTTCTGTTCCTCTCAATTCCGATTTCGTTTTAACTCCTACGGTGGCCAATGTAGTCCAAGATTAACATGGCTTCCAGTTCAACCTCGTCCATGAGTGTTAACTCAAACGTAAACGCGAAAGGCGAAGCTTGAATTAACGGGTATGTCCCTCTTCGGCTAATGTACTTTCAAGATGGAGGGTCAACATGGCGACCAACATTAGAAACCCTTACCCGTATGTATTTTCAATGGCATATTATACACTCACGAGAATACTTTATTACTTGAATAAAGTAAATATACATTTATGAGCGCATATATTTTTGATATATGAAGTGTTTTTAGCTAAGAATAAACTAAAAGAGTTACACAGTGTAGCTTTAAGGATTACAAAAAAATAGGTTAAAAAAAAACATTTCGGGGGCAGGTGAACCTCCTCTTCCTACCAGACTATTGTGTCCGTGTGAAGCCCCCGTTCACACCGCCAGCGATTTTGTCAATGCATGTCGCCAGCGACAGAGATTCATGTCGCTAGTGGGAGTTCCCACTATGGGTTGCCTATAAACGTCATTAGCAAATCACCCTCCTATTGAATCATTTCTCTTGTCGCTAAAAACAAACATTTTGGAGGGAAAGGACTTAATATAAATGGAATCAGTGCATTAATTGTATCAGCTTTCCAGGTGGCCTGGTGCATCCTGAATCCTTAAAGTTACATTTTTACTTTAAAATAAAATCTCAATAAATAAATAAACTGTCTGCACACTTAATCCTTAAAGCAAAATTTAATCACCAAGCTTTCGGTCAAAAGACCATCCTCAGGGCATTGAAATCCTTTTTTGACCGAAAGCTTGGTGATTAAATTTGCTTTAAGGATTCAAGTGTGCGGAGAGTTTTTTTTTTTTTTTAGATTTCTAGTCTTGTGTGTCTGGCACCTTGTTTATCGTGAGTGCGGTGAAACTCCTTCAATACATTAAAATGAAGAAAAAAAAATGAAAATGATTGACTTTATCAGTTGCAAGCCATTAACAGGGGTTACTTTAAAATGGCAATTATTGGGCTGGGTTTAAAAAGAAAAAAAAAAAATGTAAGGGCATTTGACAGTGTGACAAAGAGAGACAACCACCTCTCTCCTCAACCGGCAGCAGTGTGCAGCATCCACTTGGATGATGCCAGAAATGAATTAAACTGTCTAAAATTAATGAAACTGTCTAAAATGAATTACATTTCGGCAGTGTAAAATGTGTGGTCTGTCTGGGATAGCGAGCATCTATGCTACAGTTAAACAACTCTGTTAAACAACGTTTTTATTTTGCAATGGTGTAATAAGCTTTGAATTGGATCAAATGAGCACTAATACAGATAGAGTTAAGTTTTAAGAGTTAAAGTTCCTTGTTCCTTGTTCCAAGTTCTGGTCCAAGGTCCTTCTACAAAAATGACATAAGATTATTCAAAGGGGTCATATAATGGTACATGCACTTTTATAAGTTGTTTGTACTGAAATGTGTGTTGGCAGACTAGTACCTGTACACAACCATCATTTAATGATACAAATCCATCCAGTGTTTTTGTTTTAATCTCCTTATGTTTTTCCCAGTGTCAAATCGAGCCACGATTGTTGATTGACAGCAGCGTTTTAACACATCCCCGCCCTGAACGAGCTGTCAGCATAGTCCGCCATTGTTCATATGGAGCAGAATGGCGTCTAACCGATTGTGTTGTTCTGTTCTTGGGTGTAATAACGAACACAGTCATTTTGATGTTCCTAAATTTACTTCCTATTTATTACATTTGCCAGTTGAAACTTAGATTTTTGCCTTTTGGCAGACAGACGGAAACAGTGTTGAAGAGACGGTTTCAGAAGATTCAATAGAAACTGTGAATGCATAGTGCAGTAGCTTTTACTCTCTTCTCTGTTCTGTGTCTAAACGGCCAGTCTGGACAGCACACAATGCAGCCGGGTAATTGGCATAGCTGTCAGGGAGAGTCTGATAACATGGCAATTAAAGCAAGAGAATACAGTGAATGGAGAGTGTAAAACAGCAATCAGAAACAGGGAGAGAGAGAAATTACATTTGGTTCCTTTGAGGAGTTAGGTGAGTTCATAAAGATATAACCTTTCTACTCTCTACGAGACTGTCTGCGAGGATGAGACGTTAGAGAGAGAGAGAAATGTTCTCTGTGGAGAGTAATTGCTAAGGCAATTACTATTGGTCATTGTTGGATTTGAACAAACCACTAACTCGTCCCGTTTGGACATGAAGGATATTGCCAATCTTTTTATTGTATTTGAAGGGATAGTTCACCTCAAATTGAAAAGTTGGTCATCATTTACTCACCGTAATGTTGTTCTAAACCTCTATGACGTTCTTTCTATTGAGTAACAGAAAAGAACATACTTTGAAGAATTTTCGTAACCAAAAAAATTGGAGCCCATTGACTTCCATTGTAGACAAAAACAAAAAGGCTGTCTAGCGTGCTTATTGGCTACCCTGTGACAACTACAGCAGCCTACCAATAAGCCCGGCGTGACGTCACGTCCAATGAAGGGCGCATGCACTCTCATCGCATCTTCACAGTGACGCGAGCACGTGAAGTCCTTCCAGGGGCATGAAGAAGGAAAAGACGGTTGAGTCCCGGTGCAGCCAGACCGCCGTCGAAATCTCTCACCCTGTCAGTACCCTTAGAAATAGGTTACTGCAGTGGTCTATTCAGGAGCAAGAGAGCCAGTAATGCTACCCACTCGCCTGCACACAACCACGGTTCCTACGGCGACCCAGAGAAATCTCAAGGGTATAACGTCTGGTAATCCGGCTCACGCCGTTGGTGTCCTGAGTGTAGAGAATGTGCCCACATCTCAGTGTTCACCCCTACACACAAGCATGATAACCCGTGTCTCTCACACTCACAGAGCCTACTCTCATAAAGCTGGCAAATGCCGCTCGTGTGTTAGATGTAGGAAATATGCAAAAAATTCTGTGCTCACGCCTACTCTCTGCCCACTCCGTCACACAGCCATAACAACCTCATATCGGTCAGGTTATGAATGTAAGGCTACGTTCACACTGTAGGGCTTAATTCTCAATTCCGATTTTTTGAAAAAATTCGATTTTTTTGCAAGGCCGTTCACATTTCCAATTAAATGCGACCTTTTGTGATCTCCTGTGTGAACGTGAAATGACCCAGAAGTGACCCGCATGCGCAGAAAAGTAATCAACGGTCAACGACGTCACTTGTTGTTTGGGTTGTTTGCGGAATAGTTCTTTTTTTCCATATGTTGCGAGCTTTTGTTTTATTATTATTATTGCCACAGCCCATATACAAACACAGACAATAATTATTTTATCGACGGGCAAAGTTTGCACATAAATGAACGAGAATGAACGTGTTCACAGTAATGTTCATCAGGCAGTAATACAGTATGTTTATTTTGGGCGAACGTGAATTGTCACGTTCGTCCAAAATATGAACGCGTTCATGCACCATTGTTCATTGAACGCGTTCAGGTACAACACTGGGGAAGAGACTCGTCGACTCGGCCCATAACAGTGCAGAAACGCGTTGGAGTTAGCGTGTATTGGCTAGCTACTGCGTGCAATGATGTGCGGGTCGGATATACTATGTGACCTGGCCGTTCAGATTGAAGTCGCATTTCAAAAGATCGGATACATATCGGATTTGAACCACATACCCAAGTGGCCTGGGTCGCATTTGAAAAGATCGGATCTGTGTCGTTCAGACTGTCATGAAAAAATCAGATACAGGTCGCATAGGGGCAACAAAATCGGAATTAGGTCGTTTCAGCCTGCAGTGTGAACGTAGCCTAAGTTACGTGTCCGCTCACGAGCGCTCACGCTTACTAATAAACCCCAGGCACTGCTTGCGCATTACAAAGTTATCACAAAACATTCCCCATTCAAAGCAGTTGGGACGACACGTGTGAAACAGCCAGCCATCGCTGTCAGCAAGCCGCCGTATTCCAGCACCGAGGCCGTACGCCACGCCCATACTGTACCTCCGGTTTAGTTTTTTGCAGCGATCGGAACCCTGAGGCTATTCTACCCCTGGCCCGCTCTCGAACGCTCACGCTTAGTAATAAACAATTCGCTGCTCGCGCATCAGTCTGGTTATCCGGCTCACGCCGATGGTGTTGTATGTGTAGAAAAAGTTCCCACGGTCAAGAGTGCTCACTCTAACTAGCACACGCCGCTCACGCGTAACAGAGTTATCACAAAACATTATCCATCCAAAGGGATCGGGACGTCACATGTGAATGTAAATCACGTGCACACTCAAGAGCGCTCACCCTTACTGCCAAACACTTTGCCTTGGGGGCCGCTCACGCGTCTCAGAGTTGTCACAAAACGAAGCAATCGGGGCGTTACAAATTAATTTAAGTCCCATTCCCGTTCACGTACGTTCACGCTTACTAATAAACACTTCGCCCAAGACGCTGCTCGCACATCACAAAGTGATCACAAAACGCTCCCTTGTCACGGTTCATGGATTCACTGTCTCGCCCTCGCGCTGTGAGTATGGTATGTGTGTGTGTATTGGTAGGCGTGGCCCGTGATTGCGGCTGATGAGCAGGTCAGTGTCAGCTGTTTCTCATCACGGCACACTATTTATTGTCTGTGAATTTGTCCTGTCTTTGTCAGATCGTTTGTTGAGGCTCTGGGCTAACTTGTGTCTCCTTCCAGTCACTTCTTGTCCATTTCCTGGATCACCTGTTCCTGCCTGGATTCCTGAGTCTGCCCCTACGTTCCAGTGCTTTGCCCGCACTTCATCTGTTACTTCTCGTTGGATTATACTGAGACGGATCGCTGGTTCGGCTTCTGACTTCTCTCTTCTTGTGAATCATATGAGACGGATTATTGCCTCGTCTATTACATCTATTAAATCTATTACATCTCACTTTGTGAATAAATTGTTGTTCATTGCACTTGAATCCTATCGTTCTTCCTGACCCATGCTGACATCCCCATTCTTAACAAATGGGACGTAACATATGAAACAGCCTGCGCGCATGATACGCCCATACCTCTGGTTCAGTTTCTCGAGCCCATGCAGTGCATCAATCAGAACCCGGAGGACATTCTGCCTCTAGCTACACGTATAAAGCGTGGAAAGCGATCCACACTTAAAGTCTATGTGGCGGCCGTTGCAGTGTTCGCAGAGTCGACGCACGGCCGATCACTAGGAAGGAACGAGCTTGTCCTTAGAGCGCCAGGAGGATGAATCTCCCGCGCCCCCCATCAATTCCTATGTGGGATCTTTCTTTGGTCCTCGAGGCCCTGAAAGCATATCTCTTTGAACCGTTACATTCCATGGATCTAAAGTAACCACTCAAACTGTTTTTCTGACTGCTCTATCATCAGTCAAACGTGTGGGGGACCTACACGCGCTGTCTGTCAGCGCTGCGTGTCTTGAGTTCGGACCGAATGACTCTAAAGTCATCCTCAAACCTAGACATGGCTATGCCCCTAAAGTGATTGGCGCTCCATTCAGAGTGCAGGTAATTTCTCTATCGGCTCTGCCAGCATCCGATAGCGAGAGCTATGTTAATCTCCGCTGAGGGCTTACATTACGCGCTCCGTCCCTTTCAGGTACTCGGAGCAGCTTTTCGTTTCATTTGGTGGGTGCACCAAAATGCAGACACCAGATGGATAGTGGCTTATGTGTCAAAAGGTCTGCAATGCCCTTTGGGCGTCAGGGCTCATTCCACAAGGGGCATGGCCTCATTGTGGGCATGGTCCAGCGGAGTTTCAAATCATGACATGTGTGGCGGCAGGCTGGGCCTCCCCGTCCACCTTTGTTAGGTTCTATAACCTGGAAGTTCCCGCTCTGCAGCCTAAACTTCTGTCAGAATAAGAGAGATGTACATTCTGTCCAGATCTGATCGTGCGCAGGCGACTCTCACACAACTTTGCTCTCCTGGTTGCGCTGCACTATATTGGGTTAATATGCTATATGCTTATACCAGGGTTCACCAATCTCGGTCCTGGAGGGCCACTGTCCCTGCAGAGTTTAGCTCCAACCCTGATCAAACACGCCTACCTGTGAGTTTCTACTGATCCTGAAGACCTTGATTAGCTTGCTCAGGTGTGTTTGATCAGGGTTGGAGCTAAACTCTGCAGGGACAGTGGCCCTCCAGGACAGAGGATGGTGAACCCAGGCTTATACAGATCGGCGCCGCCGCTCTGTATTCCCTATGAGTTCTTATATACTTGTTCGCATTGCTGGCCGCCTTATTCCCCGCTTATCTGAGATCCCCTGGATTCCTTGAGACTCATGAAGTGGATGCTTGGCGCACACAGCGTTGACAAAGGGTTCCCATGGCGTAAGCTAACTTACGCAATACGAGAGAACCTCTTGTACGAAAAAGTATCGGATACCTAACGTAACCTCGATTCTCTCTAAAAGAGGGAACAAGTATTGCGTAACCTGCCGTGTTTGTGCCACAAGCGACTTTCGCTTCAGTTGATGAAAACCAGGGAGACTGCCTCCGAGCGCCGCTTAAATACACTAAGCCATGCCCATTCTGGCGGGCTAAGACGCAATTAAGGCGCAAGCACCCTTCATTTGACGTGCCGTCACGCTGGAATCGCCGCCATAAAAACAACACAATGAAGGAGAGAGAGAGATGAGTAAGGGAAAGAGTTGGGTCTTGTAGTTTAAAGGATGTGGGTGAGATAATTTGTGGAGATATTCAGTACCTGTGACTGACCCCTGCTTGCTAAAACAGTCATTACAGACAGACTACACACACACACACACACACACAAACAGAGAGAGAGAGAGAGGGGGGGGGGGTGACAGCTAAAATATGTTGGAATAAGTTTCTCCCACTGTAAAGAGAGAGAGAGTTAAAGTGATTTGCGTACGGCTCCTCCTGTGAGGATCTGAACTGAGGCCTGTTCACACCTAGACATTTGATCAGTAAGAAGATTGCTGTTCAGTAAACACACACACACACACACACACACACACACACACGGCTGAGATGTCCCACGGTTTGTAGAAGAGTGTGTGTGTTCGGCTGTAGATGTTGTTCATTACTTTCCCTCTCTGTCTTGAGTTCTGTTTGTCCTTTTATTATTCTCTCTCTCTCTGGTGTCCAGAGATGAGTCTCTCCTCTTCTTTGTGTTATCTTTCATTTCTTCCTTCTGTTCCTTCCTTCCTTCCTTCCTTCCTTCCTTCCTTCCTTCCTTCCTTCCTTCCTTCCTTCCTTCCTTACTTCCTTCCTTCCTTCCTTCCTTCCTTCCTTCCTTCTTTTCTTTCTTAATTTTGTATTGTTCCATCATTTTTTCTTTATTTTTATTTAACAATTGATTACCCCTTTGTTTCTTTGTTTTGTTCCTTCCTCACCTCTTATATTTCATTTCCTTCATATGTTTATTCTTTCCTTTCTTGCTTATGTTCTCTTCCATCATTCATTTGTTTGTTGTTTGTTTCTTTCGTTCTTCAGTTATATCTTTCATTAATTTTTTTGTTTGTGTGTTTTCTTTCTTTCTTTCTTTCTTTCTTTCTTTCTTTCTTTCTTTCTTTCTTTCTTTCTTTCTTTCTTTCTTTCTTTCTTTCTTTCTTTCTTTCTTTTCCTTCATTTCAGTCCTTTCTTTTCTTCATTTTGTTTTTTGCATTCTTCATTCTTCCATTCCTTTTTTCATTTGTTCATTTTTTTATTTGTTCATTCTTGCTTTCTTCATTCTGTTCCTTTCTTTCTTTCTTTCTTTCTTTCTTTCTTTCTTTCTTTCTTTCTTTCTTTCTTTCTTTCTTTCTTTCTTTCTTTCTTTCTTTTCTTTCTTTCTTTCTTTCTTTCTTTCTTTCTTTCTTTCTTTCTTTTCTTTCTTTCTTTTCTTTCTTTCTTTCTTTCTTTCTTTCTTTCTTTCTTTCTTTCTTTCTTTCTTTCTTTCTTTCTTTCTTTCTTTCTTTCTTTCTTTTACATCATTCATTTTGTTTGTACTTCCCATCCTTCATTTTTTTCTTTCTTTTCTTCCTTCTTTATTTTTTCATTCCTTCATATCCTTTCGTTCATTTGTTCATTCCTTCTTTCACCTTTCTCTTCTGTTCATTAATTTGTTAGTTCTTCCCACCCTTTCTTTTCTCTCCTTTTCCTTCATCTCTTCCATCCATCCCTCCTTTTGTTCCTTCATCTCATTTATTCATTTGTTTGTTTGTTTCGTTGTTGGAGTTCATCAATCACACTTTTCTTTCTTCCTTCTGTTCCTTCCTCCCTTTCTTTATTTGGTACTTTCTTTTCTCCATTTGTTCGGGCCTTCCTTACTTCCACCCTTCTCCTCCCCTGTTTACTTATTTTTTTCCTCCCACATTCTTTAGTCCATTTGTTCCTCTCTTCCCTCTGTCTATTCATTTGTTTCTTTCATTCCTTCCTTACTTTTTTCTTTTTCATTCAGTTGTTCTTTCCTCCATTCATCATTCTATAATGAAATGACTTTCCTCAGACTTAAATATAATAAATATTCTTTTACAGTGCTCCATTGCGGCCTACAAATGACAAATACTGTCACTATGCCAGCACTGCAATAAGAAAGGGCTTTAGAGATTTTTATTCATATCTGATTTTATTCATATCTCGGTTTTCCTAGAGAGTGTATTTTAGCTAAACTCATCTGTCGCGCGACTGATCAGTCTAACAGACATGATTTTAGTCATAATATAACTTAATTTTGACAATTCAAGAGAAGCACCCAGTCAGTGTCCCTTTATCTTTAGAAATCACCCAGAGTTACAATGTCACACTGAAGTAATAAGTTGACTGTGAAAGAGAAATTACAGCATTAAACACATTCAATTGGTTACACATGTTCGCATGTTAACTTTGACAGCTACATACGTACATAATTCATAAATGGATAAATAATGTATCCATTCAAAACCAAAAACACTGTTTATAATTGGTACTTTCACATTACAGTTGACCTTTATGAAGTTTTTTTTTAGTTTTCACCAACAGATGCACACTTCCCAAGTCAATACTGTCGATACAGTATCGAATGCGGCCAGTGTTGAGCACAGTGGAGCGTAGAGTACAGCATTGATCTGTCAGGAGAATCTGATTGGCTTATGTTTTTGTGTTTAAATGCGGCAGGACATTAGATCACTATACGTAAGCTCTTTTCTGATATTTCAACAATCTCGAAATGCACAGTAACAAGCTCTGTGCTCTGGACGTTGGCTGTCCTTGCCCTTTCTGGTCCCAGCCGTGGCTGAATTGGGGTGTAGGTAGGCTGGCGGGGCAGGCTCATGAGGAGGCAGAGGGTAATGGTGCTTCAGCCTGGCACTGCTCCAGCATACAGAGCTGCCATACAGCGTTTCATCCAAGGTACACATATTTTCTTTTTTCACTTACTATTGGTTGGATGGTTTACAATGACGAATTCTTTTAATGTTTGTCCCAGAGGAAGATGTTTTTTTTGTCAATGCTCAGGAGACCTAATTTAGCTGTCTGTTATGTTTCACGTGTCAAATTCATATCTGATGTTTCTACTGAAATTCCTTTTGGGAGAAACAAAAATAGATATTATGAGACTTAAAGAGGTATAAAATGAACATTGATAGTATAGCTCAGATCTTTTGATTGGATGTGAATTTGAGTCGAAATGTCTGACTTCTGAAGAGATTAATATTTACTTATTCTATGATTTGTGCATTTTCACCCTATGTGTTTAATATTTGCATTAAAAATGAATATGTTGCACAGTAATGGGACTGTATTGGGTCATCACTTGATGACTAATGTAAAATATGACTATTGAAGCAAAAACACTTGAGATCTGTTTAATAATTATGGCCTGGAACCTAAGTTTAGCAAGGGGTAATTGAAAAAAAAAAAGTTAAGTAAACACATGCTAATTTTTTTCAATTACGCATTAAGTTTATTTACTGAATAATTTTAAGGTCACTTAAAATCACTTAAAAACAGTAAATGTGGAATAAACACCTTTATTCTGAGATCTCATAGGTGGTTTTCCATCCTCTTATTATTATGTGTATGATTTATTCATTACAAGCTCACGGAGACAGCAAATTCACAAAAGAAAGGGTCAGGAGATTATACAATATTGCAGTATAATGACTAAATGGAAGAACTGCTGGAACTTACAAGTCAATCTGAATATCCTGATTATTCAGATGATGCTCAATATGCTAATGAAGTCTGTATAAAAAAAGCCTACGTGGTTAAAGTTTTACTTCAAACTCCACAAATGTTCATTTGTTTTTGCATTCACAATTAAGTTCTCATCTTTTTTTATGGATATAATTAAAAACGTCACAGCTAAAGGAGCTAGGGAAATTATCTCTCTCTCTCTACAAGGTTTGGTTTATGACTGACGCCATGAGGCAGTCAGTGGGCATGAATAATTCATACACATCATATTAGGGCAGGAAACCGTTGCCCACCTTAGACCTGTTATGCCACTCTTATGCAATCCACTCCACATGTGGCTTGAATGAAAGCCTTGAACTTTACATATGCAGTACATCATATTTATTAACTTACATCTCGAAGAAGATTCACAGATTAAAGTCTTCCTGTAGTCAATAATTTTATCCCTTAAAACTCATATTTGATCACCAAAATGACACTGTTTTTCTATGAATTTTTTTTCATGCCTTAAAGGGGCACTATGTAGGAATCCCGTTTTTGTCAAACAGCGACCCCTAGAGTCGATGTGGAGTACTTGAACTTAACGTTACTGTCGTAAATACCATAGATATCTATATAAAGGCTAGATATCTCGTCCGCGCTGCTGGCCAATGGAGGTCGACGTCAGCACCTGGCGGCCATCTTGTCACAGGCAGCTCGCTCACTGGTAACATTGTTTTAATGGTGCATGTACTTCACCATAACTTGCTCAATTTTCTACCGATTTTCAAACGGTCTGGTTTGTTATAAACGGCAGAGATGTAGTTATGATACTGCATACTTATGAATAATAAGTGTCTAAATAAATAATCATCCAGAATTATAGCCAGGTTAATGACGTTTGTAAGAAACCAAACTGTTTGTAAATCCGTCAAGATTTCCAAGATAAGAGTATTTCTTACATCAGATACCACAGAGCCCGCCAGAAAGCCTGTCTGTGACAAGATGGCCGCCGGCGATGATGATAAATACTCTGCCGTGAGACATCTAGCCTTTATATAGATATCTATGGTAAATACCACTCACTCAGAGCGTGACATGGCTTGTTAGTATACAATAGTATAGTGTTGGGAAAGTTCACTTTCTACATGAACTAGTTCAAAGTTCAGTTCACACATTTTAAAATGAACTAGTTCAGGTCATAGTTCATACTTCAAAAAATTAACTAGTTCATAGTTCTTTTTTTCCATATGTTGCAAGCTTCTTTTTTATTATTGCCACTGCCCATATACAACCAGAGACAACAATTATTTTATCGACGGGCAAAGTTTGCACAGAAATTTAAGATTTTTCCCATCCTCACCGACCTCGTGATAAAATAATAAAATGATCATACGCCTCCTCGCTGGCTGCTTTGTCGACGGCGGCCGCGGTGCGACACTGGTGTCTTGTGTTGCCAGATTGGGGGTTTTTTTTCGCTACAAAATAAGTCCTGTTTACGTGTGTTTTAGCCGTGTTTTAGAAATCTGGCACCCTATTGTACGAAGTTAAACTGAGAGAGCGTGCGTTCACAGACACCAGAATGAACGCGTTCACAGTAACGTTCATCAGGCAGTAATACAGTACGTTCAGTTCATGTTCGCCCAAAATATTAACGCGTTCAATGAACGATAGTTCATGACAACACTGCAATAGTACATTGTGTTTAATTTGCCGTTTAATGAGATTAATGTGTTTTTGAGACTGTCTTTGGTTCACTGCAGTTTTAAGGAGAAAATACTTTGTACATGGTTTGTACATGGAATTTGTACATGGTTTGTCTTAAAGCATATTAAAAACACCACATGGACATATAAACAACATTAAAAACTTGATTTTCACCACAGGAGGACTTTAATATTTTAGTTTAATATTTTAGTATATATATATATATATATATATATATATATATATATATAAATAAACTGTAAAAAATATTGTTGGTTTAACTTAAAAAAGTAAGTAACCTG
The DNA here is from genome assembly GCF_988280905.1 of Pimephales promelas. NCBI lineage: Eukaryota > Metazoa > Chordata > Actinopteri > Cypriniformes > Leuciscidae > Pimephales > Pimephales promelas. The sequence goes on from NC_142788.1 coordinate 11,127,615, forward strand.
GTTGCCTTAAAATTTTAAGTTCATTGAACTGGAAAAAATGAGTTAATACAATGAAGGAGATTAATTTAATCATCAGAAACTCAAAATTATATGTTTTCTGAACTAAATAAATTATTTAAGTTGATTTGACAAAAGAAAAAATGTTGTGATAACTACACTGTAAAAAAATATTGTTGGTTTAACTTAAAAAAGTAAGTAACCTGGGTTATCTTAAAATTTTAAGTTGATTGAACTGGAAAAAGTGACTTAATTCAATGAAGGAGATTAATTTAATCATCAGAAAATCAAAATTATAAGTTATCTCAACTAAATAAATTATTAGAAAGTTGACAAAAGAAAATATGTTGTGATAACAAATCTTGAAATTATTTTTTTACAGTGTGTATATATATATATATATATATATATATATATATATATATATTAGGGCTGGGTATTGTTAGGTATTTCACAATTCGATTCGATTTCAATTCTTGAGGCTTCGATTCGATTCGATTTCGATTCGATTCAATATTGACTTATTAGCTTCGATATCGATTCAATAATAAGTAAATACACAAGTAATTAAGTGCCTGAGTATATTTTTAAGTAATGTGTGCAGTTTTACCAATGTTAAAGAACAAATTGACCCCAGCATGTTTGTTTCCTGTCATGGTTTATTTAGCAGAATAAAAATGTACAATATTGTGTGTTGAATTCAAACACAACTGTGACAAGCACTGTACAGTGCTTTAACAACACCTCTAAAGTGCAAGTAACTAAGTAGTAGAAAGTATATTTCTTTCTTCCTATACATTCAAGTTATAAAAGAATTGTAAACAGAAGCACAAAATGTGCATACTCAAAAAAGTGCAATATTATATTCTAATTATAATTTTGTAAACAATAACACTTAATAGCTGATCACAGCAATTGCGAGTCATCAGGCCAATTCTAAGGGGGAAAAAATACTAACCTTTTTCCCTCTCAGAAGTTTATATCTCATAGACTTTATATCATGCATTTCTGACTATATATCACGCAATTCTGACTTTATATCATGCATTTCTGACTTTATAACACCCAATTGCGACTTTATATCTTTTATATATAAAACTTTTTTATATAAAACTTTTTTATATAAAAGTCTCAATTACCTTTTTTATTTTCCATTCTGTGGCGGAAACAAGCTTCCATAGTTCCCCGGCTTACAGTGGAATCCAAAATGAGCCCAAACGTCGGCTTTTAATGTTGGCGGTGCAGTCTTGAATCAGGCTTGAACGGAGTGCAGCTGCTGTCCGTCATCGCGCTGTTTTGCTAAGGGCTAAAGCGCGACTTGTACAACGCTGAACGCTCTCACTAGAGTGTAGCTCACAGCGCCGCCACTAGCCTGGATGGCTGAATCGATTCATAGGATTTGATGAATCGATATTGAATTGAGAAGCAAAAAATTGCAATGCATTGATGAATCGATATTTTTACCCAGCCCTAATATATATATACACTTAGTTATACTTTATCTGTTTGCTCAAGATTTTCAAAGTCTGGTTCGGTGTTTGCTGTAGGCTAGTCCTGCACAGTTCATCTGAAACCTTCCACGTCCCCCAGCTCCACCTGTCTAGATCTGCTATGGGATTTATGTATGTCTATTTATGCAGCAGCAGCGCATCTGTTTATCTATTAGCAATAGCAAGTTCATATTCCTCTGCAACAGCAGCAGCGTAGAAGATCTAGTTCACCAAGACCAAATACTTTACCATTGCCATATTCAATAACATGCTGAAACATTCAGAGGGTTTTCATGATTTAAATATATTTAAAATGCCCTTTAAGTAGCTTCAATGTAGTTGTATAGGCTGTCAGCTACAATTTTAAAGTTGCTTCCCCAACACTGATATCTTTACCTTAAAAAACTAGCTGAATAAATATCTGTCTTTTCTCAGAATGGAAGATTTATTTTAACCAACTTCCGTTGCGGTGTTGTTTTTTTGGTCAGTAAATCAATGCTGCAGTGAATAATCCGTTTGTTTTCATTGTTTAATGATGTTTTCTTTCTGTTGATGGAGGCCGTCTCAGACTTGTCTTTTCAGCGGGAGATCTCCTGTTATTCCCCTGTCAATCTTCCCCCGTTCCAGGTCGAACTGCTAGCTGTCGGAGCAATTTAAACTCCCACAGACTGACTGTTTTCAGTGTGGAGAGACTCATTTTAGTAATGCAGGTTACTGAATATACCCAAAACCGAATAACCCTCAAGTGAAGTGAAGTTGGATATCTAATAATAGCATTTTATTGAACCAAAAAGTTAGAAATACCAATTAAACTTCAAGTTTAAAGCTGCTTTGGCTTGGAGATTCACTGAAATGTCCAAGGTTTAACCATGTTATGTCGACTTTAACTGAACTCACGTCGGACCTGAGGTTGTCTCTGCTTGCTTTTGTGGAGCAAAATAATTTTCTTCTGGAGATCTTAAAGTGAAAAATTGAGACATGGGTCTATTCACCCTGCCTACTAAGTACTAAAGCTAGTTTGTATGGATGAGAAAGTTCGACAACACATTCTTTGAGATCAACTATTTTTACGGTATTTTTCTCAACATGATTGAATTGCTCTCTAGAGCTGGGTCAAGATGGAATAATTTCATGCTTCATTTCTGGGGTTCAAGATAGTGCCTGCAGGGCTTCCCCATGGTAAATGCTAACCACAGACTGAACACACTAGCTGGAATACGTATGCCGATATAGAATAGGCTTATATGTTGAAAAGGTAATTTCATGTTTTAATTAGCTTGCGGCTATATGTATTTAATCAGTTCATGTTAAATGTATTTTAAAGTGCAAAAGCTTTAAGATGTATGCCTTTTCTGATACTGGTACATTGACACAGTATCCCATTCAAACGTTTCTTTTTCTTTTTTTATTCAGCAAGGATTACTTTTATCAAAAGTGACAGTAATGTAATGTAATGTTTTTTATTTCAAATAAATGCTTTTATATTCATCATAGAATACTGAAAACAATTATCATGGTGTCCATCATGGTGTCATGGACTCGACCTAGGACGGTGACAAAAAATAAAACATATAGCGCTTTTCTAAGCGTGTAAAGTGGATAACTATATTGTATGGCGAAAACCACAGCAAGTGATTGGGAGCACTTCGACACAGTGCAGTAATATCATCACTCGTGAAAAGTCCTATAACATAGTTTAAAGGGGTGATGAACTGAGAAATCTAATTTTCCTTGAGCTTTTGACATCTAAGAGGTCATCATAATATAAGAATATCCTGTAAGTTTCAGAACTGAAAACGTACTTGTTAGTCCAATAAAAGCTTTTATTGACACCAGCCTCAGCAAATGACTCGTTTTTCAAAGTGGGGAACTATGACGACAAAGAGGATAAAACACCACCCACGCAGAAGAAGATCAACGCCTACTTCAACATGGCCGGTTTAGCCCCACCCACCGATTCGCGCATTACACGAATAGCTAAATATCATAGATGCCTATACCTCGTGATGATAAACCAGATCGAGCTACCGAGATTTACAGAATATTGTGCAGCGCCTGGTTGTGGAAGAAGACAGTCTCTGCATAAGCTTCCTCTGGATTCCAATAGGACTGCATGGATAAACTTTATTTTTAATGAGGTAAAACATTGTCCGTCTGTTCGCTTCATTTCACTGAGGATTGTTTTGTAAAAAAGACTGGATTTTCAGACCGATTAAGAGTAAAGAACAGTGCTGTGCCGTCTATATTGGATCTGACAGGAATGGTGCAACACACGGACTCTGGGTCGAACATGTATGGGTCGAATCATTCCTGTCGCCATTTTACAACATTGGACGTTTTCAAAACAATTTCCCGCAAGTGCATCGACGGGTGAGTTGAAACTCATTATAGTATGCAAAACTGTTATCCGCTCACAGCAGTGGGCGTTTACTTCCAAGTCTTCAGTGCGAGACGCCAATAAAAACCGAACGTTTTTGAGCTAGGCACAAAACTAGGGTCCAAAATAGCCTATTACTTATTCATTTTGATGTTTTTGAATGCAAAAACCAAACAAACGTCATAAGTTGACCTCAGACTACAATATAATAAAATTTAAAAAGCCAGTTCATGACCCCTTTAATATGAAGAACGGTGGAGTATCGCTTTAAAATGTTCTTTTTTCATGTTAAGTATTTATTTTAGTTTTCTGTCCAGTTCTTCAGGATGAAAGTGACATTTTTGAAGGGATGAAGGTAGTGCCTAGATCCCAACTTGATAGGTGAAGGAGTCTCGGAGCCTCTGGGAAAGTTCACTCAGCTCATAAGAGGAGTTTCTTCTTCAGGAAGGAATGAGTTTTTCCAAAAGCGCTGTGGTAATTTACCTTGGGCTTTGGCTCTGTATGACCTTCCCACAAGCCACACCAAACCACAGGCTAATTGCTTGCTAATGACTGTTAAAAAAGTAAGGAAATTTTAAATGAAGTTTGGAAACTTTCATGATTAATCTTCTTCTGCGGTGGCAGGAGAAGATCTAAGCCATTCCATCAATCACATCAGGCAGAAGAGTGACTCTTTTTCAGGGTCGAAAGCATTTGCCTTTGGATCCCAGCTCTCTCTCTCTCTCTCTCTCTTTGCATTTACTTAACGGTCCTTGCTCCTGTTTCCATCTCTCTCTCTTTCTTTGTCTTCTATTACATGTATCTAAGCGGTTTAGTGCCTTGCATCAGCACTCAAAGAGCTTTGTACATCTCCCTCCCAGAATATTTAATGAAAATATTCAGACTTTTGTCCACATTTGACCTCTCCTTTCTGCCTCCTCCCCTCCCCTCTTCTGATGGTGGTGTCGAGAACGCCTTTTGTCTTCTTCTGAAGGACTTGAGCACTTATTTGAAGATCAATTCTGGCCAAGTTCACATTCTGAGGGGTCAGAAATATTCTTGCTTCCTAATATTACACCAGACTGTCTCCATGGCATTATCTACACTATAGTCTTAGAGACAAAGAGACACAGTGGCATTGTATCAAATTCATCAGTTGTCCAGACTCCAGAGAATGCCTCATCTGACTTATTTCTTGGTAAAGATTGGTCTAAAATCAACAATTTGATCTTGGTATGCAATGGAATTGCAAACGTATAGTTCCAAGAAACACAAGTTATTGTTTATAGATTCATAATGTATTTATAAATCGAATCTGAATGGCTGAAGGTGTTCACTCTCATTTAATCAATCACTTAACCAAATAGTTCAAAAATACTGATTCATTTTGGGTCAAATCGCTCTTTTCTACCACAGAAAGATATGGTAAAAATGCTAAGAATGGTATGCTAGTATGCATCTCTGAATTCATTGGTTTAGTGTCCCCCTATACCCTCAGTGTCTAAATTCACTCACTCATTTTCATTCACTCATTCAGTGGAATAATGTTGGGAATATTGAACAAGGTGATTTTAAATACAGCCAGTGTGTGTTCATGGGCGAGTCATTGAATTATTCTCTTAACCAATTCATTCCAGAACATCTATATAGATTGTGTCAGATCCGTCACAATCCGGGTAAATTTCACCTACTGTTTTATGAATACTAAGATTTCAGTCATATTTTCGCCTACTATATAGAGATGTAAGCATCTTTAGCCGCAGCCAGTGTCTCCTTCTGGGATACCAAGTGGAAGTTTGTATTGTGGGATTGAAATGCTGACAGAGATTTGGACAGATGGGTAGATTGTGTAGGATATCCAGAGAAAATATCAGTCTTAACCGCAACCCCCTATGGATGACTGACAGATGCTGTACTTAACCACACCCCTTTCTTTGACTCATGGGATGTGTTTCTTATCCATCTCAGTGTGTAGAGAGCTCTAATTTTTGCCTCCGACGGATTTGAGTGGCAGTAATAAGCCCTCGGCTTTCGTTTCCTGACTGCCCAAGAGAGAGAGAGAGAGAGAGAGAGAGAGAGAAAAGCAGACACAGGAAACGCATCACTGAACCCTGACAAACAGCTCCACGATCCGTCTTTCCCATCACCCCAATGATTACACTATGAACTTGACCTGCCCTTTGGAATGGTTTTGATAGGTTGAAACACTTTTGTTTCAGCTGTCAGCATCTTCTCGAGGGTTTTTCCCAGAGTTTCCATTTTCCCACAATCACTTTTATAGTACTTCGGTTAACACAGAGGTACCGGTGACTGCAGCTCTGTTTGAAACACAATGGGCTCGAGCTGTTCACACAACGAGACTCTACGCAAAGAGCTTTGAGACCAGCTTAACCAGACAAACAAAACTTTTTCCAAGCCGTGTAGGGCTACCTCAGGCCTTTGTGAGGTTTTGTGAATGGCCATTAATGTATTATTTACAGTCTTCCCTCACTTTTGATCTCTCACTCCCTCTTTCTCTTCTTCTCTAAATTGTTTTTTTTTTAAATCTCTTACGTGCTGATATGCGCTCGTATTATCTTTTACCCTTCATTAAATATTTTGCACTTACCAAGGGCTCTCGTAGCACTGATCACATTAGCTACGCTGGGGGAAAAAAAGAGCTTATAAGAAAGCCAAGTGGGAGAGTAGATACACGGAAAGCCAGGGGTCAGAAATAGAAAAAAAGATAGACCAACGGCCTTTACAAGCACATTGGTAGTTTTTTTTTTTTTTTTTTTTTTTGGTGTTGGGTTGGTTGGATAAAGCTGAGTGTGAACGGCGAAAGGGAAATGTGAGAGAACTATATACTACTTGTACTATTCAGGCCCTTCATAGATACACACATTTACATTTCATTCACTTTACTTTACTAAACATATCTAATTAGGAGTAATACATATATTTAATGAGTCTAACATAAAATATTTTAAATAGAGTCATCTATGAAATTTATTTAAGTTTGATCAACTCATTTTAGTTAGATTTAGGAAAGAGGAGCGCCTTCTGCACATGTAAGTACATGGTGTGAATTATTACTCAGTATAAATATAATTACACTGTAACAATGACACCTTAACATAAAGTGTAACTGCTTCTTATTTTTTAGGACCAATAAAGTCGGCACTAAATGAATCTTCACTCTAGTGGTTTTGTAAATGCATGTTGAAGATCTTATTGTGATTGATCCATCCATTTATGGAATAACATATTCATGTTATTTGTGATGACAAGTATATTTTTCACCTGAGTTTCATTATCATAATGCACTTTTCACATGTTTTACATAACATTAGACTGACCCATATGCATGGAATATCAGTCATTTAGAAATCGCTAGTAAATTTCACAAATATTATAAAAAACATGCAAGTAATGCAATTAATTAAAGGGGATATTTTGAAGTAGAAAGACTGAAATAGCATTTTCTTGTAAAACACACTCCAATATTATTTGGATTTATATTTGCCAACATGAGCTGAATAATTCACCGTCTATTCTCAGTGTGATTATTATTATTTCCCCCCCCTTAAAATTCAGTTATTCACGGAGATGATAACTTTTTTGCTAAGGTTTTGTGACAACAATGAAGCATGCGACTGTTTGAAATGTTTTCTATTGCATATCCGCTTCACAATAATATTACACAGTAGGTAGATGCTGATACTTTGTATGCATGGAAGAGCCTGTATATGATAATTATGTTTTGGCATAACAAACAGACACTGACATACTGATGTGCTTCATTTGCATTTGTATACACACACGCACACACACATACTGCTCAGAGGGTCCATGACCTGAAACACCTCACCCGTCTCCTGTATCTGCAGGGTTAAAGATCGTCCCTCGATGGCCACTTAGAGGAAGAATCAATGCCTATTCTTCTATTTTTCTGGACTTTAAGCACATGTTTGCTGATTTGGCATGTTGGGTTGCCAGGCACTGAATCATACATGTGCCATATGCTTAGAAAACTTGCCGTTTACTAGCTAACGTGTCTGTGTGTGTTTGTCTGCGTACAATGTAAAGTGTCTATTTTGTTATTCTGAATTTCTGTTCTGATCACTTTCAGTAAGTGCTGTAAAACTGTGTGAAAAAAACTGGCTGTCACAATTAAGAAATGTTTGGCTAAAATATACAATGTTTGTATATTTTAAAATGTAATTTATTCCTGCAATCAAATCTGAATTTTCAGCATCATTACTCCAGTCTTCGGTGTCACATGAACCTTCAGAAATCATTCTAATATGATTTGATGCTCAAGAAACATTTATGATTATTATCAACGTTGAAAACAGTTATGCTGCTTATTTCTGCATATTTTTTGTGAAAACCGTAATAATCCTTTGATCAATAACGTTCAAAGATAACATTTTTTAATTGAAATAGATTTTTTTGTAATTATTTTTTTTTTTTTGTAATAGTAATATACATTTTAAATGTGGCTAAAACCTTTTTTATTTCACATAAAGTACTTTGAGTTTGTTTGTGAAGTTGTAATTACACAATGACCTGTGATTGACATAATAAGGAATTCATGGCGCTTCCTGTAACAATGACGATGATCCGTGTATGAAATGGCGGGATGTGCTCAACATCTCTCTTCATGTGTCCTCCACAGCTGCGTCCAGCTTCAGCTTCTGTCGGGCTGCGCTGGACCACACAGTCTCAGCAGAGGAGCTGAACTATCAGCTGCCACGCAGGGCCGGGGGCAACCTCACCTGGCATGAAGGACGCGGGCAGAGGGTGACGAGGAGGACCGTCAAACTGCTACAGCAGCCCGGCACAGAAGGAATACAGGTACACAACCACGCTCCCCACAGGAGAGAAAGTCAATAATGACATCTCATTACCATCTTAAAGGGATACTCCACTTTTTTTTTGGAAATAGGCTCATTTTACAACTCCCCCAGAGTTGAGTTTTATCATTTTCGAATCCATTCAGCCGATTTTCTGATATTTAGAAGAATATCAGTAACCAGACAGTTTCTGGTCCCATTGACTTCCATAGTATATATTTTTTCCTACTATGGAAGTCAATGGGACCAGAAACTGTCTGGTTTAAACGGTAAAACCCAACTGTTTAACTCTGGGGGAGTTGTAAAATGAGCCTATTTCCAAAAAAAGTGGTGTATCCCTTTAAAGAGGTCATGACATGGACTTTTTTTAAGGCGAGACACGGCAGGCAAAAAAACATTGACAAACAGTTTTTTTTCCACAGGTCAATTTTGAGATTTTGGGCTATTTGTATTTAATAACATGTCATCTTTCAGACCTAAATACACATTTAGGTCTTTATTTTACTACACTTTGTCTGTTTGCGTGTGTAGATTTTGCCTAAATTCCTCAAAAGTTGACATTCTAAATCATCCCGCTGCTCCGTGATCACGATCCGCACCTTGTCATCGCACACACCTCTAGAAACAAGGGGGTAATCCATCAGCCGGAAGTTGAATCTGCCTCCGGGGGCCGCCATTGTAGCGAGCTATCACCTGCTGTTAGCATCCCACTGACTCCCATTCATTTTGGTCACTTTGACAGCGAATAACTTTACATCTGAGGCGTCCAAAGACTCCATTTATCCATTAATTATTTCTAAAGAAACACAACAATGTATAAAAGGCTCCATTACTTTGTATGTTACGTTATGACCACGTAGAAGCCGTTCTTGTAAAAATAGGCTAAAGATTGCGTCATAACCACTCGACTGTCCGTCGCACAGTAGAAAATTACCGTGTAGACAGGAGGAGAAGCTCGCAAGCAATCTTTTACTGTCTAAAGTCAGCCCATGGCATATATAGAAGCAAAATGTCAAAATAATTAATCAGAATACTTACCAAAAGTGCTCCAGGTCGTGCTTCGCCGTCTCTGTTCACGATTAAAATTTGTCTTGGCACAGCTACTAAAAGATTTACAACTGTCAGTCAGTTTGCTCACGTGACATCTACGTCGTCAAGCTCAGTGCAGAACGCTTTCAGGATAGAAGGCTATCAGGAAGTGAGTGCCCATGTTGAGCTTCAACTCTCTCCGTTGAAATCAACGGGGTTGCTGTGTCCATTTCTTTTACTGTCTATGGTTAGAAAGCTCTCTCTCTCCTCTTCAATGCTGTGGGATCCAAATATGGTCATTTCCTGTTTATCAGCAACCAATCATGAAAGTAAAATGGGCAATTTAACTCGAAATGTCCCATAAATCTCATAAATCCCTTAAAAAAATCTTTAAAGGCCATTTTCTCAAAATGAGTTTTTCTCATACTTCTAATGTCGATTTTCCACTTCTGTAGCACCTACATACACCAAACTTTACAGCCGTATTCCGAACTATATAGTGAAGGTTTGTTCAGAGGGATATGTTGATATATCACTCTTGGCCTGAGTTATATGACATTTTATGCCTAAAAATAGGGCGGAAATCTAATTTTTAAGGCTATTGTCAGTATTTTCTGATTTGGTAACAAAAGGAGATAATCATAATCCCCTCTGAAAATGTCTTTTCATTGAATATATCAACAAAATGCAAACATAATTTTGAACCTTCTTTTTTTCAATGGTCAGATTCATCACTTATATTTAAACATAAAATTACAGAAAACTTGCAATACATTTTTTTCTCCTATTTATGCGAGTAATCAACTATTCAAGTTTCATGATGACATCTGTAAGTTAAAATTTTGATCCTATTCACCTGGAATAGGATAAAAGTGTGTCGCCTTAAATTATTGTTCTTTGAGGTTCATTTATTATGTTAGTAAAGCTTTTGTACAAAAGGCTTGTCAGTAGACATCACCATAGCTGTCAACATTTGGTTTTCAAAATCCAGGAGATAGGTTGCCAGGTTGAGATGACGAACGGGTTAAAAATGAAGAATTTTTATCAAGCTTGTGTATTTAAGTTCAGTAATTTCACTTAAATGACAATTAATAGGTAATCTTCATTGCCATTTAAGTGAAATTACTGAACTTAAATATACAAGCTTGATAAAAATGATTATTTTAGAAGAAAATTTCAAATGGCATTTAGAGGCTTTTGCATCTGAACTCTTCAAATGTTTATGTGTGGATTGTGTCAATATAATGCATTTAAAACAAGATCTGGCAACTGGTCAACATATTGGTCCGATTATTCATAAAGGCGTTTGGGCCATGCAAATTAGGGGAGTTTCCCGGGAGAAATAACAAACCAGGAGGGGTCTAGGAGATGGAGCTAAAAAACAGGAGAAAGTGTTGAATGAGTAAGTGTTTGAAAACATTACCTATATATAATCGTCATTTTCAGACAAAGCATTATGAAAACGTTTATTTACGGTTTGTGATGTAACTGCTGTCAGATCCAATACTGCTAACTGCTTCAACTGTCAATTAAAGTTTCTTTGTGAACTCTTCATTACACTGAGCATCGTCACCAAAACAATCTGCAGTAAAAAGCTCCGAACAAACATAAAATCCTCCGACACGATCCAATGACGCCATTCAAATAAACCATCCACTTGTTTTCCCCAAATGAACTGTTTAAACTGAAACGTTCTTTCACTTGTTCATTTGTCCTATTGACTGACTCAAGTGTGTGAAGTAAATCAGAAACTAAATGCGCATCTGTATACTGTATCCAGTGTAGACAACGTCAGTGATTATAATGGGCTTATAATTTGCTTTTGATGTTACGTTCACATCCAGTGAAGGCAAATGTCAGCCATTAAGTGACTGAATACAAGTGGGCGGAGCCTATGGTGCGATGATGTAAAACTATTCATCGATGTCTTGTTGTGGAGGTTGTCATATGCAAATGTGTTTGCCAGTGTGCATCACACATCCTGCACTATCAAAACGAGCTGTTTTTGTCAAGCTTGATTTTATAAATGCTTTGTTTATACAGTAATGAGGAGGATGTCTTAAGCTCTGAAACTAACAGGATGTTTTAATGGTACAAAGACCTCTTATATGTCAGAAGACCAGAGCAATTTTGATTTCTTCTGTCAAGACCTCTTTAACTGTTTCCTTTGGAGTTTCAGAAGAGATATTTTTTAATTTCTTTACACTGTTAGTGATTGCCAACAGTTGAATTTGTTTTTTACTTTTACAAGGACATAGCTCTGAAGGTCATGGAGACATTTACTTGTTTACAGCATTGGCTCCATGATATTTCATCTTTTCAACTGCAGTGTGTAAACTTCTCCTCCAATCTATTAGTCAGCGTTAGCCCATCTTTTTCACACACACACACACCAAACCATTATAACAGGCTCATACTCCACCTGGCGTGATGAGGAAAAAGAGCCTCTAATGTCTGGATATTATAACGTCTCATTATGTTTAACCATTAGCCAACAATCAGGCTAAGCTTAATCTGAAGTGTCTCATAATACGTATGTTTTTTCTATTACCAGACACAAATGAGAGGCGTACTTGAAATTAATTAGTCCCTCTTTGTATGCATTAGCCTTGAGGGCCATCATTTTTTCATAATAAAATATTTTCACCCTAACTACCAGATTTGAAAAGCATGTTTCGTACGCTCTGTCTGTCATGTTGAGAATAATTGATTTGAATGGAGTGAATTGAAAAACACCTCGGTTGCAGCCTGAGCCACCACTGCAAGGGTCTCATGTACAACGGGCCAAAAGGAACATGCATCCTTGAGATCTAACGTGACAAACCATGATCTGGGGTCTCATTTATAAAGCGTGTGGATGCACAAAACGGGGCTGGAAACGTACGTACGTCAGTTTCCACGCAAAGATTGTGATCTATAAAAAACAAACTTGACGGAAGAATGTGCTCACCTTTAAGAAAACTTTGAGCCGTGCGTACACACATTCTGGAGACAAAGGGAATTGGCGACGCCGATGGAGAACTGGAGTTAAATGTCTTTTTGATTTGATTCTGTTTGATTGAAGGCAAAAAAAGCTATAGGCTACTAAAAAAAAATGATTGTGACACGGCACATCTGTATTTCATATTTTCCTAACGTCTTGTAGCTTAACATGGTATCACATGGATGAATAATCATATGCAAATTATATGCAGATGAGTATATGCATATTTAAATTAGCCATCGTAAGCTCCATATATGGTTATTTCGGGGAGGAGACAATGCGGACAATCTTTGGCTGACTGGGGTTTATAAAGGGGATTCTGCGCAGGTTCTAGCGTACGAACGGTTTTATAAATCAGAATATTTTTTGGTGTACGCCATTTTTGGCTTTCGGGCGCACGTACACTTTTAGTAAGGATTCTACGCACAGTTTTATAAATGAGACCCCAGATCTGTGGCATGATTTGTCTCAAGGTTAACATGTAGACTTTTTGCTCTGTGACTGGGACGCAACCCCCCATCCTTCTTTGGAACGATGAAATACCGACTGTAGAATCCAGTTTCACTGTTGGAGGGGGGTACATATTCTATGGCCCCTTTCTCTGGCAGGGTTTTCAATTCTTGTTCCATTACCAGAACCTGCTCGGGTCCCATCACGGTGGTTAGGACCCCCATAAACATGGTTGGATGAGACCCGAACTGTATTTGATAACCCTTTTCTATGGTCTGTAGGATCCAGCGAGAAACATTTGGCAGTAGCTTCCATGCTGCCAAAAATTCTACTAGAGGTATCAGCCTCTCGAGACTGGCTTCTGCTTTTTGTTGCAGAACAGCCCGACACATCCCAGTGCCGCTACGTTGCCGGACGAACATGGAGATATGGGCTCGTTGGAGACCCCTGCGCCCCGAAACACACGAGGTGGCAGGGTTAGCATAACGAAACCCCTGAGGGCACTGAAGAGCAGCGGCCACTATATAATGAAGTGTTAACCACTTTACTTCAGGGCAGTCTACCCTTGTTGGCCTGACCCCTCTGGCGTCAGAACCTTATCCCCCGGCCTTCCTGGAAATGACGACGGTCTTCAGATCCATCTTACCCCTTGAAGGCTACGGTTGAGAGCGCCAGCCCGACCCCATCCTTTAGTGGGGGCTCAGGAGCAGACGCTCTGCTTCTGTTGAGATATGTTGGGCAGAAGTTCCCACGCTCTCAAGACTGGTCTAGATGTTACTCGAGCGAGCAAATCAGTGCCCTGTACAGCGAACTGACAGGGAACAATCGAGTGACCCTCCTCAGATTGGACAAGCATTCCAGTGCCACTACTGTTCTGGGCGAACACAGAGATATGGGCTCGTCGTAGACCGTTGCGTCCCGACGCACATGAGGTGGCGGGCTTGGCAGAACGGCCCCCTGAAGGCATCGAAAGGAAATGGCCACCGTATAGTGAGGGGTTAACCACTTCCCCCTGAAAATTTAGACAGCCTTTCGAGACTCGTCTCTGGTATTACTCAAGCAACCAGTTCCCTAAAGCGGCGCACCGGCAGGGAACAGCTGAACTAATTGCTCTAAGACCCTCCTCGGAAGGGGTGAGGATACCAGCGCCGCTACGTTTCCGGGTGGACCCTGAGATAAGGGCTTGTCTGAGACTAGAACTCGCTGTAGACCGTTGCGCCCGGAAGGGCAACGGAGGGAGATGGGTAGCGTATAATGAGGTGTTATTCATTCCCCAGGAATTTCATCATTTATTTCCTCAGAATTAAATGCAGCCAAAGATCAACCAGGCAAGTAAACACGGATGAAAGGCTGAATAGTACGGAATATTAATACAGACATCAGATAAGTCCATATTTAATTTTCTCTAAATAAATCCAGCCAAATATCAACCAGACAAGTAGAACCAGACAAGTGAAAGGCTGAATACAGAGATAGAGAACTTGGTCTGGATGAAAGGTTGAATGTATTCATTTTCATATATCTACTTTCAAAGCCAGACAAATATTTCATTTAATTTCTCAAAATGAAGTTCATATCTCATACACAAAAAGAACCATAAATAATAGTCTGCAAGCACATAATTAGTTTGCACACAATCATAGGAGAAAGAGAGAAAGGGAAATTGCATCTGCTCAGTTCCCTGTACATATACTGTATATTGCGGACCCATTGTCTAAAGGTTGCCTTGGCAAACCCGAGATCTGAGTCACTAGACTCTAATTTCAGCTCCGTAATCTATGCGCTGCCTCGTCACACATGAGATCTGAGATCGAGTCACATAATCTTTATTGCAGAATCTTTATTGACTTTCTACCCTCGAGAAGAAAGCCAACAGGTGCAGATGAATGAACACCCTTTTACTAAAGCTGACCGTGCATGCTCGATTCCCAAGCAAACAACAAATAAATCGTGTCTATCCCCACACGTAATGAAGCAAGGGTAGGGAGGAACACACAGTCCAAAATGCTATTTGCTCGCCATTATTTTCCTGTCTAGGTATATAATATGCTTGTGGATAAACAACAATAAATAGACAGAGACAGTTTCACACTGAGTGCTTACTGAAGACACAGAAGTTGACAATGCTTGGTCTGGGTGCGCTTTATAGCTTCCTGCCATGACACCATTGGACTGATTTCACAAGTGCTTCACGACGCAATCACGCAGAGCGTTCCCACAGCGTCGTCTTGACGCAACGTGAGTTACACATACATTGGTAAAATGGTGAGTGAATGAAACCAGGAGCAGGAAATGGAACTATGGAAAGAACCATTTAAAGGATAATTCCGGTATTTTACACCTTGAGTCTATTTTGTAGTTTGTTTTGAATGAAATAGAGTGGTGGACTTCGAAATTTCGACAATGGGTCCTGTCTCGACTTTTTGACTATTTTAGAATCGCCTGTGACAGCTTTAGACTGGGTGTCTATGGACATGCACAAACATGTCCTTAAAACAACACTTAACGTTCATTTTCAAAACTGTGCAACTCACCGAGTGGTTGGTGGTGTTCGTTGATGATTAAAAACAAATATCGGCGCAAAATGTATGCTTTCAATCCATGTTGTTTGCTATTGTGGAACCATTTTTTCAGATACCTCACAACCTCGTATAAACTTCCGCTCGATATTTGAGTCTGAAGCGTTACCACACTCCCGACCACTTGATGGCGACAACCAGGACGCTGTACGGAACACGGTGTCTAGCGCACCGTAAAAAAGTCCGGGAGCACAGTTGCTCTGCTCACGCTAGCTTTCTGAGAGACGGAGAACCAAGCGGAAAGACTACAACCAAATGTAAACAGACCCCTTTCCGTTTTCCGGTAGCTAGCGCAGTAATATCAACGAGCACTGAGTCCTCCAGCAGACATCAATACGATTTTAAAAAATGACAAATAAAACACGACAGAAGCGGTATTTCGCTATGCTACTTGTTTCAGAACATCAACGAACACCACCAACCACTCGGTGAGTTGCACAGTTTTGAAAATGAACGCTAAGGGTTGTTTTATGGACATGTTTGTGCATGCCCATAGACAGCCAGTCTAACGCTGTCTAACGCGATTCTAAAATAGTCAAAAAGTCGAGACAGGACCCATTGTCAAAATTTCTAAGTCCACCACTCTATTTCATTCAAAACAAACTACAAAATAGACTCAGGGTGTTAAATACCGGAATTATCCTTTAACTATGAAAAGAACCATCAGCTTATTATTTTTAGATCATTAAATGTATACTTGCATGGCTTTTGCAGTAAAAGCATTTCGTGAAGTTTCTGAAGGATTTTGAAGTTCCTGAATGATTTTGATGGTTCCATGCATGAGTCTGGACTGAGTCATGCATGAGTGAACTTGCATGGTTTCTTTGACTCAGTTTACATGGCTAGAGCGCAGATTGACCTGAGCCAGAGAGGCCACGTAGATCAACCAGGAGAAAGTCGGAAGAGTTGATGGCTGTCAATTCAGTGATAGTAAAATTGCAGTTTTCTTCTGAGTTGGAATGAAGAAATTACAGTCTGACTCTGTTGGGCAGGCTGTGATCAGCGCCCATGTGCCCCGATGGGGGTCCCCACAGACATCAACCCAAAGAAGCATCAGTAGAAGTCAGAAGAAGAGCGTGGGTCACTGTGAATTTGTCTCTAATAAAGCCTGAGAAAAGTCCCACCTCTCCGGGTTTGCTTGACCAATGAAGGGTGGAATTTCCAAGTGGGAAAATTTGGCGATTTATGAATATTTGTTTGAAGCATGCTCATTTACATGTGGAGCTGGATTGGTTGCTGATGAAGAAACTATGAAAGTTCTTGTAATACTAATATGTTGTGCAGATTTTAACATATCGTACACACAATCATTTCGATCTTCAAAGTATCAGTTTATTGAGACCAAACATGGTATAGGTGAGGTTACATTGACCATTGGTTCTATTGTAAAATTCACATTATAAAAATAAAAAATAATAGTATTAAAAGACACTACGCAAAACAGTGAATAATTCACACATTGTCCTGGGAGACATGTTCATTTATAGATCAGTTTGTCTTTGTTTTTGTCTTTCCTATGCCCTTTGTGTTATCACATGACATTTCTCAGAGTAATAAAACCATCTTATCTGATGATCGCCCTGGCGACTGAGGCCTTTTCTGCTCTCTTGCCTCTTTTGGGGGGATATTTCATTCCTAAGAGTGGGCTTTAAAGCTTATTTGTTAAATGTACATACATATATGATAAACATATTTTTTTCCGGTTGACAGTAAACTGTGAGGAGATTTTAAATAGAACAGATTTTATGCCCAGATGAGCTCAGGATTGCATGAGGTGTGTGTGTGTGTGAATAGGAGAAGGTCACTGGCATGTATTTAAACACATACACTAACTGTTGAAATTCAAGGTTATGGGAACTAAAATAAAGAGCAAACCAGGTTCTTAACACTTGGATTACAGATCGTGGAAGTCTTTCAGATTCTGTTTCTGCAGAATGGTTATCAAATGCTAAAGAAATCAACCTTTTGAGCCTGAAAAGGTTATTCTCTATATCAGTTAGCACTGTTTCTAAACTCCCATTTCTAAAACACGCCCAACGCAGTTGACCAATCACAACACACACTGATCTAGCCGACCAATCAGAGCACACTGCACGTTTCAGAAAAAGGGGCTACTCAGATACCGAAACTAAACAGTGTTATTGACAGACTGGGCTGGGTTTCTCAAAAGCATCGGAAGTCTAAAGGCTGGAATACATTACCTGACTTTTGTGTGTTTAATGTGTTTTATTGCAATACTGGTAGATAGAGGACAGCTTTGGTTTCAGTAGCGCCACGTCATACATATGATATGCGTTAAAATCCTGGCCAAATTTGCTCATTGGCCTCTGTCCATCATGGCCTCTTAATCATCCCCATATTGATTGGTCTCCTGTCCACCAGTAAGGTGGTGTGTGGTGGGCTTTCAGCAGGAAACTTGCCCTGGATTTTTATTTATTTATTTTACATTTTAGGTGAAAATAGGAAATTTGTTTTACATTGTTTGTTACAGAGTTATCTGCCTCACCCTGATTGGCCAATCACAGGATTTAGCGATCTGATATTTTCTAATAGTCTTGGTCATTCATGTCAATGCTGCATATCAGACCATCCAGGGAACTGAAACCTCTGTACTATTTTAATATCTCTCATATCACATCACAGATTCTTGGTTTATATGCAATACATATTGCGTCTCCGTTATCAGTTGTAACAGCTCAAACCAATATGTCCACATAGGCTAGCTATTTATTTCTTTTGTCAGTAGCTGTGTAATAAGTGGGAAAACAATTATTATGGTGAAAAATGATTAGTAAGAGATAATGTGCATACAGTTATTGCAAGATGGCAGAATGTGCTCTCTAAAACTCAGAAATGATCATGTTGATCCAGGTCAATATATGGCAGTGCAGGGATGGGCAAACTCGGTCCTGGAGGGCCACTATCTTGCAGAGTTCATCTCAGACCCTAATCAAACAAACCTGAAGAAGCTAATCAATGTCTTCTGGATCACTAGAAGGCTATAGACAGGTGAGTTTGGAGCTAAACTCTGCAGGACAGAGTTTTCCATCCCTGGTCTAACACCATTGATACTTAAAAAATACACAAAGAACATTGATGCTAACGCTAGCTAAAGAGCTACGTGTTAACACTGAAAAGACATTGACAAAAGACAAAATGATTTTATGAACTTCTCATAGGTAATTACACTTGCATTTAAAAACAGTTTGTACTCAGTTTGAGTTCCTTGTCAAAATATATCCTTCATGATGTTCCTGGACGCTAATAATTCATATGCTACTATTATATCATATCACCTACAGCCACGAGAGACACAACCTGGTATTATGAAGAATGTTGTGTAATCATAACAGAAGTCAAGCTGTCCTGTTGTCTAATTGGCTGTACGTCTCACAATCCCAGTCTCCAATGACATTATGACACCGTGATAGAAAATACTTGGTGGTTATGAATCCATCATTACCAGATCATATTCTTAGATTAAACTTCCATTACACATGATTGCTCTTGGCATTGGTTGTGGGTATAGAGTCCATTTAGAGCAGGGGAAAAAAATGATTTTCTTTGGAAGATGTTATGTTGTGGCTTTTCTGACAAGGCTTATCTCATGGGGCCAGTCCTGGCATGAAAATGAGTTCTGCTGATGGGATTTGTGTTAAAGATAACATTAATTTACTGTATTTGGCTGAAGACTGGTGAGGGAATGATTAGGGATAAACCTTTGCTATTTCAAGGTGAGCAAAAGTGTCAGTTTGCTGTTGGGAAGATTGTCAAGGATAGAAATAATTAGGATAACCAAGACCATGACTAATGAACTATGTACGAGATTGGTTTCACAAGCAGCTTATTTAATTACCTACAAGATGTTCTTGTTTTGTCGTTTTGAAGCTCATTAAGAAACTCATTCTTCAGAGGATATTTAAAAAGATCTTTAAAAATTTGAGGAGTGACTTTGGTTTTCTACAGCAAAGCTGGTAAAAAATGATGTTGTCTGAAGAAGAGTGAGGATTTGGTAAAAGATACAACATTTTTTGCAAAATCTTGTAATATTCATATAGTACCTACAGTCCAACTTCGAGTGCCTTGATCTCTCTCGCCATCGTAGTAAATACGCTTTCAGTCTCTCTACTTCAAAATTTCAAGTTTAATTTAATGTGTTACTTGCCATATCATTGTAATTATATGTATTGTAAGTAAATCTATTCCTACACCAGTTTGTTTTATTCAGTGTACTCAGACACTGCAGATAAATGATGCCTTTAGTTAGGGCAGTTAAATACGGTTGGGTTATTCACACATCACCAGGTGGCTGTAAATGTGATTTTAGTGGGCGCTCCTACTGCTGGATGAACATTTCTATTGGCACCACTGGCCACAGCTTTGGAGTGTATCACAAACTGAATATTAACACTAAAATAAGATATTTTTAGTTATTCCTTTTCTTGCAGTTTACAATGAAAATTGTAAGCATGAAATTGTTGCATGAATCAAACTCACGTATGCTAATAATTTCTGTTGCACTTTTTCATGCATCATTTTTTTAAACCTATACTACAGTATGAAACTTTTTTGGATAATTTTTTAGATAATTGTGTCACATCATGCCTTTTTATATTATACATAAAGGCCAACGGTTACATTGTGTAGCTTTAATATTTCCCTGAATGGGGGCTGAAACAAATAATAGAACAGGAGAAGGTCCTCACTGCAGAACACAAAATCCAGATCCCCACCCCTAATCCTACCCATCTCCGCTCCCTGATCCCTAACCCCACCCCAAATCCTACCCATCTCCGCCCCTGATCCCTAACCCCACCCCTAATCCTACCCATCTCCACCCACTGATCCCTAACCCCACCCCCAATCCTACCCATCTCTGCCCCCTGATCCCTAACCCCACCCCTAATCCTACCCATATCCATCCCCTGATACCTAACCCCACCCCTAATCCTACCCATCTCCATCCCCTGATCCCTAACCCCACCCCTAATCCTACCCATCTCCACCCCCTGATCCCTAACCCCACCCCGAATCCTACCCATCTCCACTCCCTGATCCCTAACCCCACCTTTAATCCTTCCTAGCTCCACCCCCTGATCCATAACTCCACCCCGAATCCTACCCATATCCACTCCCTGATCCCTAACCCCACCTTTAATCCTACCCATCTCCACCCCCTGATCCCTAACCCCACCTTTAATCCTAGCCATCTCCACCCCCTGATCCCTAACCCCACCCCTAATCCTACCCATCTCCACCCCCTGATCCCTAACCCCACCTTTAATCCTACCCATCTCCACCCCCTGATCCCTAACCCCACCTTTAATCCTACCCATCTCCACCCCCTGATCCCTAACCCCACCCCTAATCCTACCTATCTCCACCCACTGATCCCTAACCCCACCCCGAATCCTACCCATCTCCACCCCCTGATCCCTAACCCCACCCCTAATCCTACCTATCTCCACCCACTGATCCCTAACCCCACCCCGAATCCTACCCATCTCCACCCCCTGATCCCTAACCCCACCTTTAATCCTTCCTAGCTCCACCCCCTGATCCATAACTCCACCCCAAATCCTACCCATCTCCACCCACTGATCCCTAACCCCACCCCGAATCCTACCCATCTCCACCCACTGATCCCTAACCCCACCCCTAATCCTACCCATCTCCACCCCCTGATCCCTAACCCCACCTTTAATCCTTCCTAGCTCCACCCCCTGATCCCTAACCCCACCCCTAATCCTACCCATCTCCACCCCCTGATCCCCAACCCCACCTTTAATCCTTCCTAGCTCCACCCCCTGATCCATAACTCCACCCCGAATCTTACCCATTTCCACCCCCTGATCCCTAACCCCACCCGAAATCTTACCCATCTCCATCATACAAATATTTTGCATTCCCCTTGCAACAACATTTGCGTTCACCCAAGGAACTTTGTGTTCGCTTGATCAGAACCTAAAGTTTTGCAAGCTCTGGTTGCCATCAGTCATGCTCCCAGAAATTGCCAACTTTCATTGATAGTGAATAGCTTCTGGCTGCTTTTGCTCTGTGAATGTGTGATTCTGAAGTACAGTTGAATTTCTGATGATGTAAAGTCTTATACGCACATTATATTACAGATGAAAAGGACGAGAGAGTGAGAAAGACAGACTAAATATGGGATTAATGGGAAGAGGAAAAGAAGTAAACTGTCTGATTCCTTCACGGGAACAATGCCAGGGCACACACAAATGTTGTTTAGCATGCAGTGAGTTTAGTCCATTAAAGCACAGCTGTGATGAGGATACCTGAGGCTGACAGCCAGAGGAGATTGGCCTCCAGATTTGTTTAGTTTCCTCATTACTGTGAAGGTTACCGACCCCATCAGCGGCACAAAACAATTTCGAAAAGCACACAGATTACCAAAAGTCAGCAAACTTGGCCAGCCAGCCATAATTAGACTAAATAGCTCAATCTTTTTCACATCAGCATGCAGTTGTTAGTTAATCTCAAAAGTAAAAATGAGACAGATGATTCCGAATTGTGAGTTGATTTTTCACACCCCGTCTATGAGAACAGATGTTGTGGTGACGGCTTGAAACCACATAATGAATGCAAAGCCACATGTGAAGTCTCACATCAGTCAGTTGTCACCAGGCTGAGATGGATCATTGACTTCTTAAGCGTGTAAGCTGTTCTGGCGCAATTGTGGGATTGGAGGATGTCTGTAGAGAAAAAGAGAGATGGAGAGACAACCTATTTGTAAGAAAGATTATGTTTGCGTTGAAGGGCGACGTAACCAGACAGAAGGATGAACGGAAGAGCAACACAGATTGAAAGGATGTCAAATAAAAAGATTATTAATAAATAGCTACTTAACCGGGCCCAGAACATGATACTGTACATTAAATACTTGAAATTAATCATAACAAATGAATACATTTTCGGTCTAAATAATGGCTGTAAACAAATAGCTTTAAATAATGCAGTTACTACAGTCTCTGGCTGGCACATACTGTACATACTAATACTGATCTGAACTCAAATGAACTTAATTTACGTACTGTATGTTACTGTGAATCTTAATCTATTGAACCTGATTGGAATTGAACTGATTAATTAAATTCAGTGATACTGACTTGACCTTAGGAATAAGCTGATTTGAAGTTTAGCTTAATTTAATAAATTATCACTGCTTATACCATGGTCTGGGTGAATACTCGATTCTGATTGGCTGCAGGGTGTCCGTTAAAAAGTGATAGAGGACACCTAGTAAAGTAGTTCTGGTGAAACTGCCTGTTTACCATTCGAAATGAATAAATAAATGCGCTGCCTACAACAGCTGTGAGTAACCATAGCAACAGGCAGTCAAACGTCAAAGTATCCGTTAACAATTTGCTCTATCAAAACAAACATCTAACGTTAGTTAGATATTACATAGCCTACTAATACAACAATGAGCGGCGACTTCATTATTTCTTTTAACATTTATGGAGAATATGACAACTTTGACGACTGGGATGCTGCTGAAGAAATACAAATGTAAATGAAACGGAGAAACGTCGCAAAGAAAATTACACCGCT
Source organism: Pimephales promelas (assembly GCF_988280905.1). Taxonomy (NCBI): domain Eukaryota; kingdom Metazoa; phylum Chordata; class Actinopteri; order Cypriniformes; family Leuciscidae; genus Pimephales; species Pimephales promelas. Next base: position 11,150,909 of record NC_142788.1, read on the forward strand.
GCTGCTCTGAATGAGACCCTGCGGGAGTTTTACGCAGCTGTCCAGACAACCAAGGCAGGAGGAGAGTACAGCGTTTCAAGCCTAAGAAGCCTGTTTGATTAATTATTTTAATTAAAAAAATAATAATAACTATGCCTACCTTTGTGTTTCATGAAAAACAAAAAATGCATTTTTGAACCTGAAGGGTTCTACAAGCTGAGCGGACTATAAATATCTCCGGTTGCTAAATAAACCAGGCGAGTTATTATTTGTAAAAACTTGATTTAGCCTAATTAAAATATAAACTAACAGCTAATGTTTTAAAAATGTTTTATTTGGCAAGTGACCATGGTATAAGCGGGTTAATGCCCTTCGAGGTGTCCATTGTCAGGTTTTAATGGACGACGGCGAGGCGTGAACCGGCCGACGCGCAGCGGAGGTCCATTGTAAAACCTGACAATGGACACCTCGTCGAGCATTAACCCTTACATAGAAATGAAGTGAAATGATCTGAGCTAAATTATTCTGAGCCCAGCTGTCGCGATTTGGTTTTGTCTCTGTCACGTTTTAGTTTTGTTCATCTCATGTTCCATGTCTGTCATGTGATTCCCTGTTTGTCATGTGATCCTGCCATGGATCATTGTCATTGGTTAATCGTCTGTTCATTGTTCACAGGTGTCCCTGTCTTGTCATTAATCTTGTTTATTTAAGTATTTAAGTGTATTTAAGCCCTCATGTATGTGTCTTTGTCAAGTATTGTTTCATGTAACCTCGGTCTTGAAGTCTATGTCTGCAGTTTTTGGTTCATGTTTTATCTTTTATCTTGTAATGTGTTATTTTGAATTAAACTGCACTTCGCTTCAACATGCCTCCATGGATCCTTACACCAGCTCAATAGAAATGAACTGAACTACAGTCAAATAAATTATACTGAACTGACATAAAATGAACTAAAATAACTGAAGTGAAACAAACCCAAATCAAATATATTATAGTTATCTAAAATAAACTATTTAACTGATTTGACCTGAATAGAAATGAATTGATATGAATTCGGATCAACTAAATTATAAGCTGAACTGACCTGAACGGAAATGCACTGAACTAATTGAATTACAGTAAACTAAATGATACCGAACTGAACTAAAACTGAAATGAGCTGGAGACAGGCAGGAAAAGATTAGGCAGAAAGCAGTGGATTTACTTGGAAACACCAGCAGAATCTCATGTTTAAGTCAAGTAAAAAGCAGCACAACAAGGTCAGTGTGACATCACCTATTTCTATGCTAACAGACTCACTGTGTGCTTCAGACTGAGCCGGCTAACTCATTGTGATCTCTCGTTGTATCTGAGGTTGTAAGAGCAAAACGATCTCTAAGACAGGAGGAGCCGGTGGAATATTAAAGAGATGTCACCGTCAGTGCCTTTAAGTGTAATCCCTGATTCAGCTCCAGTGGGTAAAATCACAGATCCACTGCCAGGACATGAAGAACATGCCAACAGGAGAATAAAGGGACCAGGAGCGAGACCGAGAGAAATGGACAGGAAAGGAAGAGGAGAGAGAGGTTTAGAATAAATGAAAGAGACTTAGAGGACAGTTGGAAAAAGTTGGCGTAAAAGTAAAACGGTTTTGGAGGTCGGAAAGGAGATGAAGAGACAGACAAAGGAATCCTGTGGCCAAGTGAGACATTTTGAGGGAAGATTGAAATGAGGCTTGGATGATGTTACTTCAATAATCCATACATATTAATCACAGTTATTAAGAATTTATAGTAGAGGTTCAGAACATAGGAAATATGAAGGAAATTGAGCCCTAGAGGAAATATGAAGTAAAAAGGCATGAAATAATAAGCCAGCAGAAGTGGATACACTCAGTAGAGCTCATGTATTGACTACACTTCATAAACTCCCACAGTAACCTGATGCAATCATTTACTTGAAAGAAATAGTTCACCCTTATATCATTCTAAACCTGTCAAGCTCCAAAAACGACAACAAATGGCCTTGAATTTAGTTCATATAAAGTTCTGGTGTTATGGTTTTGTGGAATGTCCGGTATTATGGGATTGTATTTTGGTGCTAAATAGTGTCTTACTATTTAAAGTCCCCCTGTAGTCAATCATTTTATCCCTTAAAACTCAACTTGGATCACCAAAATGACGTAACAGATATTAATATGATTAGCCTTTGTCTTGAGTACGTTATCAAACAGCTGATATGTTGCTAAAGTTACACAAACCATGTTCTAGTTCTCAGAGTTAAGGCCATTGCACACCGAGTCCGAAATTCGCATCCGAAATTTTCGCACGTTAAAAAAAAAATTCGACCTCACGTTATGTCAGTCACACTTGCACACCGCCTCCGAAACTTTCGTCCGTCATAAAATTAATCGGATCGGGTTCGATTTTCTGCGTTTTTCGCATCCAGAGCCAGCGCTTTGAGAGGTCTTTTGACAATTCAGGGCCGGGGGGAGCTCGTCCTCAAATCATTGCACATATGCGCCGTGCTTTCAGTTTCGGTTTTCAATTCGATCAAGTGTTTATGTTCTCTTCTCTATATTGGATTATGAAATTAATAAACCTCCCCTTTCAATCAGATTGAAATTTAGGATCGAATAAGGTGTGATTGAGCAGCCTATTCGATAACTAATGTATTTGGGCACAATACACAATAACAGCCTAGCTGTTCTGTCTGCCCAGCGCTTCCAACGGGCCGCGCGCGGGTGTGTGTTTGTCCGTGTGTGTGTGTGTCCATACCTGGTCCATTTCAGACACACTGCCAGTCTCCGTTCAGAATCGATTGGTTCACGGAAATTGGTGGTCTTGTTTTTAATATGTGGCTCCAGAATCGCTAGCAAAGCATCGAACTGTCCCACTGACATTCTGAGGTAAATTTTGAATCGCTCGGGATAAATTCGCAACTCCTTGATAAGGAACTCTCCTTCCTCTCGGCGCAATTTCAGGATTGGATGGACGTAATATTTTCTCTTTCTTCCCTTTTCAATAAGAGAGAGGGCAAAAATCATCCTCACTGCTTGACGAATCCATTTGGTATTTTTGCGTTTTTTCCCGCAAAGGTTTAAGAAATACGCAACGGACTCGGTGTGCAAGGTTTCTATGCGTGACGAATTTTTAAGCTGACGAACACGAAAATATCTAGTTTGACGCTTGAGCACTTTGTGTTAATTCGCGCGTCAAGATTGAAACTGATGTGCTTAAAAACAAAAGTTTGAATCGAAATTTACGCGCGTCACGTGTGTCAGAATCGAAACCTGTTGACGGCCATCTTTTTTATGTTGATCGAGCATTCATCGAGAGAGTCACCGCTCTGGAGAGCAGAACAGCGGCGTGGGGATCATAGTCGCCATATTTGTGTCCACCTTCAGAGGCGAACCGTTTGGCGAGTTTCACTATTTGTCGCTCGAGCTCCGCTGGATGACGGCCGCTGTCAGCGGTACTTCCTGTCCCGCGCCCAGTTTGATGACCTGTTGTCCCGCATCGGAGCGAGGATCACCCTCGCCCACATCCACCTATTTTTTCATTTGTTTTGATGATAAATAGAGCCAGCCTCCAAAAGTTATTAACCTGTCCTGTGATTTTTTTTCTCTCTCACGTCCAGATACGAACTTATGCACATGTATGGTTGTCTTTACATCAAAACAATATTTCATAAAATCTAGATATGGAATAAATAACATTCAATACAGAATTAACATGTCTCGTGTATTGAAATAAATTTAAGTGATAAAATATTTGCTTTGTTGTGCAGTAGAACCACACCAGGCATTTAGTCACATTACAAAATAATTTTTCCTTCACCACGTGAGCGAGCAGCAGGCTCCTGATTGGTTAACGAGGTGTGAATTGACGGCAAAGTTCAGATTTTTCAACTGAGCGGCAGACGCGAATTCGTGTCAAATGCGTGAATGCACAAATAGCACTAACTAAATCATTCGTGTGTAATGCGCTTAACGTACCAGACGCTCAATTCGTGCCATTCACGTGAACTTGACGCGCGAATGAGGCGTATTCGCGTCTACAACGCCGTGCTCTACGCCTCATTCGCGCCGCACAAATTTTTTACTGGCGTAGCGCGTCTTTGCATTGACTTAACATTGAAATCATTCACGCCTGACGCGCTATTCGCGTCCGGTGTGATGCACATGGTTTGTCTTAAAGCATATTAAAAATGTAAAATTCTACATTAAAAACTTGATTTTCACCACAGAGGAACTTTAAACTTAATATTTACAACAATAATAGTATATATGCTCATCATTTGTATAGATTAATTTATATGTGCATATATACTTTTTGAAAATAATCTCTCTAAGCTCACTAAGACTGCATTTATTTGATTAAAATACAGTACAGTAATATTGTGAAATATTATTACAGTTTAAAATAACTGTAAATGTAATTTATTCATGTGATCAAAGCTGGATTTTCAGCATCATTACTCCAGACTTCAGTCCTTCAGAAGTCATTTCAAACATTTCTGATTAATGTTGTATTTTTCAGTATTCTTTGCTGAATAGAGAGTTCAACCTCGGAGCAGTGTAGTGTAGTGTATACATATGTATAGCTAAGGAGGACATGACTATTCTTCCAATCATGCATCGGCGAGAAGCGTTCAGACTCATCTCACAAAATGTCCGCCCAGTTTGGGCCGCCCCTCTCCTCGCAGGTTCAATCCCCTGTGTATTATTAATGACTGCATGTTTCAGGCTGGACAGAATCGGGTCTCGTGGGTTCAAGGGTGGCTGTTTAATGCCCAGAGGCTGGCTTGGGAGAGATAGAGGTGATGGATGGCAAGGAAAGAGGGAGCGAGAGGGAGGAGGAGGTGTTGATGGTGAAGCGGTTCAGATCCTCATTCTCATTCCCCAGCACTTTCCATAAATATGGTACACTTTGGTTGCTATTTTTTGTAAACATTAAAGGCACAAATCTGTGAGAATTGTTATGCATGCATATGCACATAGCTCAATTTAACCTACCATGAACATGTCTATGTAAATCAAGTGATTTTCTTTTACGTATTTTTGCCTTGTTTTCCAGTACAAATGTTTAAAGGTAACATTCTTAACCCTTGTGCTGCATTAGATTTTTAACACCGTTGAGTGCATTAAGGACCAAAAATGGCCACATATTAAACATTGCCTAAAATATTATATATTATTATTATTTTCCACTTTTACCAAGTTAAATCTTTTAACCAGCATTAGTCCTCATCATAACTACCAAAAATGTATTCAATTTCAGGATTTTAACCCTTTAATTACCAGTTTTGTTTGCGAAACCATCGATTTGTATAAGAGGAAAAAACACAAAAATTCAATTATTTTCAATAAACTAAATGCAAAGAGAAAACTTTAGATTTGGATTATCACAGTCCCACTTTGCAAAAAATCCCACTTAGCGCGTTAGAGACCAAAAATGGCCACCTATTAAACATTGCCTATTGCCTAAAATAAGGTGCATTTCCACCCATAGGGAATAAATATGTAGTGACGTCATCTGCTGGAATACACTATATAATGCAAATATAATGCTTTTGCTTCAAAATGAAAGGATGTTTGTGCAAAAATCATGTTTCATGTATTACTGACAGCCTCAGATTTAAACAATGTTTTAATGGGTTTCAATGGGCCATTTTTGGTCTTTATGGTGCTGAGTGTTACTATTTGATCTACACAGTGTGTGTTATACATATTTTGCAAAATGGGATCACATTTTTTACATGTATCCAAAAAGTCACAATTTTGCCAAATTTCATACCATTTGCATTAAAACAGCCAAAATGGTCAAAGAAATTAAACTGCAAAAGACCAAAAATGTCCCTAATGCAGCATAAGGGTTAAAGGGGGGGGGGGGGGGGGGCATGATTGTGTTTATGGGGTGCAATATAACATGTATTCGTGGTTTTTCTTTTTTTAAAAAGTCTTATTTTTCATAAACTTCACCTTTATTGTCATCCGCACTCTCATCTGTTCTCGAACTCCCTCAGAAACAGGCAGTGGGCTCAGATTGGTTAGTTTGGGCCGGTGTGGTGTGATTTGCTAAACTGTCGCTCACGTTGTCCAGAAGGTTAATGCCCCATGTTAGTGACGTCTAAAACCCAGCTGTAGTCCCAATCGAGTCGTTTTTGTAGGCAATATACTTCCTGATTTTTAAAAGACGATATCTCTGCTTACACTGAACTTTCAGAGCTGCAAATTTGCAGATACTGTTCATGCACCAACAGCAACATTACACACTATTTAAAATGAAAAAAGTGAAATCGCAATCAACCACCCCTATTTCATATGCAAAATTACATAATATGAGTTGGAAATCAAAAACAATCAAAATCAAGTGGGGTTAAGCTTAAAACGAGAAACAAATATCTGCCAATTGGGTCAGAAGTTTCCATTTAAATCAATTTATTATGTAAATCTATTATCATTTTTTAGATTTTTCAAATTTCGATGTTCATTTAAAGGGACACTACTTCATTTACTCACCTTCGTGTCATTTGAAACCTTTCTTTTAAACCTTTTCGAACAACATGAGTGTCTCGCTATATCTCTCTGTCCTCCACTTTTTCCCTTCATCATGTTACATGCTTTCTCTATCAAAATGTATGTATTTGCCTATCTAATCCATTCATTATTGTTGTCTCCATCTGCTTTTATGCTGGTTTAATTGTTAAAACTAGCAGATTGCCTGTCTCTTGTCTGTCAACTGTTTGTATTATTTTGTGAAGCGACCTTGGGTTCTTGAAAGGCGCTATAAAAAATAAATATATTATTATTATTATTATTAATGATGATAGACTTTTCATTTTATTAGTGAACTATCCCGTTTTGCCCTGTTCATGGAAAGTACCAGCAGAAATATGAATCATTTTAAACAGAGAAATAATATAGGATTTGATGACATCTCTTTTATTCTGTCATTTAAATCCTTGCTTTTCTTTCATTTGCTTTGTTTCTGTGTTTGACTTTCTTTTTTTCTCAAACTGAATCGGCCTTTTCCACAGGTGCGCGTCTGTATGTGTTGAGCCATCTTTCACTTACTCAGAAAATGAAATGTTCATGTCCGAATCAGTCATTTTTCACTCTCTTTTCCCCCTGTTTTGTTCTGTCTGCCACTAAAGTCAATACCTGTCTCTTTCTGTATATTTCTTGAGTGAAAATGGGCTTTTGTCATTAGGTGTTGATTAATGTGTGACCTGCAGCTCTTGACAACAAATACTTTCTTGGCTACAAGAGTTGCCATCATTCTGACTGAAAATATAGTCCTTTTATTAGAAATACACTGTCTTCTTGAGTACAGGTGCATTTACAAGTGCGAAACTTTGGTTTATTGTCTGTTGTTGTCAGTATGTGAAATATGAAGCACAGCTCACAGTCAGCGTGTAGAATTCTTGCAAAATTTGCATGGGAAACATTTTCACCCTTAAGCAAAAGTCGATCGCATCGATTTCAAAAATTTCACAGAGCACCAGTTAATGTGGAAAACACCTTTATAATTCAGTGCTTTCAGATTAATATGTTCAGTTTTTCCTATTAAATAAGGGGTAACACTTTGTAGGCTTTAATTCTCACTGTTAACTAGTTTTTTCTTTATTAGCATGCATATTTCTAGGATATTGGCTGTTTATTAGTACTTATAAAGCATATATTAATGCCTTATTCTGCATGACCATATTGTACATACCTTAATCACCCAATAACTTCTCTTAATAACTGCCTTACTAACTATTAATAAGCAGTAATTAGGAGTTTAGTGGCAAAACTCATAGTTAAAGGAGTAGTTCACTATTGAAAAAACTTTTGCTGATAATTTACTCACCCTCATGTCATCCAAGATGTCCACATCTTTTTTTTCTTCAGTCGAAAAGAAATTAAGATTTTTGATGAAAACATTCCAGCATTTTTCTCCATATAATGGACTTCAATGGGAACCAAACGGTTCAAGGTCCAAAAGACACTTTCGGTGCAAACTGGAAACTGTTCAAAGGGCTTATCAAGCGAAACGATCGCTCATTTAATAAATAAATAACAAAGTTTAAGTTTCATAAACTCAAATGGTCGCCTTGCTCTGTACTGCGATGCACGTTCGTGACTCTCCTGTTCGAACTCGTTCATCAAAATGAACGAATCTTTTTCCGAGTTAATTTGTTCGTTTCGTTCGTTGAATGAACCAAATGACTCGGAAGAAGTTTTGTTAATTTTGATAAACCTGTTCCACAAAATCTACTGATTAATAGTTTATTTAGTAAAAACGTCCCTCTTCAGTTTTTATAAAGTAAACAATAGCTTTTATATTGTTATTAATATTTCAAGATGAACATGTACTGGACTGAAGCAAGTTAGGTTTATTTGATTATTCATACATCATTTTTTTTTTTAGAAAAATCATGTTAAAATGTGAGTCTCAAATATAATCCATCAGGCTTTTGAGGAATGTTTATTTTAACAGATTTTAACCATCATTAGCATTAGAATCATAGCATTATTTTATAGTTGTTGTTAGTAAAAACTAAGCATTTAAATATCATCTTACTTATATATATCATTGGGAGATATAGTGGCAACTGAGATTAAAATTAAAATTGTAAAAATGTTCCCATTTTAGGCTTTACGGAGATATTTCCATCATTTGCTAGTTAACTTCGACAGCTCTTAGAAATAAGACATTGTGAGTTATTGATGTTTTCTTTGCAAATGGCATTCCCCACAATGTAAGTTTTAAACTTTTATACAGTGTAGTAGTCACGATTAAACAAATCAGGATGACAAACAGTAAATTGAGAGGCCATGTGAGTGTTTACTCACACAGTTTACACAAGCTAACACTGCGTTTCATCATGTTCTCACACAAGCGTAATATATCCTATTAAAAGTTTTTTATTACAGCTCCCGCTGTGCAAGAATCTGCAACAGAGAACCATAAAAAGTGTGTTTTGATGAATCTTTCTGCTCATTGCGGCAGTCAGAACAAAGTGTGCGTGTAATTAGAAGAGCTTTGTTTACACAGAAGCGTGCAGCGCTAGTTGTTTTAATTAGCGCTTTCAAAGAAAAACGTAGCCTGTAAGTACACCCTGAAGTTATGAAAGCAAAACATTTTTCCACATTCTTCATGCCTACTAATCCAATCTGTAGTTGTTGTTTTTTTTAGTGTTGAAGATACTTTTTTCGAGTTTTAAAGCCTGGCGGGAGTGTTTCCTGGTTAGCATATATGGACTGGAGATTAGCATGCACACTAATACGCTGATAAGTTGTTTAAGATGTTTCCTTGCTCCATAGATCCAGCCAGGAGAGGCCTTCACTGTGTACCACACCAGCCCAACGCTCTCCAGCTTATGCAAACCAGTGGTGCTATGGACCCAGCAGGACGTCTGTAAGTGGCTGAAGAAACACTGTCCCCACAACTACCTGACCTACGTGGAGGCCTTCTCTCACCACGCCATCACAGGTACTGCACACACGTAGCAGGGGATTTCAAAATTGTGTTTTTCAAACTTGGAAATGTCATGGAAATAGATTTAGGATATTTTGTAGACTTAGTTCTATGCAAAGTTCTAATTTGCGAGAGAATCATTAGCTATGTTTCCACCTTATCTTTATGCAAATTTTGAGACTCTGCCTAAAAAAATGCTGGATGGAAGGCCGTACACAATATCGGCACACGTTATTCGCCAGCATTTTTCAACGCGTTTTTTGTGTTCACACCCAAGCGATTTCCGCTGACGATTAGCCGAGTGAACATGCAAATCCATTCCCTGACATTAGATGGCGCCCATTTGCTCTGCAATACCACTCCATATCAGTCCTCTTTTATCGAGATTTGAAGTCGCTGTCGCGATTGTCATTTAGTTCTTTATGTTCTAACACCAACGAGAACAGCAGCTCTACATTCATCTTGCCTCGCGTCTTCCTCGTCTTATTTCTTCTTGGCTGTGTAGACGGCGACGCTACTTGGCATATATCTTCTTCTCTGTTCCATATGTGTGCTCGGCAAGACCGTTTTGTGTTTGAGCGCCCCCAAGTTGTGTTTTACTGTAACTTTAGAAGCTCCAAACACATGAGCAAAAACACCAATCTTATTGGTCGGATAGTTTTTGACGCGGCGCGTCTTACAAAAAAAAAAACGAACCCGAGGCGTTTTAAAAAAAATGGCGTTATTACGTGTGCCGTTTTACGCGTTGGTTTGTACACTCATATTGGCACCCTTTGTTAAGTTACAAGGCGTTAAACGTCTACGAATATCACAAACGAAATTCGTCCCGGTGTGAACTGGCCTTAAATCTTAAAAATGCGCAGAAAAAAACCCATGTGTGCCCAATTGAGGAAGATCAGTTTTTTTACCCGATAAGACGACATACGCATAAACAATGATGGAAACACATTTACGGAATATGATGTGCAACTACACAGATCGTGTGATTGGACAACTGGACTAACCGGCAGACCAATTTTATTACACAACATCTCAAACATCTCAAATTACACAACATCTCAACATCTCAACTCAAGTTTGTTTTTTGAGTCATCAAAATATATCCTAAAAGATCTGGTACATTAACCTCCCAGAAGTGTCTAATTTGATTGCGTTTCCAAACATATTATGCATAAAAGAGCCACAGTGGCTTCCCTGGTTGCAGAAACTTCCATTTTTATACAGATATTTTGCACCGGTTTCCTTGGAAGTGACGATTTTGTTCTCTTGAACACATTGGATGGAAATCATGATTTATTCACAAATGTCTTATGGGGTTTTAAGTACTACATAGTCAAACAAGACTAATCAATTAGAAAAACTACAAAGAACTACAAAAATGGTACACAGGACAGGAAACAGTAACAGAAACCGAGTCAAATGCCAACTAAACTTCCTAAAGGAATGTGATTTATAATAAATTCAAAAAAATCTTGATGAAATAAAAATGTTTAATGTTTTTTATATACTATATATTTTTCTGTGTGTGTTTCATTTCAAATTAATTATATTTCAAGAAACATTTTTAGTTTTGGTTAGTTTTATTTAATGATAATAAACTTGATCGATATGAACCAAAATTATTTTTAAATCTGACTGTAATTGTTTTATGAAGCTGCGGAGGAAAATCAGGGATCCGCAAAGCTTTAGCCGTTCTCTCTGAGGAGCAGCGTTGGCAGGCCACATCCTCTAACACACTCTCAGCCAACTCTCTCACTAATGGACAATTATACACTGTAATGTTGAGCTATTTGTCAAATCACAGTCATTTCCATGAGGCCTCACCATCTAGGGGTCACCGGAGCGGAGCTTCCAAGTAATAAAATCATTTTACACTGCCATCCATACATTTGTTCCTGGAAATGTGTTGAAGAAGGAGCCGAGTCTAAATGGATTTACCTAAGGTGGACATTCACAGCCTTTGATGTTTGTAATATTTGTGATCTCAATCTCATATGAGTGTCAAGCCATATGAGCCATGTGACATCTCCTAGCTAATCAGTAAAGAGTTGTGCATTAGGATTGACGGTTTGTTTTGGGGACAATGACATATATTCATGATAAGGAAAAAAATCTGGTTTAAATCACATTGTTGCAAATCATACGGTTTTCACTTTCAATAAAAGTTTAAATTTAATTAAGCTTTATATATTTATATATATACATATATATATATATATATATATATATATATATATACTGTATATACAGTATATATGCCTAATGCATTTTAGTCATTAGATTAACACATCTTAATCATTATTTTGAAAAAGTTTTTTTTATTGTTTATTTAAATATTTTAATTTCCTGTTTTCTGTTTTTTTTCCCCCCACATTTATTCATGTTTGTTATGTCACATGGTTTTGATTTTTTCGGTGGACAAAAATAATATTTTGACAAAATCTTACTTCTAAATATGAAAGATTTAGCCTACTAAACTACTTAACTACAATTTTTTGCTTTATGCTTCCCCAAACAAATACAAATATATATATATATATATATATATTTCAGAAATAAAAAAAAATTTTAATCAATCTTTCATTAATAGATGAAGAGATTCATAATATAATAATACATTATACTAATAACTATCATTGAGTTGACCCATTGTAATTTTTTTGTTTAAAGCATTCAACATTCAAGAATATTTAATAAATGTGTATATGTCTAGATCTAACTCTTAGGTTTTTACAAAAACTGTCTGTAGGCCTGTATATGAACATATAATCAAAGTTTAGCCTACAGAACAAAATCAATTGTGATTTATCGGGTCATTGTTTCTCTTGTGCAGTCCCTGGTGCTTCTAACGTTCGTATGTTTTAGGGTTATGTGTATGCATGCGGTGTATGCATCTTCTCCTTCAGACACTGACGGTTGAGCACAAGCACTCATTTTAGCAACATTACATTTAGTTGGGTTGGAGTGACAAATGTGCGCTCCCTCCAAATGCCCCTTTAAGTAATTCATCCGGGCGCCGACACTGGCTAGAGGCCTTATTCTATTATCTGCACTATTATTTATTACTTCACATATCAAGCCTCTTTCTAAGATGGTGTGTGTCTCCAAATGAGTGTTTGCGTGTGCCATATTCCTCGGGTCATTGGCACTGTGGCTCGAAGCACTGTTACACACACTGTAATCCACTGACTCATGTCAAACACGACTTTCTGCTCCAGCATTATCGGTTCTGTCGAGTCAGATGTTAAACAGCTGCGAGTGTGAATTGCCTTGCACTGCGATCACATTCATTTCTAGTATGGACTGCATCTTTTAATGAATCTTGAAGAGCCCAAATCAAAATGGCAGTTTTGTAGCTGTCAGTCAATGTCTGTTAACTGTGTACTTGCGCACTCCTAAAAGTTGGCAAAATAAACATGAAGCAGATAAAAACACATGATAAAACAGATAAATATTGTTTTAAAAGTTATTCTCTTTTGAAAAAAGGTGCTTTCCACCCTCATATCCCCCTGAGACGAGATATTTATGTTTTGTTTTTTTTTCGTCTGGAAAAAAATCCTCAGATGAACGCAAAAATCGCCATTTTGCGTCATCGGAGGATTTTTTGGCCAGAGGCTAAAGACTACAGTCAGTAGTAGGGTTTGTCCCGCATGTTCTAAACCCCATAGAGGGCGAGATCTCACTCACAGAATGAACACATAGTGTCAGCCATCTTTTTTAGGAAGCTAAGCTAGCAGGCTCTTGTTCTGTGGAGAAAGATGAATAGTAACTTTAGGGGTTACCATCCTCTTTTTCCCAGAGATCGTACAAAATGTCCGGGATTCAGCTTTTGCTTTCTGCAGTCGCCATGCATTGTTTACATGTACAGCTTTTGTTTCAATCTAACTGAATTCATTGCGATTGCTGAATCTGACTGTAGTGTTTACATGAAGGCTAAACAAGTGATCGGTTGATGTGCGTTTTAATATTGCTAAGAAAATTCCCGCTCCTCCATGAGAAATACGAGACTGGTGCGCAGTGTTGTAGTCGAGACCAGCTCACTCGAGTCCGAGTCGAGACCGAGACCATAGAGGGTCGAGTCCAAGTCGAGACCGAGACCAAAGAGAGTCGAGTCCGAGTCGAGACCGAGACCAAAGAGAGTCGAGTCCGAGTCGAGACCGAGACCAAAGAGAGTCGAGTCCGAGTCGAGACCGAGACCAAAGAGAGTCGAGTCCGAGTCGAGACCGAGACCAAAGAGAGTCAAGTCCGAGTCGAGACCGAGACCAAAGAGAGTCGAGTCCGAGTCGAGACCGAGACCATAGAGGGTCGAGTCCGAGTCGAGACCGAGACCAAAGAGAGTCGAGTCCGAGTCGAGACCGAGACCAAAGAGAGTCGAGTCCAAGTCGAGACCGAGACCAAAGAGAGTCGAGTCCAAGTCGAGACCGAGACCAAAGAGAGTCGAGTCCGAGTCGAGACCGAGACCAAAGAGAGTCGAGTCCGAGTCGAGACCGAGACCAAAGAGAGTCGAGTCCGAGTCGAGACCGAGACCTAAGAGAGTCGAGTCCGAGTCGAGACCAAAGACAGTCGAGTCCAAGTCGAGACCGAGACCAAAGAGAGTCGAGTCCGAGTCGAGACCGAGACCAAAGAGAGTCGAGTCCAAGTCGAGACCGAGACCAAAGACAGTCGAGTCCAAGTCAAGACCGAGACCAAAGAGAGTCGAGTCCAAGTCGAGACCGAGACCAAAGAGAGTCGAGTCCTAGTCGAGACCGAGACCAAAGAGAGTCGAGTCCGAGTCGAGACCGAGACCAAAGAGAGTCGAGTCCGAGTCGAGACCAAAGACAGTCGAGTCCAAGTCGAGACAGAGACCAGAGAGGTTAGATAACCTAAGGTTGGGTCTCAAACCAGACTTAAAGATATCTTCAAGAATATGTAAAATATTTGGTGGTAACAATAAAATTGGCAGCATACTCAAACAGTAAACCAAATGTTAAAAAGGCCACATAGTGGTGTAAAGGTAATTTATTAAATGACTTACAATTTTTACAATCAGTAAGTGCTCTTTCACAGAACATTACTGCACACAAATTCTGTGTGGCTCTTATATGCAAACTGAATTAGGGATGATAAGGCAGACATTTTCAATACATAGTTGAGCTAGAAGCTCCACATCACATCTGACCTGGGTCTTGCTGCATTTGCACGTCGCGAACGTTATAGTCTCAAGTCATGAGCAGTTGCACACAAGAAAGTCAGCAATCATTGGACGTTTCAATCAAACAACAATTTAAAGAAATATTAACATACAGTAATAATCATGATATATTTTGAATGGGACTCGAGTGAACTCGGGAATAAGTCAGAGTCCCGACTCCTAATATGTTCGAGTACGAGTCAATTCCGAGTCAAAATGCACACGAGTCCATGACAAGACCGAGTCCATTAAAATATGGACTCGAGACCGAGTCCGAGACCGAGTCCGAGTCTCGAGTGCACAACATTGTTGGTGCGTCTCACAGGTGTCGCTCATCAGTAATCACGCCACCGGCCTTGTGTCGTTCTCCCGCGGCCATCACTCGTCCTGCTCGCCACAGTATCACAATTTTCACGATTTATCACAAAATCACAATTTTGCTATAGGAAGGATAATATATTTTTATCAAGTAACTAAATGGTAATTGAACTGCATTTATATAACGCTTTCATAGACCTAATGGCCACCAAAGCGCTTTACATATTGCCTCACATTCACCCATTCACACACTCATTCATACACCATGCAATGTGCCATCCAGCTCGTCGGGAGCAGCTGGGGTTAAGCCTAGTTCACACTACGTGATTTTAAGCCCGATTTAAGCCCGATTTGCAAATCATTGAGTCGCCGACAAGTCAGGGTGTTATCGCGTGCAAATCGCGGGCGATTAGCGGACGATTAACGCTCGCCAATCCGTTAGTGTGAAAGAGCCAACAACGCACCAAAGACAGCTCGCAGACAGGTCACCGAGCTCAGAAAAATATCTAGCATGCTAGATATCTCGAGCAGTCGTGCGACTCAATCTCAGTGATGTCATGAGTACAGCCAATCATAGCAACGCATGGGTTGAGGACACCAGGTAAATCTTACTTTTTCTTTTCTTTTTTGCATTTTTTTTTTCTCAGAGCAGATCGTCGAGCAAACAGTGTGCAGCACTAGTTTCTGTCTGACGTCCATATTCGTGTGTTGTGTTCTTCTCTGCAGTTTCGCGTCATTTCTGGTTCATTTTATTGCGTGGTTTTTCGTGACAAAACATGGTTTCTAGACCAGATAGAATCGTGTTGTTGTCAACTCGTTATTTGTTTGATTATTTTCAGGATTTAGACCGTACTATAGTACTGAAACAGCTCTCATTGAGTCACAAATGATATGCTCTTATCATCCGATCGTGGTTGTATCTCTATGTAGTGCGTTGTCAACTCGTGTAGTGAGTTACCTCCTGTTGTGGATCAATCACGTTGTGTTGTGTGGTGTGAACAGCTAAACAACTTGAACACTCATGATTTCACTGAGAGCAAGTCATGTAATGTGAACTGCACAGTTCAGCCCGACATTTTAAAATCATGTAGTGTGAACAAGGCTTTAGGTGTCTTGCTCATGGACACCTCGACACTTGGTCAGGTGGAACCGAGGATTGAACCACCAACCTTTCGGTTTGTAGACAACCCACATGAAGACTGAGCCACTGCCGCCAACTAAATGTCTTTTCAGTCTCCTTGTTTGTTTGTTGATATGAGACAAAAATATGAGACAAATCAAAAGAACAGAGTACTTTTTAGGACCAATTGTTTTTCTTTTTCCTCTATACTCCACTTCATCTTGTTTTTTGACAGCACCTCTATCACGATCTCCAGGGCATTATTTGGGAGCACATTAAACCTGTCTTTGGGGAATTCATTTCTGCCCTGTTCACCTGTGCTGTCTGCTGCTACACAAAAGACCCAGACAAACAGCAATTCTGGATAAAGTGTTTCTGCAGGGCTGAATTTAAAAGCACTGAATTAGTATGTGTGCTTGTGTGCGTGTGTTTTAGAGGTTTATAAAGCAAGCCCCTCAATGTCGTTCAGCATCAAAGCGTCACATCAAAATGAAAAATTCAATGCATCTTAGAAAAAAAAGCACCTCTGGCTGGTTACGGACGTTTCCATTATCCTGTGTTATGCAGTTAGCATCACCCATGCTCTAATTGTTCTTCCCAGCCTATTGTGAGTGACTGAGAAGCGAATGCAATCCCCACAGCGACGTGTGAATTCTCAGAGCTGGAAACTGGGTTAGTGTTGGTCCTGTCCCCTAAAGCCCCAGGGGCAACTGGAGGTTGGGTCAGTGGGGCATCTCTGTCCAATAATACCCCATAAGCCTCAAGTAGTTAAAGACACCAGGAATTTATTTAACAGATCAGGCTTAACAAGACACACTTTCGTAATTGGTGCTTTTTAGCATGGAGATGGATGTATGGAGAGTGCGGTTTGAAAAGGTTGTCACATTAGCTTTGTCCTGTAATTTGTCCTGAACTCGATGGTTTAAAAAAAATGGAAAAGGCACTTCCTATTTCCTGGTCAAGCTTTCTGGATATTATAGGTGGAGATTCTAACTGTATATGATTGATATAGAACAAGAGACAGAGCTTAAAGGGGGGGTTGATTGCGATTTCACTTTTTTCATTTTAAATAGTGTGTAATGTTGCTGTTGGTGCAGCAACATTACACACTAAGTTGCAGCGCTGAAAGTTCAATTCAAGCAGAGATATCGTCTTTTAAAAATCAGGAAGTTGAATGCCTACAAAAACGACTCGATTGGGACTACAACGGGTTTTAGACGTCACTAACCCGTACATTTACATCAAGCCTCCCTCCGGAATATGCAGGAAAGGGCTCGGCCATATTTCTGCGGCTCGTCGAGTGTGTTGTTCACCCAGCTGTCAGGTCTTCTGTGTTCGGGCTTCCCACGGACGCTGTACTTCGTCAACAATGGATACAATTTATATTTGATTATGTTCCTGAAAATGACAATCGTTATTCAGCTCTCTGTGCTGCGCATTTTACGTAAGACAGCTTCCAGAATCTCCACGAATTCAACACCGGATTCAACAAGAAACTGTTACTAAAACATGAAGCAGTTCCAGCTTTAAAACCAGAGACAGCAGTTGTTGGGAGTGGGACACAACCTGTAAGTAGGCTAAGACTTCATCATTTTAAATGTATTCGCATGTATAATATAATTTCAGACGTAATGTTTTAGTTTTATCAAATGCCAATGCTGGCTTTATAGCCACTAGGTTACTAGTTATGCTATTTTGTGTCTACGACAAACGCGCACAAACACTTTAGACCTGAATTTTGTATAAGTACTAATGTTGTAAATGTATTTTTCATGTATACATACTTTATGACGTTATTTGCGATTTGATCAAGAACGTAAACCAGTGCCAATGCTGTTAGTGTATGTAGTAGCCAGTCAGTTCGATGCTATTTTGTGTAAGACAAACGTGTATAAAGTTAAAAAAAAATATAGGCAAATTACCATTCAGAAACGTTTAGTAAGAGCCGTGTGTGGTGAGGTTCTGCTTGCCTCTTTCATCGCTGCTTTCTGGGTCTGATTCTGGCTCATACTGATACTGCAGTATCGACACCATTATTTACATTTGACAGGAACACATATGAAACATTCACCCGTAAAGGTAATGGGCGTGAATTTTCCGGACAACGTGCTGTACAGTTTAGCCAATCACAACACACCGGCCAGAACTAACCAATCTGAGCCCACTGCCTGTTTCTGAGGGAGTGGTTTCATAGACTTAAAATAACGCGGCTTAAAATAAAAGGGGAATTTATGAAAAATAACAACGCATTCTCACCCCAAGGCGTCACCTTTGACCATGCTTCAATATTTGACGTTTTAGGCGCCCTTTAGCGTCACTTACATGACGCGATCCTATGGCGTCATCTAACTGACGCTAAAGGAAAGCGTCTGTTAGAGGACGCGGTTAGGTTTAGGTGTGGGGTGGGGGTAGGGTACACGCATCCTTGGGCGTCATCTAACTGACGCTAAAGGGCGCCTAAAGCGTCAGTTATTGAAGCATGTCCAAATGCTTCCCAAGACTTTTTAAAAAAGAAAAACCATGAATACATGTTATATTGCACCCCATAAACACAATCATGCAAAAAAAAAAAAAAAAAAAAAAAAAAAAAAAGCAGTAAACCACCCCTTTAATAAAGTGGTGTCCTGTGAATTGCAGTGATTTACTGTAGTAAGCCATTTCAGTTTGGTGCTTCTCTTGGTTTTTGCTTTATCTTGTAATTCACCTTGCGATTCAACGTAACGGCTTTGTTTTTTATTGTTCAAACACACACACACACACACACACACACACACACACACACACACACACACACACACACAGTGTCCTTTCATTGGCCGCTCTTTTATCTCTTTAACCATGGATATTCCTATGCTTCAGTAGAAAAGCTTGCAGCTGATTTCTTCCACTGTACAGCAAATCACAATAAAGACCCAATAAAATCGAAATTGCTTTTAGTCCAGAAAGTCTTGATTCATTTAAATCCCAGTGTAAGTTTTAAAAAGATACAACTTTATCTCCTTGAAAACAAAACAAAATATAACAACTCATCTCACATTCATGGGTGTATCCAGATTTCATTTAGTCCAAAGAAATGCTGTTTTGAATGAGAATGTTCGGTTACACTGTATTTTAAGGTGACGTAAATAAGCAAGTACTGAGTAACATTAATTAACTACATTTACTTGCTAGAGTTGCGGTTAGGGTTAGTTACTTGTAATTATGCATAATTTACTTTTATTACTATAGTTAATACATGTAGTAATGTAGTAATGTGTAACTATGTTACTTTAAAAAAAGGGTTGCCGGATTTCCATCCTAAATTATGAATACAACCTCTCTTTGATTAGCAATAGCAAGTAGTAAGTCAATATGCTCACTTCATACTACTTATTTTAAAAGTGTCTTGCGTCACTGTGGCTGTGACGTAAGGGAACGAACCTTTCATTGTGTCCTGACCAAGGTCAGATTATGACATTGGCATGCCTTGGGCATCCGGGCACAGATGTTTGCACCATCTGTACGCTGGAAGCGTGCTGCGTAGTGTGACGCCACACAGCACAACTCGATTGTGACAGTATAATCCACGAGTCTGGCTTGCATCATTCTGCACTTGCTGTGTGGAAGAGCATCTTTGACTGTGATGGCAACAGTCCAGGCTAAAATGCACTGCATAATCATAATAATTTCATAATTTCTGCAGCTCATCTGTGCCCCTGCTGGTCTTTGGCCTTGGGAAAATATCCGACTGGGCTGAATACAACCCAGGCTCATTGGAAAATATTCCTGTGCTATAGGTTGCGGGCCTTGCGGCTTGCACGTTTTTTCGACGCTTTCAAAGCAAAATGTTCAGTGAGTGGTACGAAAAGTGTTATTTTACATATGCATATGATAACATATGATATCGCTTGTTTCTGCTTCTCGTTTGATGTGTTTTGATCAGGAGATTCAGGAAATTCTGTACTCTTTGTCGTTGATGTGTAATAGCACCCCCTACCGTAACAGTGAAAACTGGAAATTTCCATCAATGGCGGGGAAGCGTTTACTCACAAATGACGGAAATGGCCGTCAATAGCGGTCCTTGAAATTTTTGTATGCGTTTTAAAAACGTTTTAAACACGCAGAAAATCAAACCCGATCTGAATTGTTTTTATGATGTACGAAAGTTTCTGAGGCAGTGTGTAAACATGATTGCCAAAACGTGAGGTCGGATTTATTTTTTAACGGATGAGAGTTTCGGATTCAGTGTGCAAGGACTTTTAAGCTTTATTTTACAAGTCTTTGAGCTCTTTTATAGACTCACTGCGCTCGGCATTGCAAGTGCAGTTTTGTATCAGGTGAGCTACTGCGCAAGTTTACTATGCCAGAAAAGCCAAACATATGAAGCTGATCACTATGGTAAAGTGCTTTGCGTTCATAACATAGTATTTTGCAAGGAAAGTCCTTGAGTACAAAATTATCATCCGAAAATTTAGCAAAAAATACGACCTTGCGTTGTGTCAATCACGTTTACAAACTGCCTCCGAATTGTTCGTCAATCGTAAAAAATTCGGATCAGGTTAAATTTTGGTCGTTTTTCG
This sequence comes from Pimephales promelas, assembly GCF_988280905.1. Lineage (NCBI taxonomy): Eukaryota > Metazoa > Chordata > Actinopteri > Cypriniformes > Leuciscidae > Pimephales > Pimephales promelas. The sequence goes on from NC_142788.1 coordinate 11,171,501, forward strand.
CATCCGTAGAAGGCATTTTGATAAGTGATTTGACAATTTAGAGTGACTGTACAAGCGAACGCCAAAATCCAGACATTTCAGGATCAACTGGTTCATGGAAATTGGTGGTCTTCTTTTTAACATGTGGCGCCAGTATCGCTAGGGAAGCATCAAAATGAGCCACTGACATCTTTGAATCGCTTCGCTTCTTCGTTCTTTTTCTCTTTTTAAGAATAGAGAGGACAACAAATTCATCTTCACTGCTTGAAGACTCCATTTTGTATTGTTTTGCGATTTTTTTTCGCAAAGATTTAATTCGTTTGCATCGGACCCAGTGTGCAAGATTTCTGTGAAATATGCGGATGAATATTAGGATGATGAATATGAAAAAACGCATACGAAATTTTCGGACTTGATAGCTAGTGGCTAATGACAGCTAGTGGTCGAAATAGGTACTGCAGTCCAAATTCAAAATATGAGAGATCGTTGTTTCCCCCGCCTCCTCAGACTCGATGCTCACATGGGTTGCCAGTTTGAGGACACGCAACAGGAAAGAGTGCAATTGACCGTTCACAAAGACCCGCCCCCTTTAGTTACTGTTGCTATGTCAGACAAGCGATACCGGTCTCACGGGAGGACTCTGACAATGCGCTAACAAACAGGACTTTTGATATGAAACAAAGTCTCACCTTTCAAATTTATTTAAACAGTACATACCTTTTTAATGTGTCTGACAGATCGCTGTCAGTTAAAGCTGCTTGTGAATCGATCATCTCTTCCTTCTAGTTAATTTATAGCATAAAATAAACATGAATGAACATACGAAGGAATGATGTTTTAACCGCTGAAAGATGTCAGTAAACTCAGTTTTTCAAGTTCAAATCCTCCAATTTTAATCTACTAACTCTCCTGACTGCTTTGTTGTACAAAAATGGCGGATTCTGCGGGTGGTGGATTATGATTGGCCAGATCACCTGTCAATCAAACTCCATTTGAAGGGTCAATTGACAATGAAAGCCGAGGAAACTTACACTGTAAGTTGATGAGTGGATTTATCCGTGTTTTAATATGCTCTCTTTCATTAAGATTTTTAGATATCGATATATCGATATCGAGGCTTTTTAGGTCGGCTAGAATCTGCAATCTCTAAACCAGTTTTTTCGCTGGTAGCAATACGCTCAAGTTCCTGCCAACTGGCATCCCGGGGTGTCGAAATACTATTGGGTGAACTGGCGGTGGACGAGATCACACAGACCAAAACAAAAATCGACAGACAACACAGAACATGAAAAATAATAAGGAAAATTATTGGCTATAGAAGTGTTTTTCACTTGTGAACTTGATATCTCCAAACATATTATGGTATTTTTATGCTTTTGTAGAGTAAAAAAAGTTACGTACAGCACTTTAAGTCTGAATTAATCGACAGCCTACACCTGTAATCCCAATTTACGTGGAAAGGAATAAAAGTTGTTGGTTTTTTACAGTCACTTGCAAAAATGTAAGTAGAAGCACATTTTTTTCCAATGAGTCTAGCTTTCCCAAATATCTAAACGTCCTGTTAATGTCAACGAAGGAAGGCTATGCTTGTCATGCTATTTCTAGCAGACTTGAAAGAAGACAAGCTTTCTCCCTCTAACCGCTAAATATCCAAGATGAGTCATTTTGTTCCCCGTTTCTGAACGCATGAAGGTTTCTGTAACCAAATCTCACTTATGAGAAAGTAATTAAACGCCAGGTAGTGGTTCGTCTCAAGGGACAGCTCTTGAAGTTCTGTAGATGATCTGTAAAACTGTAATTATCATTATCCAGTCTCTGAACCCCCAAACCACACTGCACTCATCTCTCCATTTCCACTACATCATCAGAGAAATAGCCACGGCCAGCTGGTATTAAGGTCATTATGTTTCATTCATGGAGGGGAATAGCTGCCCAGCGCCTATGTTCCTGGACACACACCACACAAATCAATAAGCTCATCTAAGGTCACAAAATGGGCCTTACGTAAACCGGCTTCACAGAGCAATGTGTGCAGAAATTGAACACATTCATTAATGAGGCTTAAAATAGACTCTCGTTATGTAAACTATGTCTGGCTTTCTTCTGAGGGAGTGTGTGGGGACTTGCCAGGTAAGAATGGGGATGGATGATTATATTGTAAGAGAGAAAAATATGATTTATGCGCTTAATTAGAGCGAGCGCATCCGGGGCGAATGACAATAAATTCTCTTGCTTTGTGATGTTTTTTTTTTTTTGAAGGACAAGACTGTGACAGTGAGGGACGTGAGCAGGCTTTATGATGTAAATAAACTCTCTGTTGCAAAACTAAGCTGCTTTGCCATCTACTGCTTACTTTGGTGGCTGAAAGGTAGCATGCTAGCCGAAATGGAAAAGAGATATGTTGTGTGAATGAGAGATGCAACTCGTAATTAATTTCAAATAACGGTCTACAAAAACAAAAACTACTGTTTTTGTAAAATAAATCAAATAAACGGTGCGCTTTGAGCTCACTCTGTCTCCGCAAAAATCTTTCTGAAACGCGTCCGAAAAATGAACTGTAACTCAGTAAATACTTGTCACAGAGACACGAAAGATTTCTCTTTATGAAGCTGAAATTCTCTTCTTTTAAATGAAGTAATTTATATAAAAAGCAACTATTCTCAGTTGATGTAGTCTGTATGAAAAGACACATAAACAATATTCTCTCAAAAATACAAACATGTACATACATGTTGCTCACATATTATGGTAGCCCTGTTTGTGCTAAATATAGTGTAATTTCACCTGTGCCATTAATATGTTTATGAGCAACTGAAAAAAGCACAAATGTCAGGGCATGTCAGAACATCTCAAGGACCACAAGTACACCTTGGTCCCCAGGGGGTTAAGTTTTGACGTGAATACTTACGTCACAACATCATGAATGCTTTATGAAGGGTTTTATATGCACGCAAAAACAATTTTTGACATGACACGAGAAATGAATTTTGTGGTATAGATACACACTTTCATGAGATTGTGAATTTTCACGGTACTATTTTGGAATCACCTAATTTGTAAAGGATACATGCTGTACTACTCTCAGAATTTGGCCAAAATAATAATTTGTATTTTATTTTGGCTAGTAGTGTATATGCTTTTTAAATTGGACCATTTTAAACACACTGGACTTTTTTTATTTATTTTTTTGGTTCCACTTTATTTCGATAGTCCACTTTAGACATTCTACTAACTCTAGGTAACTTTTCAACTACATGTCAACTAACTCTCATTAGAGTATTAGTAGACTCTCAGTAGACTGGTAGGTTATGGTTATGTGTTAGGGTTCGGGTTAGTAGAATAAGTTGACTTGTAGTTGCCAAGTTACTCATAGTCAGTAGAATATCTGTTGGGGGACCAACAAAATAAAGTGTTAGCAGATATTAAGCTGACAGTCCACTAATACTCTAATGACACTTAGTTGACATGTAGTTGCAAATTTACTTATAGTTAGTAGAATGTCTAAAGTGGACTATCAAAATAAAGTTTTACCATTTTTTTTTCATTAATGCATATTTATATACTGTTAATTCTATTAGGCCCATTTTTCTCAACCTTATTATTATTATAATTAAATTAGGCTGTTTTAATCAGACTGAAAATTTTCTACAATGTTTTTTTTTAATATTTTTTTCTCAACCTTAATTGTGTTGCTTTTTATTGTTGTTATTTATTTGGTTAATTCCCTGTATTTTTTACACTTTAAACTGTATTATCATTTATTATGTTAATTTTTTAATAGTCAGCATTCTCTTCATTCGCCACCTTGGATGATTATTTTTTTTTTTTTTGTGTGTGTGTGTGTGTGTGTGTGTGTGTGTCACAGAGTCTATAACAAAATGTCCTGGAATTGCTTTATGCACAAATGATATATTGGCCAAGTTTCGGTGTTTTAGAAGCAGCAGAGCTAAAACTGTACAGCAGGAAGAGAAAGTCTTATTACATGTCTGGTTTTCTCAAAGACTTTTTCTCTGGTTGGCTTGTTCTGTTTGCAAGATCTGTGACATTAATTTGATGGCTTGAGGATTTAAAGAAATGTAAACCAATTCTATCGATCAAATTTTCTCCAGATATAATCCTTTTCTGTTCCATCTAGCTATTTTACGAAGCTGGCATTGACTTTGCAAACTGTCACTCACACACTTTTTCAGGTCGTGCCCTGTTGCGGTTGAATGGAGAGAAGCTGGAGAGGATGGGTATAATCCAGGAGACACTGAGACAGGAGGTCCTGCAGCAGGTCCTACAGCTACAGGTCAGAGAGGAGGTGCGCAACCTACAGCTGCTCAGCAGAGGTGAGACCCCCAACTCCTGGAGCACACACAACATGAACAACACCACTGCAGTTGACAAGGGCGCTCTTATGAGATACAGACTCATTCAAAGGTTGCATGAAGCACAACTTCCCAAACAATAATAATGCATTTTATTTATAGTGTGCACTTCCAACAAGCACAAGTGGATTCAGAGAACAGAGAGAGAGATTGTTTTACTAAAAGTATATATAATTATATTATATTATATTATATTATATTATATTATATTATATTATATTATATTAATCACTCTTCAGAGGAAGTGAATGAGAGGTGCAACTACACTGTAAAAAAATATTGTTGGTTTAACTTAAAAAATTAAGTAACCTGGTTGCCTTAAAATTTTAAGTTAATTGAAATGGAAAAATTTAGTTAATACAATGAAGGAGATTGATTTAATCATCAGAAACTCAAAATATTATGTTATCTGAACCAGATAAATTATTATAAATTAAGTTGAGATGTTGTGATTACAAAAATGTTGTGATTACAAATCATGAAAATATTTTTTTTTTACAATGTATAAAAATTGTGTTATAACAACTTGACTAACAAAATTATAGGTTATATATATTGGCATAGATTGTGTTGGACTTTTTTTCAATAAGACCATTTTAATTAGACTGATTTTTTTTTTTACAGTATATAAGTAGATTTTTTATTTTATTTCATTTAATGCTTGTTTAGGGTTTTTTAAAGTAATAAATGAATTACAAACCATTCACATATATAATATAATCTAATATAATCTAATATAATATAATATAATCTAATATAATATAATATAATATAATATAATATAATATAATATAATATAACATAACATAATATAATATAATATGTAATTAGTGCCGTCAAATCGATTAATCACGATTAGCCACATCAAACATAAAATTATTTGTTTACATGATATATATGTGCATGTACAGTATATTATTATATTTTGTATATACCTGTACACACAGACACATAAGTAATATATTGTAAATATATATATGAAGAGTTCAGATGCAAATGCAAAAGTTGAAATTTTCTTCTAGAATGATCATTTTTATCAAGCTTGTATATTTAAGTTCAGTGATTTCACTTAAATGACAATGCAGATTACCTATTAATTGTCATTTAAGTGAAATTACTGAACTTAAATACACAAGCTTGATAAAAATTTTGACTTATGGGCTTTTGCATCAGAACTCTTCAGATACTGTATACACGCACATTTTTGTTTGATGTGATTAATCGTGATTAATGGTTTTGACGACACTAATTAATTATAATAATAGAATAGAATAGAATTGAAATCAGCCAACCAAATTCAAAGACCAGAAGTAACTGTTGTAATAGTATCCCATTAGTTAATGCATTCATTAACATTAACAAACAATGAGCAATACATTTTTTACAGTATGTATTAAACTTTGTTTTAATTAAACTTTGTTTTAATTAAACTTAACATTAAGAAATGCTTTAGAAGTATTTTTTATCATCAGTTCCAACCCGATCTCACGGCAATTCGTACAAATTTTACGGGGTGGCTAATTCGTATAACAATTCGTACAACCTCACTCGTACGAATTAGTACGTTTTTTGCTAAATCGTACATATTTTACGAGTTGGCCAATTCGTACGAATGACGTACCCCTGACCCCGCCCCTAAACCTACCCATCACGTAGGTTTAGACAAATTGTACTAATTCGTACAAGTGAGGTCGTATGAATTAGCCACTTTTTAATCACTCGTCTGATTTCGTTAGAATTGGTCGTGAGATCGTGAGCCAGTTCATGTTAACCAACGTCGTGAACTGATGTCAACAAATGGACCCTTGCTAAATTTGCTACCAACATAACCTGCTGTATATCCATGTTTTATTCGGCATTGAGTCTTTTGGGATTCAAGTCTTTTTTGGGATACAAAACCTCTAATTTTCTCTTCGTTTGAAGCTCACTTAAATACAACTTTCAAAGTTTCAAAGGACAACCCGCAGTTAAAGTCACGGAGTATCAGGGTCTCCTCGGAGTGAGACGCGTCCTCAGAACTCCCTCCTCAGCAAGTGTCAAACCCCAGTGTACCCCACATTAACAAGGAGAGGGAATTAGAGGCCACTTAATCGCTGTGTCAGGGAAATCTACCAACAGCTTAGGGGGCAAATTTAATTTAACAGTTCACCAAGTCCTGGCCTCCGTGCGGTGATAAAGGAATAATTGAGCCACCCAATGGGAAAATCCTCACCTGAGGTTCAGACAGAGGACTTGTGTGAGAGTTCAAACCTCAAGGTGAAGGGTGTTGGAGAGAGGAGGACAGTCGAATACAAGTCCCGCCAAAGCTGATTAGTTAGTTTCTGATAGTTGACATCACCTGTCAGTGCGAGTTACATCTGTCTCCTGGGCACCGTTGGGCTGGCATGGCTGGAGGACACAGCTTGTGCGAGTTTATTCTTAGACACGTCTCTCAGCCAGCAGGGTTTCCAGTGTCTAAAGAGAGGCCGTCTATAGCGGCCTGTCATTTTTGATTTAGTGGGCTTGAATTGAAATATGAAATATTGATCGGGTGAAAAACTAGACAACCACTCTGGCCATAAAAGTGTCTTGATCTACGTTTTGGATGATGTTGATGTAAATTAACTGAAGGGGCAAGTGTTTTTGGTGTTGATGTCAGAGGTTTTGTGCTTCTTAATTCTTGGGAATTAATGATATACTGTAGTTCAACCCAAAATGGCCGTCATGTCATTCCAAACCTGTATGACATTCTATTAGCAAATTCTCGAATGGTGTGAGTTTTAAAGGGATAGTTCACTTTGAAATTATTTTTTGGTATGTTTTAGCTTACCTCAAGGGCATCCAAGATGTAGGTGTCTTTGTTTTTATATTTTTAGGTCAAACCGTACGTGTCAGTCATATAATGAAGGTCTATGGTCACCGACTCAAAGAGCATGCACAGAGAAGTCCAAATTAAACATGATTTAATGACTCGTAAATGTAAGTGCACATTGATGGCCTAAGACACGAAACGAGCGGTTTGTGTGAGAAAACGAACAGTATTTATATCGTTTTTACCTCTTGTAGCCACAGCCACGTCCAAGTGATCTGAGGACACGGGCGCTTCGGTCTGTGCAAGCGCCGGAAGTGATCTCTAACCAATGAAATGTGATTTTCATACCCATGATGTAAACATGTTCAGTATGCTTTAAAGGGGACATATCATGCAAAATCCACTTTTTTAGCCCTTAAATGCATTTTGTTGTATATTTGGAGTGTTTATAAGTACAGAAAAGATGAAATTATTCTCTTCAGGTGCTTCGTTTATATCTTTATATTCTGTTTTGGTCATATTTTTCAACCTGTTCAGATTTTTCTGTTGTCTATGACGTTTTTTGAGCAAGTGCGTCACCGTATTTGCAGCGGAACTGCCAAATAAGGACATTGACTACCGGTCCAAAACTTCGAGCAATCCGCCATTATTATTTCTCGCTCCGATTTTGTAGTCCGAGCTCAATGATGCAGAAGTTATGAGAGGGCAAGTCAAAATGTTCGTTTTTTGGATGTACGTTAGTGACCTGAAGCACTTCAAGGATTCCCACTTCAACAACCTCCGCCAGTATACAGAAGGGTTTGCCGATTGACTTCGTCTGAATGAGAGGTAAATTCCTTCTATCTTTGGAGACGACGAACAGAGCATTTCGATTAGCTGTAAATATCGTTAATAAAAATAAAGTACTTTACTTTCTTAAAACATGGTGGTCATGGTTTAGCAGTACCTTTGTCTTTCTTTGTTTTTGTTTTGAAGTAACGTTACACGTCTGCAGTATTATTGTTCTTGAGTTTCACCAATGGTCATTTAGCTGCGTTGTTTCTAAACGCATCATATTGTCAATACAGATTTTTTTTTTGTGGTAAGATTAGACCGTAGTCATTTATCTTGTCAGTTTGCTTGTTTTAACAATAGAAATAGTCGACTTTCACTAATAACACAAAACTGTTAACTCACATTGTCGTGGTTCGTCGTCGTCTTTATCAACTCGCTCGCTCTGGCTCGAATATGTAAGGCTTGAAGGACAAGTCTTCTGTTGTTGACATTTTATTAAAGTGTGAATAAAAATGTTATTTGAAGGTATCGTATATAATCGCATATCTCTAATCAAACTACAACAATAATGGCCGAACGGGGGAGTTGAACTGACCGTGAACTCAGCGACCTGGAGAGCGGGCGGGGTGTGACGCATCTCCTTTTTATTTAAAGGGGACGCATTGAAACCGGTCGCTCAAAGACACACATCAGAAAAGGGGTAGAAAAGGGGCTTGTGGAGCTATAATAATGAGGAATTCAGACCCAAGCATTGCAGTTATGTTTTATATAGACCACAACGGTATGATTTATATGTAAAAATGAATGATTTAAAAGCATAATATGTACCCTTTAAATGCACTGTGGTCATCTTTTCGGAGCAATTGATGTGGAACATTTTGCTCAACTTATTGATATATATATATATATACACTGTAAAAAATATTTTCAAGATTTGTTATCACAACATATTTTCTTTTGTCAAATCAACTTTATAATAATTTATTTAGTTGAGATAACTTATTATTTTGAGTTTCTGATGGTTACATTAATCTCCTTCATTGTATTAACTCACTTTTTCCAGTTAAATCAACTTAAAATTTTAAGGCAACCCTGGTTACTTACTTTTTTTAAGTTAAACCAACAATATTTTTTTACAGTGTAGTAATCACAACATTTTTTTCTTTTGTCAAATCAACTTAAATAATTTATTTAGTTCAGATAACATATAATTTTGAGTTTCTGATGATTAAATTAACCTCCTTCATTGTATTGACTCACTTTTTCCAGTTCAATGAACTTAAAATTTTAAGGCAACCAGGTTACTTACTTCTTTAAGTTAAACCATCAATATTTTTTTTTACAGTGTATATATATCAGTAAGGGGACTGGCTTTCTGTCCCCTGCCCATGATTTAGCATTATTTATGATCGACATGGACTTATCTTGCTCTCTCTGTTAAAGCTCATAACACTCACATGAGTGATTCGGAGGCTTAGATTGACCTTTCAGTCCAATTGCTATCTGTTATTTATCCTCTGAAATGTTACCTCTGTACTCTTCTAAATTGCTTTGTTCTTTTGGTTTCAAGTAAGGCCAAGCAATTCAGCCCTCTTCATCCCTCGCCGAACCATCCTCCCTTCCTCACACCGAAGCAATTTAGCCGAGAGCGAGGCAGATTCTCCCAACACTATAATTGCTGTTTCTTTTGAAACACTAAACCTTATTACCTCTTCTCCAAATTACCAACCAATCGCCCCACTGTATTAGGCTTTAAACATCTCACACAAAGAGAAACACATGTGATCCACTGCTTCATCATAGCAAACAAAGCAATCATTTGTTCCTGTTAACAAAGCAAGTCTCATTGTCGTGTTTGAGATGTCACTCGCTGCCTTTGGGACTCCTCATGTGTATTTAAACACTAATATTGCATAGACGTTTTTTTTTTTCCTGAAAAGGGTTCGTACATATTAATGCATGATGTTTTCATGAATCTTTTACGTGCGTTTGTCATGCACTTTGCTTGTGTGCCATTTAGGAGAACTGTAAAATCGAAAGGCTTTAATGTTTCATTTCATACCAGGGAATGAAGATCTGGGAATAGTCATTGTACTACTTTCAAGATATTTTTAAATGCAATAGGAAATGTACAATTGTTTATGGTTAAACCGGATAGATTTTGTGATGCACAGTGAAATGATAAGTCTTCAACAAACCAATTAAATGTTGATGTTGCAATCACTGTGAACCTGACGGGAAGTCTTTGGAAGAGAGTGACCCACACAAACTCATCCGCATCTTGTCTCTTCCACATGCCTGTTTCCATCAAGAGATCCTGAGGCCATTCCCAACATCTGCTACAAGCTTCTCTATCCACATTTTCAGCTTGTTTCTTAAAAAAAAAAAACAAAAAAAAAAAACATTTAGACAAAAACAAAACTCTGTCATTATTTATGAAAGACAAAAACAAAACTCTGTCATTATTTATGAAAGCTCTGGGTTATTTCAAAATGACTGTTTCTATGGAACAGCATTTCAATATATCAAATAAATATAAATAACATATATATATATATACACTCACCTAAAGGATTATTAGGAACACCTGATCAATTTCTCATCCAATCACATGGCAGTTCCTTCAATGCATTTAGGGGTGTGGTCCTGGTCAAGACAATCTCCTGAACTCCAAACTGAATGTCAGAATGGGAAAGAAAGGTGATTTAAGCAATTTTGAGCGTGGCATGGTTGTTGGTGCCAGACGGGCCGGTCTGAGTATTTCACAATCTGCTCAGTTACTGGGATTTTCACGCACAACCATTTCTAGGGTTTACAAAGAATGGTGTGAAAAGGGAAAAACATCCAGTATGTGGGCGAAAATGCCTTGTTGATGCTAGAGGTCAGAGGAGAATGGGCCGACTGATTCAAGCTGATAGAAGAGCAACTTTGACTGAAATAACCACTCGTTACAACCAAGGTATGCAGCAAAGCATTTGTGAAGCCACAACACACACAACCTTGAGGCGGATGGGCTACAACAGCAGAAGACCCCACCGGGTACCACTCATCTCCACTACAAATAGGAAAAAGAGGCTACAATTTGCAAGAGCTCACCAAAATTGGACAGTTGAAGACTGGAAAAATGTTGCCTGGTCTGATGAGTCTCGATTTCTGTTGAGACATTCAGATGGTAGAGTCAGAATTTGGCGTAAACAGAAAGAGAACATGGATCCATCATGCCTTGTTACCACTGTGCAGGCTGGTGGTGGTGGTGTAATGGTGTGGGGGATGTTTGCTTGGCACACTTTAGGCCCTTTAGTGCCAATTGGGCATCGTTTAAATGCCACGGCCTACCTGAGCATTGTTTCTGACCATGTCCATCCCTTTATAGCCGCCATGTACCCATCCTCTGATGGCTACTTCCAGCAGGATAATGCACCATGTCACAAAGCTCGAATCACTTCAAATTGGTTTCTTGAGTTCACAATGAGTTCACTGTACTAAAATGACTCACAGTCACCAGATCTCAACCCAATAGAGCATCTTTGGGATGTTGTAGAACGGGAGCTTCGTGCCCTGGATGTGCATCCCACAAATCTCCATCAACAGGAAGATGCTATCCTATCAATATGGGCCAACATTTCTAAAGAATGCTTTCAGCACCTTGTTGAATCAATGCCACGTAGAATTAAGGCAGTTCTGAAGGCGAAAGGGGGTCAAACACAGTATTAGTATGGTGTTTCTAATAATTCTTTAGGTGAGTGTAAACCTTTATTTTATAGTTTCGTTGTTTCAGTGTAATTGTACATTTACGTACTGAGTGATAATCATTAACTCCATGAGCTATAGGATTAGAGTTTGTTTAAGGGTTAGTTATATGTATGTTATTATGTGTAATTAATAGTTATTACTACAGTAAATTCATGTGTAACAAAGACACAGTCAAATATAGTGTTACCTGAAATAAATATAGGCCTGGTTTCACAAACAGGGCTTAGATTAAGCCAGGACTAAGCCTTAGTTAAATCAAGATATTTAAATAGCTACTGCTACATGCTACTGAAAAAAAAAATACTTTTCTACTGAAATCAGGTTTGGAAGTAGTGGGTCGGTATCTTAACTCCTCCGCTTCTCCCTTTCTCTGCTCTCTCTCTCTCTTTGCATTGTAAATGTTATCAGATGGACGTCAGTAATCAGGTGTCTTCACCAGAGACAGTGCTGCAGATGACACACATTCACCAATCATCCTGACTTTCAGCAGCTCTGGCACTGTGTCATTTGATGTCACGGCAGCACAAGCCATTCCACCTGTTCCTTTCCTCAAATGTGTTTGTCTCTGATTGTCCATTGTTGAATTGGTCGTTCCATCGTACTTTTATATTTTTTTTAACTTTCATTTTCATTCTTTCTCGTCAGTTTGAACAAGACTATCATTGATTGCCCAGGCCCGGAAGAAACGCATCTCTAAATTGCAATCAGATTTTTTTTTATTTTTTTTTACAATCCCTACAAACTGATTGCATTTCAAAAAAAAAAAAAGAAAGAAATAATGAAATAAATCATGCCGTGTTTCCTGTCAGCTGCTACAGTTATAATGTATTCTGATGTGATCTCATTTTTTCTAGTCTTTTTTGTTTCTGCCCTTGATAAAAAGATCCTTCGTGCATTTTTCTCTGATAACACTCTCTGCTGGTGACAGATAAGAAATACAGCAAACGATGATGTTCTTGAGAATTATGTTAATTGCTACCGTTAGACAACCTCCACTCAAACAACATCTGGCTCACTTCCAGTGTGAATGACGGCTTGCTGCACATCTGAAGGTTGAACAATATTTGTGCAAATCCAAATCCATTTTTTTTTTTGCTCTTCTTTAAAATCTATTGAGACAAATGGCAGCCTGTTTTCTAATGCAGCAAGTCCAATCCTGTACTTGGGGAGTTTACTCAATGCATTTGCATCCCAAGGCGTCATATACTGACGCTTTTAGCCAATGCGTATACATCCAACGCACATGGCACCCTTTAGCGTCAATATAACACGCTTCGGTTTAGGTGTGGGGTAGGGTTAGGGTTAGACCACTAGGAGGCGCCTTCTGCCCCATATATATCTGCGTCTCATATTGACGCTAAAGGGTGCCATGTGCGTTGGATGTATACGCATTGGCAAAAAGCATCAGTATATGACGCCTTGGAATGAGATCGGGCTGGTTTACTACATAGGGAGCTGGTTATGTGATGCAAATGTCAAAATGTATCTTGCACGAAAAAAGTTGTTGGTGTTTTACGGTTCATTTCAGCTGGAAACCGCAGGGAATTCTATGTATAGGTAAGAGTTTTGCAAAAATGTAGGTACAGGCGTCTTTTCCCAATGAGCTTATGTTGGAAGGAATGGAAGTCTGTTAAACGTAAATTCGGTTAAATGAGACAGAAACCATTTTTAAGGTAATTTTAGCAAAAGCAGCAATACAGATACCACTCAGATACCATTGTTGTCAGATATTGCAGTACATGTGATCTGAAGTATGTTATTGAAACATAATTTTGTCAGATAGATATTAGCTGTATTTGTATTATTAGCACTTTTGATGAAATGAAACTTGAAATCCTTTGGGACTCTTTTGTTTTGATTTGGTGGAATCAAACTGGCCAAGTCACATGATTTCAGAAAATTGAAGTCATTGAAATTTCAGTGGTTTGATACTAGAGGTTGTTGATCTCAAGGTAAAGCCTTGACCCTTGAATGTTTTGCCAGTCATTATTACATATTAGTCCTGTCGCGATAATATAAAACTCTCCTGGTATTGGAGTAATAATTACAGAAGAATAAAATTAAGCACATTTTGTTAACTTTTGGAGCTTGAAAGGGTTCAGTGTGAGCTGATGTTTTATACTATCATCACTGTCCTCGTCAGAGCTCATTTCCCAGTACATTCAGCATCTGGCTCATATCGCCATTTCAAACAAATTCTCAAAACTATCATTTTCAACTTCTTCAAAATCAATCTTCTTCTTGATCAATCATCAAGTGACAGTGACACTTATATTTGACTGCATTCGGTGCTTGCTCTGCAGTAAATCAGCAAAGCTTTGCTGATGATTCTTCCTATTCTTTTGTTTTCTGACTATGAATGAAGCGTCACTTTATCATTGTGTATCAGACATTTTCTCTTGTTATATTGTTTATGAATTGATTGAGGAATACTAGGAAGGTTGATGTCTAAATTTAAAAAAATGAATGTGGAGGAGGGTAGTAAATGACGTCCCGGGTCACTAAAAACCTGAGGTATGCTTTTAAGGGTTAACCATATTCAAGTGGTTTGTCCTGGTATGTGTCTTAAATGCCACAGAGCTATTGGTTCAATTGATTAAGAGTTTCAAAAAGCTCAGTTTCTCCCATCACTATTTTGTATGGCCTATTGTCTACAAATAAAATGGCTGCCTGCCAAGTGAACCCTCATACCTTTACAAACCTGTATGGCTTTCTCTCTTTTTCTGTGAAACATAAAGGAGTTTTGGTTATCATTGACCTCAATTGTGTTCAAATTCTTCAAAACATTTTTTATGTTCCACAGAAGAAAGAAGTCATACAGGTTAGGAAGACATCAGGGTGAGTAAATGAGCTGGGTGAACTATCCCTATAATGCCTGGTTTAGATTACACGATTTTTTTTTTTTGTCTGTCACGATAGTCACTGTGTCAGATTACGCAAAATCTTGTCGTGTCGTGGACAATGTCACATGTCAGACTACACGTTGCTTCCTGACCAGTCGTGATGTCATCTAGAAGGCGAAACTAGTAGCGAGTGACTTGCGGAAACGAACGTAAACAAACAATGGATGAAGCGGTGAGTGTTGTATTGGCTGTCTGTGTTCAGAAAAAAGTAAAAAAAGAAAGAAAACCCGACAATGGACGCGTTCCTGGATTGCTCAAAGAGGACAGTATGGGCTGTCAATCCTTCAAAGAGAACTTGAGGTAATATACTTTTAGTTTTAATGCTAGCACCATCATCTCTCTTTCGTTTCGCCCTTTTTTGAAAGTTGTGTACGGAAAAGCTTGTGCTCCTATCGGTCAACCTCATACGTGTGACAGAACCCGTCGTGGACGACCGTTAAAAAAATTAAACATGCCAGTCTTTTTGTCGTGAATCATCGCCGACGCGACGTACGTAGGTTGTCGCCCACTATGACACACTATACGAGATGATACGATCGAATCTTGCGTCCCGACGCCCGTTGTCGTTTACGAATCCCCACGACACCCTACATCAAAGGGATCATGCCAAAATCAGGCTAAAATCGTGTAATCTGAACCAGGCATAAGGAGACTATAAAGAGGCTAAAATTTTGCTCACACAGATATTAGTTAAATTAGTTTTTGTTTTCATTAGATTTGACATTTTTTAAATGAAACTCTTATACATGCTCCCTTGGGATTGTGGACAAATAAAGGTATATTAAAATAAAGGTTATTTATTAGCATCAATGATTCCATGAAGAACCTTCAAAATCCATATTTAGTGGTTCTAGTGGAAAAAGGTTCTTTAGATTGATGTTCTACACAAAAAATAGCTTTTTTGGGAAGTCTACTCACTGAAAGGTTCTTCAATTGCCATTTTTAAGAGTGTAGCTTTAGTAACAGCCTTCCCATCTGAAATGTGGACATCATACAAGGTTATATATGGAGGTGTTTTTAAGGCTTTGAATGTCTCCCTGATAACACGTACATTAGTTGGGAAAAAGGAGGTCCAGAGGGATATTTTAGATGAGAAGGTAAAGTTTGACACAGTGAGTAAATCTAACATCAGAGGTTCTGTGATGCACATCCCTTTTCTACATGTTATTTCCTGCAATCACATGAATAATGTATGCTCTTTTTCATTCTCCGGTCTCTTTTCTCTCTTTACAGCTTCCTTCGGCAACATTTCTTAGCTCACTATCCTTTTGGCAGCTCTCTCGTCTTCCCGGCGGATACAAGAGGCCTTGTTCCTGCTACAGACAGACTGCCAGAGAGAGCGAGAGAGAATCTGCCTGGCGGTGGAGCTGTAGAGGAGACTGTTAACTCCAGGCCAATTTAACAGACAGGACCGTCTTTTTATGCAAAACTGGATGGGGTTTCAAAGACTCAAAAGGACAAAGTCGGACTCTAAAACTGTAATATAGTGATACGATTCAAGTCTCACCTCATCTAACCTAGACAACCAAGCAGAGCTCTGTCAGACAAGAGTAAGGACGTGGATTGGATCAATGCTTCTCAAGAAGTTGATCTCAGATCCAAATCTCAGATCATGTTACGGGAGCAACACCTCTTGATTTCCAGAGGTTTAAAGTGTTCAGATGTCTGATAGCCCTGCTCTTTTGACCCACCACTTGCTCAGAATGGATGTAGACGCAGTGCTGAATAAATGCTGTTTCTGGAAGTGTGGGAACAACAGACAATTCCTCCTCCTACCTCTCACAATAGATTGTACCATTCCATTTGCAGATGTAAGAAAGAGAATTATATGTAGAATAGGGCATGAAGTTTGATTACCCAACATTTCCCCATTCCTGACTTCTACACAACAGACTAAAGGGACGTTCACACTGACAAAAACAATGACTACATGATCTGAAACTGGATATTAATGTCAGTTTGTTTAAAATGAACATTGAATGTTAATTATATCAGATGTGCACACTTAAAAACCAACCACCGTTTTATTTCCTTCTCAGGATGTTCTATTGCTTTCTATGTTGTTCCTGCTGTTACCTTCATCAATGCACTAATTTATATTTTTGATTTCAGTGTCATTTTGAAATTTTGCACACTCAATGTAGATGTTCAGGTTTTCTCCTGATATATCAAGTAATCTGAATATGAATATACCTTTACTCTAGTAGTTAGTTACAGTATGTGTCTAGATCATTGTCACACTCGTAGAAGTCCCAGTTGTCCTCCTTTACAAAGCAATAATGTAAGGCGCTGCCACATCTCTGCATGGATAGACCTGTTTTTAGAGTAGCTACCTTACAATCAGAATCTTTAGGTCTGCATCATACTCTACGCAATCAAATGCTTATATATTCTAGCTCAATTTGGTGTCTTGTTCCAAGATGAAGCAATTCGTATATTCAGTTTTTTTTTTCTTTCAGATTTAACTATTGTAAAGACAGAGCAGTAGATTGAAGAGAACACCAAATAGTTGTTGGGTTTCATTGTTTAGGTCATTGTGCTATTGGGATATTTAACCAACATGGCAGTTGTGTTTCCCAACTTACTAAATCCAAAAGTCAACTTTTAATGATTGAAATGTGTGTGAACTAGCCTTTTGAGTAATGGGGTTTGTTATCGTCAAGAATGCAAGAAGTGTTAAGTATTTTCTATATTTCTTCTGGTATGATAAATGACCTTTTTTGGAGAGAATATACTGCAATTCTTTCCATTTTGTGATTTTGCCATTAGTTAGGCAAAATCTGACCTGAACGCTCCACTGAACTTCACTGTGATGCAGTAGCATGTTTGTTTAGGAGGCTTGAATGTTTGTCTGTGTTTAGAGAACAGGGCTGAGTTACAGTAAAATGTCATTTTCACAAAGCAGTTGGAATCTCTGAGTGATTATCTGATGCTCATGACACCAGTCATTGTTCAGTGCTTTTTCACAATGTACTCAAAGCTGACGGAAATCTGGCCAGTTGACACAAACCAGTTCAGTCTATCCAGGTTAAAAGTGAGACTGACAGGCCGGAATTCTCTCTGAAATTGTTTAGACATAATAAAAGATGGTTCGCCAGAGTGTTTTGCTGATTCCTGCATCCTGACACACAAGCAATTTTTTCTTTCCAGACAAGTAATGGGTTTCTTTTCAATCTTGTTATGCAAAAATGAGGGAAATGAACATCGGTTATGTAATGACCTGCTACCAACATGATTATACAAGACATGGTGTGGCAAAGGCAGATGTATATGTGTGTTTTGGAATAAAGTTTTAAAAAAATAAATATTTTTCATATGGAAATGTTCTCTTTCACAATTGATTGAAACAATTGTAGTATGGTCATCCAAATGCAAAGTTAACTTTGTTAAATAAAAAAAATAAAAAAAAATTAAAAAAAAATATATATATATATATATATATACATCTACATTTTAAATCTAAACATAAATCTTAAATATAAATGTATACTACTGTTCAAAATTTAAAAACATGTTTTGGATGTCTCTAGACAAGAAGGCTACATTTCTTCGATTGAGTCATTAATCGTCTGATTTTCCCTGTTTTGTCTTAGTTTGAGTTTTCCTTTGTTTGTTGTCATGGTTTTTGATTTGGCCTCATGTTCTTTAATCCCAATTTGTTTCAGCTTATGTTTGGTTCTCGTCTGTATTATGTTGGGATGCTTTATCTCCTGCTCTTTCATGTTCCCCAGTGTGTTTTTTGTTTTGGTCTTTTGTGAATAAAATTGACTGTTGCAAATAGATACTGCTTCCACTCTCCCTTCCAGCATCCAGCAGTGAGAAACTGACACAATTTGATGGATCTAGCAGCAGGAGGGATCCTCCATCTCTCACATGGGGATCACTTCCTCGAGGACCACACTCAGAGTTTCTTATAGATCTGGCTCACCTCATTCGTTACCCTGACGACAGCCTCCATGTTTTTCTGAGCAGGACTCAATGCCCAGACGAAAACTCGTCCCCATGTGGAATGGGTGCTTTTTCACTGTGGATCCCCCTCCACCATATGTGAGAGAGAGGAGGGCCCCAACCCTACAGCACCCAAACCAGTCCCCACTTATCTTTCAGAGCCCATCCAGTCCCAATCCATGCCCGCCATGGACCCAAAAACAGAGCACATGCCTGCCACTGACCTAGTACTAGAGTCTACAACCACCATGGACCCAAAGTCAGTGCAAAATATTGAGCCAGAGCCAGCCACAATACCCCTCCCAGAGATAGAGCCCATTGCCTGGTACATCCCTAAGCCTGCACCCACTTCCTGGTCCCTCCCAGAGCCAGAGGTTGAGGAATGGCTCATTGACTTGGAGGACACGAAGCCTGTCACGTCCCTTCTTTCCACCCTGAAACTCAGTCACCCTTCCCCGGTCCTGGGGTGCGTTTCCCGAAAGCATCGTTAGCCAACTATGGTCACAAGTTCCATCGTTACCAATAGAGTTCAATGGAAATTGCGACCAACTTGCGATCTTAGTTGGCTAACGATGCTTTCGGGAAATGCACCCCTGGCTGGTTGGATGGTCTCTCAATTCCCAACCTGTTCCATGGCCCTTCCTCCTCCGCTGGTCCCACCCAGCAGCAAAGCTCCTTCATCTCTGTTGGTCCTGCGCAGTAACCGGGCTCCTTCATCGCCGCTAGTTGCGCCCAACAGCCAAGCTCCTTAATCTCTGCTGGTGCCGCCCAACAACCAAGCTCATTCGTCTCTGCTTGTCCCGGCCAACAGCCACGCTCCTTTATCTCTGCTAATCCCGCCCAACAGCCAAGCTCCTTTGTCTCCGCTTGTCCTGCCCAACAGCCAAACCCCTTATCTCTGCTAATCCCAACCAACAGCCAAGCTCGTTTTTCTCCGCTAGTCCCTCCCAACTGCCAAGCTCCTTTGTCTCTGCTGGTCTCGCCCAGCAGCCAAGTTCCTTTGTGTCCGTTAACCCCGCCCAACAGCCAAGCTCCTTTGTCTCTGTTTGCCCCGCCCAACAGCCATTGTCCTTTGTCTCCGCTAGTCCCACCCAACAGCCAAGCTCCTTTGTCTCTGTTTGCCCCGCCCAACAGCCAAACTCTTTTGTCTCCGTTAGCCCCGCCCAACAGCCCAGGTCCTTTGTCTCCGCTAGCCCTGCCCAACAGCCAAGGTCCTTTGTCTCTGCTGGTCCGCCCAACAGCCAAACTCCTTTGTCTCCACTAGTCCCGCCCAACAGCCAAGCTCCTTTTTTTCTGCCCGTCCCGCCCAACAGCCAAGCTCCTTTATATCTGCTAGCCCCGCCCAACAGCCAAGCTCCTTAATCTCTCCTGGTGCCGCCCAACAGCCAAGCTCATTCGTCTCTGCTTGTCCCGGCCAACAGCCACGCTCCTTTATCTCTGCTAATCCCGCCCAACAGCCAAGCTCCTTTGTCTCCGCTTGTCCTGCCCAACAGCCAAACCCCTTATCTCTGCTAATCCCACCCAACAGCCAAGCTCCTTTTTCTCCGCTGGTCCTGCCCAAGAGCCAAGGACCTTTGTCTCCGCCTAACCCGGCCAACAGCCAAACTCCTTTGTCTCCACTAGTCCCACCAAACAGCCAAGCTCCTTTGTCTCCACTAGCCCCACCAAACAGCCAAGCTCCTTTGTCTCCACTAGCCCCACCAAACAGCCAAGCTCCTTTGTCTCTGCTGGTCCTGCCCAACAGCCAAGCTCCTTTGTCTCCGGCAAACCCGCCCAACAGCCAAAACTCCTTTATCTCTGCTGGTCCTGCCCAACAGCCAAACTCATTTGTCTCCACTAGCCCCACCAAACAGCCACGCTCCTTTGTCTCCACTGGTCCCGCCCCAACATCCAAACTCCTTTGTCTCCACTGGTCCTGCCCAACAGCCAAGCTCCTTTGTCTCTGCTTGTACCACCCAACAGCCAAACTCCTTTGTCTCCACTTGCCCCACCCAACAACCAAGCTCCTTTGTCTCCACTGGTCCCGCCCAACATCCCGCTCATCCATCCAAACACCTCGGACTTCCAGGCCTGTGGCTATGCCTGGTTCCTTCAGTCCTGCTGCTCCACCAGGCTCCTCCATCTCTTTGGCGGCTCTGTTGTCCTCGCTCCCAACGGTGTTGCCTCAGGCTTTCCAAGCCCCAGCTCCGCCTTTGTTTTACAGATCTCCTGGCTCCTCCTGTGGTGTCAACCTATCCCTCTGTCTCCCCGATTTCGCCTGGATCTCCAGCTTCCCTGACTCTGTTGCCTTTTTCCCCGGCTCCTCAACTAAATATAGTTGAGTTGTTTGATTGTTTGACAGTTGAATCATTGAATCACTCAAATGCTTTTTCAGTAGCAAGACATTTCATTTGTTTGTTGTCATTTGTTCATTTTGTTTGTTTGTCACTCACTTCATAATAGTTCAATTTGTAACTTTTCCTCTTTGTCACCATCTCTGTTCGAAATCTGCAATTGCAGTTATTCACGGAATTATCATCTTCACGTGGGTTGTGAATCGGCATGAAACAGCGCGGATGAACACACTGTTCAGTGAGGTGAGTGCTGCTGTCAATCACCGTGCTGTGTGGATAATGTCATACAGAACCACAGATTCAATTTTTGAAAGTTTGACCAACATAAGAATTTTCAACGGAAAATGTCTTCTGAACAAGTAAGTAACATTCACTTTTGTTCTGATCAATTAAGGGGGAAAAACCATTCGACATGATAAGCTTCATTAGATTTAATCAACACAATTTACAGTAACCGTGCAAATTATAGGCTACTTTGTTCTCAAATTGTTCATGTTAACAACATCAGCATTGTGTGACTAATGTTAAATTTAATGTGTTTTATGGTTACCTGTGTAGTTCAGAATTCATATTCTCCATAATAGTTATGGACTTTCCTTTGTTGTGCCTTTCTCGTTTTGCTATTGAATTCTGAAAAAGCCGTCTCTGAAAAAAGTTCACGCACTTTTCAAAAGCCCCGCCGATGTTTAAATCCTTGTGTTCGCATGAGACGGTTTCTTTCTCTAGCCATCTGAAGTACGAAGTCTTTTGGGTTTTATAACTGCTGAATCTCCAGTTGACACTGATGATTGTTTGGATCTTTCTGGATGCCATGTAAGTTTAATTATGTAAAGTGTTTCGAGAAAAGCTCTCACGCGCAGCTAGCCAAAACCCCTTCTTTGTGTACGAGTGTGACGTAATGACGCAGACATGCTCGAATTTCCCGCTGAAACCCACCACTGGAATTAAAATCATTATCACAAGCTAACCGTTTTGAATCTAGCTATGACAAGAAGATAGTTTTGGCAGAACTGGCACTGGCAGAATGTGTTTTTTTTAATAATTATTTTGGATTATTTTTAACTTAAAAAAAGTTATGGACAGCAGCTTTAATTAAAATAGTTATTTCAGAAAAAAACAGTATATGCATGAAAGTGAGAACGATTCCTGCATATTTAAAAAAAACACTACAAAAAAACTGCTTTGTTAAAGGGATACTCCACCCAAAAATGGAAATTCCCTCATAATTTACTCAAGATATTGTGAAGAACGATTGGAAGCCAATCGTCAATGGTGCCAAAATTCCAATCGTTCTTCAAAATAACTTCCTTTGTGTTCAGCAGAAGAAAGAAACTCATACAGGTTTGCAACAACTTGAGGGTAAGTAAATGATGACCGAATTTTCATTTTTGGGTGGAGTATCCCTTTAACAAATGAAACACTACTAATGCCCCATATTACAGCACTGTTTTCTGTATTGAAGAATGAATGTATTTGAACTTAATATAACACTACATGCACCAAAACAGTCCTGCAGTGCATAGGTTTTCCCATCTCTCTCTCACATCCACAGGTGTTTTGTCCGCTCCTGCAGAGCAGAATCTCTTCGCACCAGTGCAGCGCAGGCTGAGATGGAGGGGAGTTAGTCAGCATGCTATTTTATTCATGAGGGTCCTCTGAGCCGTTTGTCTGAATACCTCAAGCTTCTCCTGGTCACACTACAGGAAGCTGATTCACTTCAGCAGGCCCACAGTCAAAAAGTACACTTGCCATGGGTAAAAATATTTATTTTAGCTTAACTATATCTCAAACCTCTTGTTTTTCTTGTTGCCAACTTTAGTCTTTTTCACCCTCTCAAAACCAAGTGGGCAGCCTTGGTGGGTTGAATGAATACAACTCAAATGAATTATTTATCCCGACTAAATGAGTCAGCGTAGGCTACACTGGGCTACATCTTCATATGAATTTTTTTTTTTCTTAAAGCTACACTGAGTGATTTTTACCCCATCTAGCGGTGAAAAGGTATATGACCATCCAGTGAATATTAGTTTCTGTTCCTCTCAATTCCGATTTCGTTTTAACTCCTACGGTGGCCAATGTAGTCCAAGATTAACATGGCTTCCAGTTCGACCTCGTCCATGAGTGTTCACTCAAACGTAAACGCGAAAAGCGAAGCTTGAATTAACGGGTATGTCCCTCTTTGGCTAACGGGTAATTAACGGGTATGTCCCTCTTTGATGTACCTTCAAGATGGAGGGGCAACCTGGCAACCGACATTAGAACCCCTTGCCCGTATGTATTTTCAATGGCATATGAGCACACATATTTTTGAAAGAACTAAGTGTTTTTAGCTAAGAATAAACTAAAAGAGTTACACAGTGTAGCTTTAAGTTCAAATTAAACACCCCCTTCTTTTGTGTTTCAGTTAGCCTTCGCTTAGCAAGCTAACTGCTTAGCCCACTAGCTTAACATGATTGATGCATTGAAACCTGGCTATGATTCCCAAAAACACTGTTTAGTTAAGCAGCCCACTTAGGTTTTGAAAGACAGCCATTCTTTATGATCTTCCTGAAACTCCTCCACATTCCTTTAATCACCAGTTTATTTCCCACTGTGTGCATCTGGCCCACATCCATTATTTCTCTCCTGCTCATTTTCATGTTTTGAAACTGCTTCTAAAGCCTCTCGAAATCATTCAATAGTCAAAAGAGCGGTTCGGTTTGTAAGCTAAAATGCATAACAAAATTTCCGTTTTCAAGCCATAGTTCCCTTATGGGTTTTTTCGATGGGATACATTATTCATATTCATACCTCAAATGTGAAGTTGCTGACGTAAGGACACAAGTATTTGATGAATTGGACACAATATTTATGTAGGCTATCAGTTTGTTAGCAACTTATCCATATCTTTTTACAGAATTAGCTTTCCATGTTGTCTGGAAGCCTGTTTCTGCCACAGGAAAAAAAGTTAATTACAACTTTATTTATATTAATTTTATCTTTTATGATTTAATTTTAATTTCATTAAAATTAACGAATCTTTTCCCGAGTCAACTCGTTCATTTCGTTCATTTCGTTCGTTGAATGAACCAAATGACTCGAAAAAAGATTTGTTCATTTTGATGAACGAGTTCGAACAGGAGAGTCACGAACGTGCATCACAGAACAGAGCAAAGGTGATTTGAGCTTATAAAACTTAAACTTTGTTGTTGTTGTTTTTTTTTTAAATAAGCGATCGATCCGCTTGATAAAACCCTTATTCATCATATGGAATCATTTAAAGCCCTTTGAACAGTTTGCAGTTTGCTGAAACTCTCATTTGGACCTTGAACCGTTTGGTTCCCATTGAAGTCCATTATATGGAGAAAAATCCTGGAAAGTTTTCATCAAAAAACTTAATTTCTTTTCGACTGAAGAAAGAAAGACATGGACATCTTGGCTGACATGGGGGTGAGTAAATTATCAGCAAAGGGTTTTTTTTAAAGTAAACTACTCTTTTAAATCACAAATATGTAGACTTACAGCCATGGGATAACTTTCGATCTTCACACATTCAAATGCACCTCTTTGCAGATAAATCTAACAACCAATCATGGATTTCTTCTTTTCCAGTGAGAGGGACTTCAGGTTTATGAATCCAAAGAAAATTCTTGTGTGTTTATAATAAGCATAAAATTTGAATGTTCTAAGGCATCAGAGGACATTGAATTCTCACGTTTGCCATCCACTTAACATAAACACTACACCACAATACAAACTTCTTATAGGTCATTTCTCCTCATATTATCTCTTTCACCACCTGTTCCCTTTCCCCCTGCAGGGAATACTGTCAGCCCGACGTCCTGAGTGACTGTGCAGTTCTGCGACAGAGAACAGACCAATGCGTCTGGCACGCACCTTTGTGTCTCTGAGTGTCACTTGTGGAAGCAGCTGTCACACAAACAGATAATTAAAGTGCGCTCGATCTCCACCGCCACCTTGAGAGGCAATTACCACACAACATGGAGTATTGCAGCTGCATAATTATCGGTGCTTTTGGAACACAGACACACACAAATGTGCACATTATAAGCAGCCCGTGACATTATGTGACAGTATCTGACAGCGCTGGAGCTCAGGGGTTATGCCTCATTGGCTGCCACATGGCTTAACCAATCAAATGCTGACAGTACAGAGGGCAGTTTGAGCCGTGGGACACCGTCCAGAGGGTATTTTGTCTCATTCCCAGAACCAGCAAATCTGCCACCTGAAAATATTTTGCCTGTGAAATACAGTGTGTGTAGCCTTCAAGTCATGTCCGAATGAATGATTGTATCTGAGTTGCACATGAGCACCAACACAGTGTCGTGAATATCAGGACTAATGACAAGAAAATGAAAAGTACAGCACTTTATTTCATTGTCCTGTTACATACTATGTTCTTAATATAGTAACTGCAATATCTGTGTAAAAAAGATACTAACCCCTAAACCTAACCTTAACCCATAGTTACCCAGTACTTTCTTAAGCAAGTACACTATAGGCCAATCCCAATTCTACCCCTTACCCCTTCACTTTCCCCCTCCCCTCCGTTTTGCGCGTCCACGTGAAGGGGTAGGACTGTCCCAATTCTCTTTTGGTTGGAGGGGGAGGGCTAGGGGCAAGGGCCAGATAGCCCTTCAAACGAAGATTTTTCAGGAGCACACTTCAAACGAAGGGGTATGAGAAGTGTCACTGCTAACCCAGGCTACAGACGCAAAATGGCTGCCCAAACGAAAAAGGAGACCCATGAATGTAAGTATTTGTGGCTTTAATAAGTATTGTAATGACAAATAATGATTTGCTTTATGTTACATTCAATATTGTGTTCATATTTACGGTCAGTTTCTTCACAGAAATGTTTGTAAAAAACAACAACAAAAAAAACGCTAAAATTACTTTAGTTTGCTAACGATAGTCCCGCAACATATTTTCGTCGTCTCTGTTGTTTCCTGCGAACTTCACAAGATAAATGCAAGAAAATAGCTGTAACCCACGCGACTGAGATAACTGCAGCTGTCGACGGCATCTCGGAAGTTGTGATAAACATCGGCGCATCTCCTGTGACGTAGGCGCTAGCGACGATTTATAATGACGTTTAACGGAGGCGTAGTGGTGTCCCATTTCTTAGGGGAATATTTTCACCCCTACGCATTGCCACTCTGTTTCAAGGGTCAAGGGGAAGGCGAAGGGGTAGGGCTAGGGGAAAGTGAAGGGGTAAGGGGTAGAATTGGGATTGGCCCTATATAAATGCACGTACTGTAAAATAAAGTGCAAACAAAAGGAAAAATGGGTCCCATTTTATATTAAGCATATTTAACTACAATGCACTAACTTTAAATTAATCATTTGAGACAATGCACTTATTGTGTACAAAAATACCTGCATTTAATTAATTAATTCTGTAGACTAATTACATCTAGGCTATAATGACACTTTTGACCCCTTAAACCAACGCATTCCACTAAACGTGTCCTTAAAGCGATAGTTCACTTTGAAATTAATTTTTGATTTGTTTTAGCTGTCCTCAAGGGCATCCAAGATGTAGGTGTCTTTGTTTCCGCAGTATTTACAATTTTGATATTTTTAGGTCAAACCGTTCTTGTCTGTTCATATAATGCAGGTCTATGGTCACCACCTCAAAGAGCATGCAAATGCAAGTACACATTGATGGCCTAAGACACAAAACGAGCGGTGTTTATATCGTTTTTACCTCTTGTGACCACAGCCACGTCCAAGTACTCTGAGAGAGTGGGCGCTTCTGTCTGTGCAAGCCCCGGAAGTGATCTCTCATGCGTGTACGTCACTCATTATTTACACAGAGATTTCAGAAGTGTTGCCCTTCACTGTGAGGATCTAAACATATTTAAATGTTTAAAGAAATTTAAAGAAATTGCAATGGAAGACGATTTTGATATATATCAACATATATAGATTTTTTTTCGCAACCACGCAAGAGATCACTTCCGGTGCTTTCCAGCGATTGCGCAGACCGAAGCGCCCGTGCCGTCAGATCACTTGGACGTGTGGTTACAAGAGGTTAAAAACTATATAAATACTGTTCGTTTTCTCACACAAAGCGCTCGTTCCGTGTCTTAAGCCATCAATGTGTACTTACATTTACATATTTAGATAAATATTAAATCATGTTTAATCTGGACTTCTCTGTGCATGCTCTTTAAGGGTGAACAGAGGGAGGACCCCCTAAACCTCCATTATATGATATGACTGATAGACAACAACGGTTTGATCGAAATATGTCAAAATTGAAAACACTGCGGAAACAAAGACAACTACATCGTGGATGCCCTTGAGGTAAGCTAAAAGACACTAGATTTAATTATCAGTAAGGGTATAAAATTTCATCGATTGTTATTAAGGATGTTGCACTGTCTGATCATTTCTGTATTGTCTTTGATATATTGATCTGTCCTGCACTGTAAAAAAAATAATCGTGATTTTAATGTTAAAAGATCATAAAAATGGTACAGTGCAAAACTTTTAATTGGTTCCGTATACGGTAAATAAGTGTGATAGATCTCATGGTACATTTAATGTCATTTTACTGTAAAATACCGTTAAATTTACAGTTTTTGAAAGTGAAAAAGAACAACTGCTTGTATAATTTACTGTAAAAAAAAAAAAAAAAAAAAAACGTAAATTGACATTCCCACAATTCCTGTGTGACACTTTTCACATACATTTTATGCATTTTTGTTGAAATAACTAGGTTCCTCATAGTTTTCTTAGTTTTTTTTTTCTAATCAGGTATGTACATTCGGGTTTTATGTTACATTTAATATTGTTAAATTAATTTTCAATTTCATGTGTGTTACCATGATGGTGTTTAATGTTTGTGTGAATGACACTGTGCAGCTTCTTTATATAAGTATTAACGTTCTTCTTATGGAAGAGAGCTTTGATTGATCATGTGACTCATCACTGTAGTGATGATTGTAGATTATCAGTGTATTACAACGGTTCAAAACAGACATCAATTCTCCAGTTAACACAGTCTCATCCCAAAAAGTCATATAACTGACATTTTGGGACGTATTTTGACCATACGTCAATATCCGCCTTTTTAGGGCCCCCTTAAACGTCGGTAGATGGCGATCCTGGGCCGTCATACAACTGACGCTTTACCTTTAACGTCCGTTAGGTGACGGGTTAGGTTTAGGGTTAGGTTTAGGTCTGGGGTAGAGTTAGGATCCCATAAGCTCATCTACCGACGTTTAAGGGGGCCCTAAAAAGGCGAATATTGACGTATGGTCAAAAAACGTCCCAAAACGTCAGTTATTTGACGTCTTGGGATGAGACCGGGTTGCTCCAGTAGGTTGGTAAATTAGCGTTCTATCATATAAAGAAATACAGTTTATTACAGTAAATTTTAAGGTAATCTGTAAAACCAATAACGCTGCTACCGTATTTTCTACGCTATCTCAAGACCAATTCATACGAATTCGACGAATGATTAAAAGTATTTAATTTGTACTAATTCGTACGACCTCACTCGTACGAATTCGAATAAATTTTGTCTAAATAAATTTTG
The DNA here is from genome assembly GCF_988280905.1 of Pimephales promelas. Lineage (NCBI taxonomy): Eukaryota > Metazoa > Chordata > Actinopteri > Cypriniformes > Leuciscidae > Pimephales > Pimephales promelas. The sequence goes on from NC_142788.1 coordinate 11,199,901, forward strand.
TCTAAACCCACGTGATGGGTAGGTTTTAGGGGCGGGGTATAGGGTAGGTCATTCGTACGAATTCATACGAATTGGCCAATTCGTAAAATATATACGATTTAGCAAAACCGTACTAATTCGTACGAGTGAGGTCATATGAATTGTTACGAATTAGCCACTTTTTAATCATTCGTCGAATTCGTACGGTTTGGTCGTGAGATCGGGTTGGTATTTTTGATGGTATAAGTTCTGGCAACCACAGCTGCCGTTTTTTTTTTACCGTAAAAATTATGGTTTCATTTTTTTACAGTGTGCCATTGAAGCTAGATCTGTGTCTGTCAAGAAGAGATGCTTGAATGTGAACACTATTGTGAAGGCTATATCTTTAAAAACCAAGCATTTCTGCTGACTCTGTTTATTTTCTCCTTGATTTTCTCCTTTTTAACTCAAAAGTCAGTGAAAGTCAGGAAGAAAAGTGGCAAACAAAAAGCACCTTGGAGAAACTCAACAGCAGTGCAAAATATGACAAGAAAATGCAGAAAAACAGAGCGCACGTGGCGGAAGACAAAACTTGTAGTCCATTATAACATCTACAAAGACAGCATCCATTCTTTCAATAGGGAACGAGGCAAAGCTAGACAGGCGTTCTTCTCAAATATTATAAACAGGAACTTAAACAACACACACTCTTTTTGCTACTGTAGAGAGACTGACCCCCACCCCCCAAGACAGATTCCCAGTGAAATGCTCTCAGACAGCAAATGCAGTGAGTTTGCTTCTTTCTTCTCTGAGAAAATGGATAATATCAGAAAGGTGATCAGCACATCCTTGAGTTGCTCTGGAGTCAGACACATCAGACCACACCCTGAGAAAGTATTTACTATATCTGATTTTGAAGAAATTGATGGCAACATGTTTAAAGAAGCCATACAGCACCATAAAACAATAACCTGCACCCTTGACACACTTCTCACAACTTTTTTCACAAGTGTGTTAAGCTTAGAAGCAGATCTCCTAGAAGTGGTACATGCTTCACTTCTCTTCACCTGAAAACTGCAGTTGTCAATTCCCTTCTGAAAAAGAGCAATCTGGATTTGAGCAACTATAGAACGATCTCAAATCTTCCTTTCATAGGCAAGATCATTGAAAAGGTTGTCCTCAATCAGCTGAACAAATTCTTAAGCCTGAATGGATACTTTGACAATTTTCAATCTGGTTTACGACCGCATCACAGCACAGAGACAGCGCTCATAAAGATGATAAACGATATTCGCTTAAATAGGCAAATTATCAGTGCTGGTACTACTCTACTCGACCTCAGTGCTGCATTTGACACTCTGGATCACAACATTATTCTTGGCAGGCTGGGGCTTTCTGGGATAGTCCTAAAAGGGTTCAGGTCATACTTAGGAAGGATAGTTTATTGAGTATGGGAGATCATAAGTCTGAGTGGACTTGCAGAGTCCCTCAAGGCTCAATTCTTGTACCGCTCCTATTCAACCTGTATCTTCTCCCACTGAGCCAAATAATGACAAAGAACCAAAGATGAAGTTCTCAAGGTGAACGCATACCTTCACTCTTGGGGTCAAACAACTAAAAATCAAGTTGGTGTGGCTGTCAGACCTTAGTTAGTTTCAGTAATTATGTCAAAGCAAGAACTAAATCAGCATACTATCATCTAAAAGATATTGCAAGAATTAGATGCTTTGTTTCCAGACAAGATTTAGAGAAACTTGTGCATGCTTTCATCACCAGCAGGGTGGATTACTGTAATGGTCTCCTCACTGGCCTTCCCAAAAAGACCATAAGACAGTTGCAGCTCATACAGAACACTGCACAGAACCAGAACAACATATCACACCAGTCCTCAGGTCTTTACACTGGCTCCCAGTTACATTTAGGATTGATTTTAAAGTATTATTACTGGTATATAAATCATTCAATGGGCTAGGACCTCAATATATCGCAGATGTGCTCACTGAACATAAACCTACTGTAACAGATCACTCCGATCATTAGGATGGGCTATTACCAAGGGTTCACGGTTATCAAGGTGGATTAGGGATCAGGGTGTGGAGCTGGGTAGATTTAGGGGTGGGTTAGGGATCAGGGGTGGAGATGGGTAGGTTTAGGGGTGGGTTAGGGATCAGGGGGTGGAGATCGGTAGGATTAGGGGTGGGTTAGGGAACAGGGGTGGAGATGGGTAGGTTTAGGGGTGGGTTAGGGATCAGGGGTGGAGTTGGGTAGGTTTAGGGGTGGGTTAGGGATCAGGGGTGGAGATGGGTAGGTTTAGGGGTGGGTTAGAGATCAGGGGATGGAGTTGGGTAGGTTTGGGGGTGGGTTAGGGATTAGGGGGTGGAGTTGGGTAGGTTTAGGGGTGGATTAGGGATCAGGGGGTGGAGCTGGGTAGGTGTAGGTATATGTAAGGTGGGAGGAGTTGAATCTGGATGTGACTCCTCCCTGTGGATTTCATGTTCTGCAGTGAGAACCATCTCATGAAATGTGCTATATAAATAAACTTTCCTTGCACTTGACTTTTTATTAAGTGCATAATATTTAAAGACACCTAATATAAGGTGTGACCGAAAAAATCGTATGAACATTAAAACACACGTCATGTGCCATGGCAGGGGTTCTATTTTTTTGTCATGTTTTTTACCATTTTTGAGTAAAGTTTCAGTGTGTGACATGTGATGTAACCATAAAGGGAAAACACATTAAATACACTTTAAATCTTCCTGTTTTTTTATCAGGAAGTGAAGAGAGAGAAATAAATCCCATGAAGACGTGAAGGTGGCATACATTCATGTGTGGCTTGAAGTAATAACAATTAAGAATACTTTAAAAAGTAATATGTAATATGTAATGTGTATAATAATATATGCATGTAATATGATCTCCAACAGGAAAGACATGTCTGAACCAGTTTTTAGCAGGTTTAAGCTGGTCTATATGGTGTCCCAGCTTGGCCAATCTGGTATTCAGGTGGTTTAGCTGGTCATCACCATCCAAATCCTCTATAAAACGAGCAAACAAATCCCCGGATGCTCTGCGCTATTTTAGAAAGACTTTTGGTGTATGTTCTCTTTCATTATTCAGAACACCGTCTTTGACGGGGCAAATTCTAGTCAGGCGCAGCGTGGACGCGTATGTAGGCTATCTCTGTCAGTGAGCTAGTGACGGCAGCATTCATTTGAGATCCCTGAACTGCTATTGTGATATATGACTGCACTCTCCCCTGCGGTTTATGTGCATATTGTGCTCGACAGAACACATGTTACACACTCCATCTATTTAAGATGGAAGATCGGAAAGATCGGCGTGATCGATCATCACTCTATCGCACACACACTTGTACAGGCTGCATCTCTCAAGCCATCTTATTAACGATTTATATCTTCTTCTGACTCTTCCTCTCCCCTGCAGCCACTGGGTCGTGACTCAAAGGTAAGTGGACACCTGATGGTAAACTGGCCAGTAAGTGTTGAGAAATCTGCTTAATGGTCTTCAAGATCTATCAACACAATTCTGCTTTATCAGCAACACACAAATATCTGCAGATTTATGAGTTGTCAGTCCATATTCATCCATAACCATTAATTTCAGCTGCATTATATGATGGGAAAAACGGAAAGTAAGAGAGAAATGGGGATTGTAAAAAAACAAACAAAAAACAGTAGGCCTATATATACTATAGGCTATAGTTTTACAATTATTATTATTTTAAATAATACATTTAAAATAATGAATACATTCAAAGCATTTATATATCAAAAATGAATTTAAATATGTATACGTATTAATCATACTAACTTTTTATATTATTCTTAATATTTTAATTAATAAAAGTTAAGTTAATTACATTGCACGGTCTTTGAGTGCTATATTAATGCATATGAAAGTCATTCAAATATTCATTATTAATGTAATTTAAAGAGTCACACTTTTTTAAATATAGTATTAATACTAATCACTGTACAATTATATTTTAATATATAAATGTATTTCAGTGTGGGAGGGGCAACATTCAGCATGACTTTCATTTCAAAAACCTTTGCCTTGGTCAAAAATAGTATTACCTAGCATTTAATATTGTATTTCTGTTTACTTTTTTCACAAAAAAAGCAGCTTGTGATCAAGCCGTAAATGGCGGACCCCCTGAGGATCCCAGACAAAGACCCCTGGAAAGTAAATTGATATTGATATGAATCACATCCAGCAAACCCAACGGAAACTGCTATACCTTTGAACTAACAGCTCTCGATCAAACTAAAATAGCACACACACTGCCAATCTCAGCAGCAGAAAGACATTTCTCTCCATGTCTTTTGTTATTTTTGGATTTGAATAGTGAGTTAGTCAGCGCTGGAGCAGTTTTTCACACAGCTTGCTTTACTTCATTTCATGGGAGTACAATACAGCTGGACTAACATACAGTATAACCACAGGGCTATGGGAATGTGTCCAAATGAGATGAACTGTCCATTATGTAAGAGCACTTTGTAACCCTGTTTGTAATTTCAGAGTAGGTCGGCCTTCACCAGTCGCTAACACAGGGTTCCCATGCTTTTAATGGCCTCTGGTGGATATAATTCAAGGCTTTGCTAAACCGTTACATATCTCTGCTATGGTGCTATGGTGAATTGTGCTGAAATGACTGATGTATTAATAACATACAAAAGTCTACAGGATGTGCATTATTAAAGTCATGTGATTGATGGTTTGAGGGACAGGCCTGTCCAGCCCACAGATGTGTTAAGTGCTCATCGCCTGTTATCATCTGTCATAAACTCATATACTGTCATATAACGATGCACTACTGCTGACTAGTGGACACTTTTATGAGAGATACTGTAAAAAGTTGTGGCATTATATTTTTAAGTACAATAAATATACATGTGTAAGTCATTTCAACTTAAATTACATTAAACTGACTTAAAAAACGAGTTGAATCTTATAAACTTGAGTTAAAGAAATGTAAAACATACGTTGTCATAACTTATTGATCATATTTTTTACAGTGGAGAAGAAGGTAATGATGGAAAACCTCTTGTTAAATTCACACGTATTAACTAATGCTGTAAAACAGATAAGATAAGTAAACAGAGCATGTTGTCATGCAATCCAAGAGCTCGTCTGCCTAATTAAATTACTTTCGGGTGTTTTTTATTTTCTCGAGGAGTTGAGATTACATTTGGACAAATATTCCATTTGCAGCCAGAATAAAAGACTAATTATTTTCGGAAATCTCAAAAACAGTCTCAGAAAAGCAGTCATTTGCCTCCCCCTCCTGGTGGACGCAGTAATAGTAGTAGTTACATTACGTCATATGGTGAAAGGGGAAAAAAAGATGGGTCAAAGTCTCTATTAAGCCATTTAAAGGAGCCCGTGACGTAGGTGTGGAAAGTGAGACCTCAGTTTCTGATTATTTAGAAAATATTAATAATTTGAGTATCCTATATAGGTAAAATAAAAGAATTTGAGAAAATGTGTATTTTGTTAGCCTTAAAATATTAACATTTTCAAAACAAAAGTTCCTTTTAATAAGATAAGATAAGAAAGATAAGAAAAACCTTTATTTGTCCCACAATGGGGAAATTACGGTTTGCAACAGTAGAGACAGAACAGAGATAGATGAATGTACAATTAAAAAGGTCAATGCACAATGCAAAGGTCAATGTCAAGTCGGGTAACACATTATGGGACATGTAATGTAGACATAAATATACATATAAAAAAATTAAAAATAAATAAAATCATCCAAAATAATAACTGTGTAGACATAAATTTTATAAGTTATGTTTTATTTTGGCAAGAAAGACCAACAACGTAGTAGCCTATTTTTTTTAGAGATGCGACGTCATGTTAAGAACATTCTAAGATTATTAGGCTATTTTAGCCTATTTTTTATTTTTTTTTGGGACCAGATTATTATTGGTTAAGAAAATAATTTGCGAGCACTATGTCAAAATCAAAATGTATGATAAAAAATATAAATATTTTATTAATATTCTCATGTTATTACCTTAGAAACTACGTCATCTTTCTGAAAACTCAGAATCGCACCGACTACGTCATAATGTTTAGACAATTATCAAATGATGTGTGCGATATAAAGCTACATTGTAGCCGAAGCCTTTTCGTCATAACTGAGCGGCATGACGTCGAGCCGCATCAAACGCTTCCATTCAGGCAGGGGCTTTATTATGCAGAAATGCCAAAATGATTGGCCTGATATCAAAATTGATTGATCATAAATAATAACGCGAGAGTTTGCAAGTTGCCTGCCGACTGTAGTCACAACTGTCAAAGGCAGCGGCGGCGGCGGATACGCGCGTGACCCAGCGCCCATAGCCTACTGTTACTGTACACGGTCGCGGAGATAATATCCCTATCAAACAAATACACGGAATAATCCCGAGGTAAGGAGAGGAATCGCGGGGCTGCGGCGAAACTGCGCGACGCTGTGCCTTCTTCTTCTTCCCCTCCGCTTTTCTTTCCGTCGCGTTCACTTCTTCCACCCTCGATTATACTGCACTAAACATATCCCCGTGCCTCCTTTAGCAACAGCGCGAGGGTTTTTTTTTTTTTTTTTTTTTTTTTTTACTCCTCCTTCGTATTAAAGTCGCCATTTTGCTTCACTGCCTATGAAAGCTTCTTGTATTTTCATATTTTATGCCGGCGTTTCTGCGTATTTGTGCGCGTGCTTTTGAGTTGGATTTTCATACAAGAGAGCTCGTGGATTACATATTAATGAAGAGGGGCGCCGAGTGCAGTCTGGAAACACGGTGAAAGTGTTCGGCTTGTTGGCTTTTGCATCAGCTTGCTCTTTTTTTCTCCTTCCTCCACCTTCTTCTTATTCTTCATCATCATCTCCCTCCTCGGACACGCACAGCGGGGGGCTGTGAGTGTGGCTACCGACCGTAACGCCCGTCTGTCCGTGACCCCCCGCGCGCCAGGTGTGTTTGCCATGTAAATCAAGCGGCGCGACGCGAGAGTAAAGGCTACAGCCTGACCCCACGTGGGTGACCCGCTCACCCCCCAGTGTCGGGTGGCTTTCCAGGTAGGTGTGGTCTTCCAGAAGTCGATTATCTGTCAATAATACTGTCAATAAAGGCATATAAGCTCGCCTTTAGTTGTAAAGTAGCGTGGTTTAATGTGTTACAAGGTATTAAGCTGTTTTGGGGGAATTACATAAACAAGAGAAATGTATGAACTGTCAGGGATATAAACACTCACACACTGTTTGAGCACTTATGTGGGTCATCCTTACTGTAGTAGGCCTACCTTTTCATATCCCTGTTTTATATATCCTAGTAGCCTATATTACATTTTCAGAATTCAAGATTCGTTTTCCCAATGGGGTGAAAAGGAAAAACAATTAAATATTGCAGGAGTTTTCGTTTTTTGGGTTGGAATATTGTTTTAATCAACAATCAATAGTGTAGCCTACATTTTCTTCTGTGTCCTCAATAACATACAAATCCAGTTCCTTAATGACATCGTCCTCCAGAAAGTGACATCATGGGAAAGCAACATTTGTAAATGTCTAAAATATTAGCAATTATGAACTGTGTGATGTTGTGTTATTAGTAAAACATCTCATCCTGACTGGATGAAA